>NC_136625.1:35988698-36476198 GCF_933228915.1 Telmatherina bonti
ATTACTAAATCATATTTTTGCCAATTTTTAGTTATTGTTCCTTTTTAAAGTCTCCAGTTATTTGAGTGACTGTTGTGAATTCAGCCTTTTCTTTAATGAAAGGGGATGAATACATATGAGCACAACTGTATGACTCCCACTGGTGACCACTTCCTAGCTTTACGACTGGAAAAACCTAATCTGAGCCCCATGAAAATGGAAAATAATAAAAAATAAATGAAGATAAGATGCTGATGTAGTTTGTTGTCAGGAGGAAGATCCAGCTGTGTACTCACACATCTCTGCACAACATCACTGAGCTGCTCCAGAGCCATCCTTCTGGTCTTCACAGGAGCGGTGTCTTCATAAAACAACCCTTCCACAACACAACAGACACAAAACAATGAAGCAAAAAGTCCTAGATAAAAGATCTGTAGGATGAAACTGAAATAATTCCTGAGTGAACAGAATATTCCGCATCAAACAGGACACAGAATGGAGGCTAGTCCTGTTGAATCTGTTCCACAAACTCTCCACAAGTTTGTCTCTATGTGACGATTTAACCAACCAAGCACAGAGACAAACATTTAAAAGGCTTATGGGAATATAAAACAACAATATAAAACAATAAAAAGAGCTTTTCGCCTTCTTTTCATACCCGAAACACGCGGATTAAAGCTCCCACTCCACGCTAACCGCTCAGAACGCGGTTGGGTTTATGTCCATCGCGACCGCCGTAGATTGAAACGTCACGTGTCAGAGTTTAACACATAGACATAATATATACAGAGACGCCTCATTAGGCGCTGGAGAGTGAACCAGTGTCGCCGCCATATTGGATGGCTCTCTGCTTTCGAGTTTTGCCGCAGTCAACGTAGTTTCCCCACAAAACTGTGTTCTGTATATATTACACACAAACAAAACACTTTTCTACATAATTGGTTAATAAATAATGCTAACACAGTGAACAATCTACTAAATGGAAATTATACATCTGACTCCAATGAGGTGTTTATGAAAAAATATTATATTGATGCTTCACAAAGAGAGTTTTACATGGTAGCATAATAACCTCCACCATGGAGGTCATGATTTTACTGGCTTTATTTGTTGTCTGTACCGTTGCAATAACCAGCGAAATATTGAAAGCAGATGGTGTGGAAGTACGTTTCACGAGGTTGAATAATAATTTATTTAACCAAATAAAAAAAGATAGACAAATCCAAATGCATCAATAAGCAATCAAACATGTTAGTATGGAATTGATACATTTACATGTACTTATATTGCAGCTACCTTATGTCTTAGTTAAATGGCATATAAAAATACGTTAGCATAAAAGCACGTTGTTTTTTTTATTTTTTTTATTTTACAATGACCGGTATCATAACAATGTATCTGCACTTGTAACAAACTAAACTGTGAGAAAAATCAGGGGGAAATTCGTGAAGTTATTGTTGTGGTTGGACCTACACCTTACAAATAAATGCATTGGAGGCGCATGGGAGACCCATCCAAGATGGCGGCGCGATGAGACGTCAGCTTGAATAGACAGCGTGATACGGTGCGGCGTCTATGTTTATATGTCTATGGTTGAACCCTGTAAAACAGAAACATCATGGAAGCTGAGCAGCGCAGGAGGAGCCGAGGCTCCGATAAAACCTCCAAAAAGGGTGAGTTTCCCTGCCAGAACGAGCCGGTTGGGGGTTTTACAACTTTATTACAGTCTGACAGCAGAAAAAATGTTTATAAACAGAAAGTTGTCGCTGCGAGAGCTTGTTTATCATCTGGTTAATGAAACACCACAAATATTTATCCTGCTTTAAACTTCAGGATTAAAACCTGGAAAATGTTTGCTTCAACAATCCGGAGAGGAAGACAGATATTTAGGAACTGGGAAAACCTGGTGGTTTAGAGACTTTAATTAAAAACTACATACTGTTGAGGAAAGTTCAGCTGGCAAGCTGAAACAGCCAGGGCCGGATTAAAAGTGCAGAGGTCCCTGGGCCCAGAGTGTTCCAGGGGCCCCCCTTCCTCACCACAACATTGTGAAAATTGTGAATGATACACTGTGAAACGACATTTCTAACATCTCTCAGAATAAATGGTACCAATAGCAATACACTAGACACTGTGGTGTAACTATCTGACATTATGTAATTTTGTTTCATGTCCAAACTGCTGGTGTTTGCCCTACGCGGGCCCCAAGTGGGGGTGGACCCCGGGGCCTGTGCCCATAATGTCCATTGTATAATCCGGCCTTGGAAACAGTTAATAATAATTCTATGCACATAGTATTCGGTCCAGACACGGAGAAAACGGTATAAGCAGCAGAAAATGGATGGATGGTAGTGGACACTGCCGTTCACTCGCCTCCTGGCTACCTAAACCTGCCCTCTAAAATCACCAAGCGGATGCTAGTTAAATCCGCATCCTCTCCTTGAGAGCCGTGGGAAGTGGGCGTGGACAGTCTCCACTCATGAACATTTAAATGTTCAGACACAGAAACAGCCTGTTGTCACTAGAGATCCTTTTAGGATGGCTGAAATGAAGGACCAAGGCAGAATTTAGGATAAAAAACCAAGATGTTGGACCTCTAACACCCAGACGAAATTAAGAAAACATACCATATGAGAATTTTTTACTTGAACAAATTCTGCTTTACTGAATACTGTCTGATGAAAGTGCATTTGTTTAATTTAAAACCTGGTTGTGTGCGACAGGTGGGAGGCGTGTCAAACAACTCGCTGCTGAAGAGGAAGAAAGAAGGTAGAAAATTCTCTCTCTGGGTGTTTGACTTGTCTCAGTGACTTTAAGACGGTTTATTAGCGCAGGCTTTTGAGATTAAAATAAACCCCACTGTCCTTTTAATGTGTGTCAGGAGAGAGGAGGTGAAGGAGAAGCTGAGGGAGAAGCTGGAGCTGGAGAGGAGAGCGCTGCAGGTGGTGGAGCGCCTCCTGGACGACAGCGTGATGGAGGACTTCCTGGTTGACTGTGTACGTATCGGATCCACTTTCCTTCTGGTTTGGTGGACATAAAAAGACATCACACCTCCTTTTACATTCTAGCTCTTTGTGACGTTAAACCGTTTGGAAACATCTGCCACCTTTAACCTGAACAATTCCCCTGAACAACAAAGTAATCTGTTGGAGGAAAAATAAACTGGTTGCTTAAATATAGACGCCATGAAGGTAGAACTTTGTGGAAGCATCTTTTAGTTTGATCCCAGCGTTCAGTCTTGTTTGTCAGGCTTTATCATCATTAATCATCCTGACTAGGGGATGATTCCTTCTCTTCCTCATTGTGGCTCAAGAACCCTACATAACAACGGACGCCACGCCAGGGATGAGATTTATCATCCACTGTTTTATTATAAAAGGAAAGAAAAACTAAAAAAAATAAGGAGAAGAAATTGTAGGGTTTACCAAACAGCAGTGCTGCAGCTGTATAGAGAGAGAGATGAACCAGGGGCCTTTATAGACTCACCCTGTGGATCACAGGTGCACTGATTTAGCAAATGCAACTACAACTAGAAACAGGAAGCAGCAAACAAACAGGAAGTAGTATATGGAGTACCACCATAGAACCGTTTCTAACAGAATGTAACCCTCGTGAACCGGATCTGAATCTGACAGATTATGAGGACGTTTCTTGTTCTCAGGTCACCACACAGATTTGGGGTGATTGTCATGTTGAAAGGTTTCCAGCTGACCCCTGGAGGTTTTGGGCTAAGAGGGAATCTGGTTTGTGGAAATGTTCACAACCTTCTGCACCGTTAGGTCCAGCTGCAGAAAAGCAGCATGAAACTTCCACCACCATGCTTCACTGTGCGTACGCTGTTCTTCTAGTCAGAGAGTTTTGTGGGCCGACAGGTTAACGTTGGTCTCGTCAAAGCAGAAGAGAGTTTCGCCACGTTTTCTAGGAAACGCACATTTTATCCAAACTTAAATTACTTTTATGACAGGGAGAGTCCGGTCCAGACAGGGAGAGTCCGGTCCAGACAGGGAGAGTCCGGTCCAGACAGGGAGAGTCCGGTCCAGGCGCGGAGAGTCCGGTCCAGACAGGGAGAGTCCGGTCCAGGCGCGGAGAGTCCGTTCCAGACGCGGAGAGTCCGTTCCAGACGCGGAGAGTCCGTTCCAGACGCGGAGAGTCCGTTCCAGACGCGGAGAGTCCGGTCCAAACGCGGAGAGTCCGTTCCAGACGCGGAGAGTCCGGTCCAGACAGGGAGAGTCCGGTCCAGACAGGGAGAGTCCGGTCCAGACAGGGAGAGTCCGGTCCAGACGCGGAGAGTCCGGTCCAGACGCGGAGAGTCCGGTCCAGACAGGGAGAATCCGGTCCAGACAGGGAGAGTCCGGTCCAGACAGGGAGAGTCCGGTCCAGACAGGGAGAGTCCGGTCCAGGCGCGGAGAGTCCGGTCCAGGCGCGGAGAGTCCGGTCCAGGCGCGGAGAGTCCGGTCCAGGCGCGGAGAGTCCGTTCCAGACGCGGAGAGTCCGTTCCAGACGCGGAGAGTCCGGTCCAGACGCGGAGAGTCCGGTCCAGACGCGGAGAGTCCGGTCCAGACGCGGAGAGTCCGGTCCAGACAGGGAGAGTCCGGTCCAGACAGGGAGAGTCCGGTCCAGACAGGGAGAGTCCGGTCCAGGCGCGGAGAGTCCGGTCCAGGCGCGGAGAGTCCGGTCCAGGCGCGGAGAGTCCGTTCCAGACGCGGAGAGTCCGTTCCAGACGCGGAGAGTCCGGTCCAGACGCGGAGAGTCCGGTCCAGACGCGGAGAGTCCGTTCCAGACGCGGAGAGTCCGGTCCAGACGCGGAGAGTCCGGTCCAGACAGGGAGAGTCCGGTCCAGACAGGGAGAGTCCGGTCCAGGCGCGGAGAGTCCGTTCCAGGCGCGGAGAGTCCGTTCCAGGCGCGGAGAGTCCGTTCCAGGCGCGGAGAGTCCGTTCCAGACGCGGAGAGTCCGTTCCAGACGCGGAGAGTCCGGTCCAGACGCGGAGAGTCCGGTCCAGACGCGGAGAGTCCGGTCCAGACGCGGAGAGTCCGGTCCAGGAGTTTCATTGGACCTGACTTAGCCTGGAGCTAGGACTACTGAGGAGTTTCCGTAGACCAGACCCAGACCCCAGTCATTTAACTGGATGTGTGTTGTGTCTGTCTCCAGGTGTAGCAGGTGGTCTAGACCAGGTGTGGGCAACTCAGCCCCCAGCGGGCCTCAGTCCCACCGGCAGACCGGAGCCGCCCAGCCCTGGTCTAGAATCTCTGTTGGATTTCAGTGATTCCTATGTGGTGCATCTCCGTCTCCTCTTTGTTCTCAGTCTACTTTCCTTTTCCTCTCTGTTTCCATCGTTTACTGTCCCCTCCGCTCAGGTCCTGCAGTACGACGTAAACTCCACAAAACATTTAATCAGAATAAACACAAAGAAAATAAGGATTCAGATCATCAAGGGGAACTTTGTCTATAAAGCTGCTCTTGGAGAAGCGAATTAGTTCCACAGAACATCAGCCAGACTGTCATCCTGCTGCTTTAAAGCTGGACAGGATGAGTTAGAACAAACGTTTAACACGATGAAATCCAAAGCCCAGAGACGCTCGACCTAAAGCCCTTCTCCTACCCGACTTACACAGACTGGCACGAGTATTACAAGTTCAGTCCTCACGTATGAAACAGAAGGAGAAAATATTCCACCGTCACATTTCAAAGAACTTGATTCTTCTAATGTGTCTTTATTAGTTATAAAAAAAATAATAAAATGAATAATTATATAAAATAATAAAATTATAATAAATAATGATAATAAATAATAAAATTATATAAAATAAATAATAAAATTATAATAATGATAATAAATAATAAAATTATAATAAATATGATAATAAAAAAATTATATAAAATAAATAATAAAATTATAATAATGATAATAAATAATATTATATAAAATTATATAAAATAATTATAAAATGATAATAAAATAATAAATTATAAATCCTGATTAAGTGATGGATTTAGATGAATTTGAGTCCATGTCGTGATTTATTTCATTAAAACAGACAGTTTTGGTAATAAATTCCCATCTGTTGTCTCCTCACAGGCAAAGTTCATCACTCCAGCCAACTACAGAGACACTGTGGAGGAGAGATTCATCGCTAAGCTGTGCGGTTATCCCGTATGTCCAAATAAACTGGACAAGGTCAGTCGCCCTGCTGGGGACAGACGTCTCTAACGTCTCATGTTCCATCAGAGTTACCGACATTTTCGTTTCGCAGATCCCGACTCAGCAGTACAGGATTTCCACCAAGACTAACCGGGTGTACGACATCACCGAGCGGAAGGTGAGTTCTTCCTCCTCACGGCAAGCGAAGCACTTTTTTAAGATGGAAAACCAAGCAGCTTTTCTCTGTTCTGCTTTCAGTGTTTCTGCAGTAACTTCTGCTACAAAGCCTCCAAAGAGTTCGAGCTGCAGATATCCAAGACGCCTCTTTGGCTCAGACAGTATGAGAGGTAAGAACGTCGCTCCTGCTCCTTGTCTGGGATCCTGATGAGGAGCTGACTGGGTGGAGGAACCTCCTCTCCTCCTGGTTATCCAGATATGCAAATGTCCTCAGTTTGTGAGGAACCCGGCCGTCCCCCTCTGACTGAGGCCACGAGTCCGTTTGCTGGGAAAGTCCGCTTTGTTTGGGGAAACGTGCAAACCATAGACTGTATATAAAGAGATGGGCGGAGCCTCCGTGACATCACCCGTAGGTTTCTGAAGAGCTGAATTAAAGCTCGGTGGGCGGTTCCTACCATCATCATCTTGGCAGGGGCATGTGTGTCGTCTCGCCCGGAAAATACAAATATGGGCAAAGAGGTGGAGCTGAGAGGGGGGCTGTGAGCGTCATGGTGGATGATTGACATCGAACAAACTCTGAGATTTCTGTAGCTAAGAGCTAACTGAGCTAACCCGGAGATAACAGGAGATAACCAGCTAACGGAGGTAAGTGGGCTAAAGCTAAGTCACGTTGTTAACCAGCTAAAAACCGCGGTTGTTCTACGTTCTTCTTACTTGAAGCGGGAGATCGGGTACCTGCCAATCAAAAGGACACGCCCCTAAATATGCCAAACTACAAGATTAAAATTACTTTTAAACGGGCGAGTTAGAAAAAAATTCAAAAACAGTTGTCATGAAGGTAAACCTGACATATTAAACCTAAAATGGATATTTGTACCAGCCTGTAAACATGTTTATTTCTGCTGTGAAGTTGGTCTTTTTAACATGGGAGTCTATGGGGAATTTCCTCTGTTGCAGCCCCTAGTGGATGAAGGGGGAACTGCAGTTTTAGGCACTTCCGCATAGGCTTCACTTTTAACCTCCGGAGGTTAACATGGGAGTCTATGGGGAATTTCCTCTGTTGCAGCCCCTAGTGGATGAAGGCGGAACTGCAGTTTTAGGCACTTCCGCATAGGCTTCACTTTTAACCTCCGGAGGTTACCGCTTGAATCAGCTCTTCCACTTGTTCCTGCGCGTCTTTCATTGATAAATCCCGACGACTTGGAACCGAGCTGCTCCAGAGCCTTGTCTCCTCCCGTTAATACATGCAAATGAGAATAAATCCTTTCAGCCAGAAACATTGGTGGAATATTTTACATCATATGAAGCTAATGTGGTTAAAGCAGAGGCGGGAAAAGGAAAAAACAGAGGTGGGCGGAGCTTCCCAGCATGCTGCGCATCAGTTCAGCAGCCCAACAGAGTTTATGTTTTAAGATTTAGTGTTGTTATTATAGTGCTGCTGCTGCTTTCATGAATGAAAAGTGGTTTGTAAGTAAAACGACATGTTGGTTTGGTTCCACAGCTCTCCAGAAGTACGGCTGCTGAAGAAAGGAGCTGGGTACGTATTCTACATTTATAGTTCTACGTTTTCAGTCTGCGGTAGAAATGGACTGATTCTGTGTTGAACTGGTGTGCAGTGGGAGATCTGGTGAGGAGGTGATGCTGTCAGAGAAGCGCCTCCATGAGGAGGACATTGAGAATCCGTGTGAGGAGCTTGACGGTTCTCTGCGGAGCACTGCGGGAGTCGGGCACAGCGACGGTGAAGACGAGCAGGACTTTGTCTCCAGTGTTGTCTCCCAGCAGCAGAAGCCCCGCGTGCACTGGGACGACCTGCCGAAACACAGAGAGGCAGGACGGGAGGGCGAGGGGAGCGAGAAGCAGAGCCGAGACGGACGTAAAGAGGTGGCTGTACGTCAGAGTCAAAGCAGAGGAGATGTAGAAAGCACTGGGATGGGCGCTGCAGGATCGGAACCGCGGTACGAAGACGATGCTGATCAGAAAGTCGCAGACGTGGATGAAGCCTGTTCTCGCTTAAATCTGTGTAGTTTATCTGAGACGGCGACGATCCCGCCAGAAACGGCAGCGTCAGGCAGCCCGCCGGGCCTCAACATCACCCGGGTGGGCATGAGCCGGAGAGGAGCCGCAGGGCTGCGGCGCCTCCTGGAGGCCACACCCCACTCGCTGCGTCTCATCGAGGGTCTGAGGAGAACGCTGAAGGAGTGGTGCACCGAGGAGACGCTGAGGTTCCTGTATGGCGCCGACCACTCACCGGGGTCACCGTTGGCCGATGTGGACGAAGACAGGGACAAGTTGGATGAAGACAAGGACGAGTTGGACGAAGATGACCTTGAGGATGTGGCGAACGTGGCCGACGCTGGAGAAGAGAAGAAGCCATTGGCCGCGACGCCGGACTACAAGGCGCTGCAGGAGGAGCAGGAGCAGCTGGAGGTCCGGGTCGGGGAGTTTTACAAGGGGACCTGGATTCTGCCAGAAGACATCCAGCGGCTCAACGGAAACGAGGTAAGAAGAGACACCTGGAAGACCAAGGACAGGAGGCCTTCGTTGTTAAAAACATGTTGTTTCCTCTTCAACATGATCATGCCTGTTCCCAGGACCAGGTAGCAGTCCAGGACCAGGTAGCAGTCCAGGACCAGCTAGCAGTCCAGGACCAGGTAGCAGTCCAGGACCAGGTAGCAGTCCAGGACCAGGTAGCAGTCCAGGACCAGGTAGCAGTCCAGGACCAGAGCTCCACGGACCCAGTTCTGCCACTGATCGACTCTCAGGCTCAACATCTGATCCAGAAACGGATTGCAGTGGAGAAACTCAGCACCTGGTACGGTTCTGTCCGTGTCTGTAGGCATGTGGCTCATGTCCGCAGGGCGCCAGCTGGCGTTGGGCTCGCACCACGTCTGCGTCGGGTCCGTCACACCGCTGCCGCAGGATGCTCCGCAGAACGTCAACACGCATGTCTTGAACCCGGCTACCTGAAGGACTCCCTTGTGATTGGTCAGAGTGTGCTAGGGCTGCTCGATTATGACAAAGATTATAATCACGATTATTTTGACTGAAATTGAGATCTGGATTATTTAACACAATTATCCAGTATTTATAAACAACGCTGCGCGTCGTGGTGTTCTAGACTCCGTGTCGTGCATTATAACCATCTAATGGACGGTTCCAAGTTGTTTAATCCGCTTTAACCACTTCTATAGGAACTATTTTACGTTGGCCTGGATGTACGTTTTATGCCAAACAACCGCTGTCAGGCTGCAGCGCGTTTCTCTCATTCACCTGTTAAAAGACGGCTGATCTGAACCAGCTGGTTAACGTGTTGCTATGGTAACGCCCCGTAACGGAGGGATATTACAGTGTTTAACTGGCCGAACTATGTATAGGAAAATAATGCAGCCAGTTGTCACTGACAATGGTATAAACTATGTTTAGGTGAACTTCCACAACCTAGTGCAGTTATTCTACATTGACCTGCAGCCGGAGCCGACTGAGACTGGCCGCCTGGGAGTGCTTTAGGACGGGAGAGGCTCCCGCTGCTCCTTCCTTACAGTAACTGCAGAACAATATGTGCCTTCAAGTCAGTCGCCAAAACACCAGAAAAGTCTCTAATAACTCCAGTAAAAGCTGCTAGATTTGTTGCTTTTAACAAAAAAGTCTCCAGATTTAGCGAGAAAGTCTCCAAGTTGGCAACAGTGTCTGAATGAAAGCAAAGCGGCTGTGGGAGGAGTTTACAGCACAGCGCTGCAACGCCAGAGACGCTCGATTAGCAGCTGAAGACAGCAGGAGAGGAAACTACAGAGAGAAAAATAATCACACACTTTTATTTTTACCATCGTTGGAAACCCAGATCGTAGTTGAGATTAAAATCCGATTAATCGCCCAGCCTTAGAGTGTGTCGGTGTTTCCAGATGTTTGGGTCTTGAAGGTGAACCTGTAGCATGTTGGATTTTAAGTCTCTGGATGAATTGAAGCCGTCGTCGTTGTAAAACAGGAAAAACTTGCCGAGCTGAAGCAGATGATAAAAAAACTTGTCCTGTCGGAGTTTTCCGTCTGATACCAGCCATGCTTCCACCTGCAGACCCACCGCCCCACTATAGACACACACACACACTCCCTCTGCATCAGCGAGACGCTGCCGTGCGAGTATTCATCCAGCTGCAGGCAGCAGCTGTGTTATAACTCCATGAGGTCGGCTCTGCTCGTACCAGGTGGGAACGTTCCTGCCTCGGTTCTGGGTGTTGTGGAGTCCCTGGTGTCTGAAACAACACGCCTCAGATGCTCCCGTCAGCTGTTCAAAGTCACTCAAATCCCCTTTTTCTCCACCATGACTGCATGTGTTGAGCTGCCGCCGTGCAGTCGGCTGATTAGATGTGACCGTTGTAAAGTTGAACAGGTGGAGCTGAGTAAAGTGTGTGTTCCTCCTGTGTGTGTGAACTGCTGTTTCTCGTCCCGTAGCTTCGCTTCAACGATCAGTTTGCAAACTTTTTTAGCCTGAAAGCGCCGCACACAGACGTCGGTCATCCCCCCGCCGGCCGTGATGAGTCCTGCTCCGCCTTCCTCATGCTGACACACAAGCAGCATCTGAATTCATGTGCTCATCTGCTACCTTTGTCTTTGGTTTGCAGCCTGAAGAACATCGTAGGTCCGCTGCATCTCAGCATGAGCGACGTCTCCGCAGACCTGAACAACCTGGTCCGGACTTTCAGGTCAGTGCAGCGCACTCAGACTCTCCTTCCAGCCAGCGCACGCACAGATTTCACTGGTTTTACGGTTGACGTTTAACAGCAGAGCGAAGATCTGACGTAAACAAACCTTCGTTACTCTGCTGCAGATCACAGTTTTAGTTCTAATTGTTGCACTGTGAGCATTTCAGGCCCGCATGAAGCAGCCTGAATGTTTTCAGTCTAATCTACCGGAAGTTTAAAAGAGCCTTCAGGGGCGAGACTTTTAACGCTGTAACTTCAGCAGATTGCAGACTTATGTGGTCAACGGTTTCTCAGGAAGAGCAGTGCGTAACTCTGTGATAGAGATCTGACCTTCAGGTGATCTCCGGAGGTTTTCCAGGCATTTCTGTCCCATCCAGAAGTGTTACGACCCAAACTCTGCTAGGGCAACTGAGCCGAACAAAAGACAGACCTGTGGCAAGGTGTTCACACGGACCAATATAGATTTATTGTCCAATGGGGAAGACGAGGCAAGAACAGACAAGAAATGGCCTCAAAACAGCCAAACCAACAGGAAAACTGGCATATAAGGCATTTTCCCCAAACAAAACAGCACTGGTTTAGCCGTAAAAAAAGACATACAGATGTAATGATACCGGTTTCACATCCACAAACAAGATTTAAGAACTACAAAAAAAAAGAACTAAAGAGGAAACAATGCTGCTCAACCAAAGTCCTTTGGAAATACAACAGGTCAAAGTCCAACACCAACGCAAGCTGAGGGCAGACCATTACTGAGCCAGTGGTTGCTGTCGAGGGAAGGACTCCAGGTGTCTTTTAAATCCCGGCCATTAGTGGAAGCAGCTGTGATTGGAGCTCCAATTATCCAATGAGCAGGGAGGAGATGAGTATGTGACAGGCAGGACCAATCCCAGCCAGGAGGCAGCAATCAGAGTTGTGTTGGAGCAGTGATCCCAGCTGAAGGTTGTCAGAATTAGTAGGCAGCCGTAACAAGAAGCTTTACCATCTAGTTGTAGCATGTAGTGTTCGTTCAGATACTAAGCTCCGGTCCTAGAGGGCCACAATCCTGCAGGTTTTTCATGTGTCCCTGCTCCAACACACTTTACTCCAATGAATTAGTCATTGTGCAGAACTTTAATGTCTGCTGGGTCCATTTAAGGGAAGCCAGGTGTGTTGGAGCAGGGATACATGGACAGATCTGATCCATGGGAACACCTTTATCCCATTTACATGACAGAAAATGGATCCATACCACTGCTGCGTTGCTATGAGACCCTGGAAATGATGACGAAGTCAAAATTTCCACCGTTCAGATGGATTAAATTGTTGGTGACGCTGAAGACGAACAAATGAGCAGGAGGTTCTCTGTGTCTGGAATGAAACCAGGACGTTCCTGATGCGCGGTGGTGCTCCCACCGAGTTGGAGTTGGTTTTGTGAGGTTAGCTGGTAAATAGTAGCATAAATAAGTGTAAAAATGAAAGCAGCTGCAGGAAAGAAGTGTAAATATTTGGGCTCCCGATTCGATTCGATTCTGATTTTTTGGGTGCCAATTTGATTTAAATAGCAATTTTCACAATTCTTCAATATTGCTGATTTTTGTAGATTAAAAACAAAATAAATGTATAAAACCTTTTATTTTGCTTGTCTTTTTTATTATTTTTTTTTATTTCAATTAGGAAAAAACAACACAGTATCCAGACCATCATTCTGCTGCTAAAATGCCCCAGAAGACAATTTAAAAGATCAATAAAAACAATAAAAATGACCAAAAAATTTATAATGCATTGGTTTTTTTATCTGAATAAAAAAATCTTTTTTTTAACAAAATAAATATTTTAAAATTGTAAATGAAAAAAAATCCAGATTTTTTATTTTTTCGATTTGATTTTCCCGCCCTTAGTAAATATGTAAATGTTTCTGTTGTGTGTTTGTTTCAGTGCCAGGATTTTTGCTCCTGAAGACTGAGATCTTAGCAGGAAAATGTTTGGTCTCTGTCGTTCTCTGCTTTGCTTCGTAATGTTAGTGATCCATTCTGCAGGTTGTTGTGCTGTTGATTCATTCATTTCACCTTGTTTTAATCTGATAATCTCAGGTTGTCCTGAAAGCATCATGTCCACCTGCGGGTAAAAGGATTCAGCTTCAATTCAGTTCAATTCAACTTTATTTATATGGCATCAAATCACGGCAATGCCATCTCAAGACACTTTACAGACAGAGAGGAAAACATAATGAAGGCCAATTCATAATAGCCTATATAAGGAAACCAACAGATTGAGTTGAGTCCAACTCAATCCCCCATCCTGAGCAAGCACACTGGCGACAGTGGGAAGGAAAAAACTCCCTTTTAACAGGAAGGAAACCTCCGGCAGAACCCGGCTCAAGGACAGGCAGCCATCTGCCTCTGCTGTGTGGGGGGAAGAGGACAGAAAGACAACAGACAACATCCCTAGCTATAGGACTTATCAAAAAGATAAGTCTTCAGCCTAGTCTTAAAGGTGGGGAGGGTGTCTGCTTCCCTAACACTAACTGGGAGCTTATTCCATAAGAGAGGGGCCTGATAACCAAAGGCTCTGCCTCCTGCTCGGCTCTTTGAGACTCTAGGAACCACAAGTAAGCCTGCAGTCTGCGAACGAAGTACTCTACTTGGTATATAAGGAACAATGAGGTCTTTGATATATAGTGGTGCCTGGCTGTGGAGGGCTTTATATGTAAGGAGAAGGATTTTAAATTCTATTCTAGATTCAACAGGCAGCCAATGAAGAGAGGCTAAAACTGGAGAAATATGATCTCTCATGCTGGTTCTGGTCAGGACTCTGGCTGCAGAATTCTGGATCAGCTGAAGGCTTTTCAGGGCTATATTACGTAAATGAAAGAAGGCTGTTTTAGTAACCTGCTTAATATGTGGACCAAAGGACAGGTCAGGGTCAAATATTACTCCAAGCTTCTACATGGATTCTTTATATTTTAAAAAACAAAAAGCTTGGAGTTTCAAAGGTGACTGAATTAGAGGTAAATGCTGTAAATAAGGGATAAAATAAAAACAGTTCTCTGCCGCCCCCTGCTGGTTGACATGGGCCACGACAGGAAGTTGTGTTTTATTGACCAGTTATAAAACTTCTCCATTGCTAATCATAGCAACACTTGTGCTGCTTCTGATATAAGAAAAGCACACATCTGCTGTCAGAGAAGCTTGCTGCCGTTTTCCAACGAACTGCTCTAATCTAGTTTAAACACTTGTAACAGACATCCTGTAAGTCGTACATGTGTGGAAAACACCCTGACACTTTGTCTGACCACAAGCATCCCTTTGATGTACGACTACAGTCTGACCTACCTTGTTTCTCCTTTTTTTTGTTGCTATTTTATGTTGCTAGTGAGAGCATGACCTTCTGCACTCCGGCAGTGCATCGATCTCTTTGGCTGGGTTAAGTTTAGGCACGATGAGTCGAACTTGTTTGTGGTGAGACTGTCAGTCTAGGTTATTTAGATTAATATGAAAGATTGATTGAAGTACTTAGAGAAGAAAGAGACTTAAATCATATCTTGTTTCGGTACTTGGGTGGACTCTGAGAGGAAAAGGTCTGAGTTAACTGTGGCTGTAAAATCTGCAGACTTCAGTGTTTTTCTCCTTGTTAGACAATAAACTTCATATTTTTAATTAATCACTTGTTGATAAATTTGTTAAAGTCACATTTATTCTTCATCTGTAAGCAGTTTCTGTGTAAGAGATGAGAATTTAGACTCATCGGCCTCTTCATTGCCCACCTTCCTGGTACCATGTTGGACCGATTTTTACCTTCAGAACTGCATTCATTCTTGGCATCACAGTTTCATCAAGATGTTTAGAAACGTTCCTCAGAGACTTTGCTCCAGGAACTCCATGTAGCATCACACAGTTGCTGCATATCACCATGAGAATCTCCCATTACACCAAATCACCATGAGAATCTCCCGTTCCACCTCATCACCATGAGAATCTCCCGTTCCACCTCATCACCATGAGAATCTCCCGTTCCACCTCATCACCATGAGAATCTCCCGTTCCACCTCATCACCATGAGAATCTCCCGTTCCACCTCATCACCATGAGAATCTCCCGTTCCACCTCATCACCATGAGAATCTCCCGTTCCACCTCATCACCATGAGAATCTCCCGTTCCACCTCATCACCATGAGAATCTCCCGTTCCACCTCATCACCATGAGAATCTCCCGTTCCACCACATCACCATGAGAGTCTCCCGTTCCACCTCATCACCATGAGAATCTCCCGTTCCACCACATCACCATGAGAATCTCCCGTTCCACCTCATCACCATGAGAATCTCCCGTTCCACCTCATCATGATGAGAATCTCCCGTTCCACCACATCACCATGAGAATCTCCCGTTCCACCACATCACCATGAGAATCTCCCGTTCCACCTCATCATGATGAGAATCTCCCGTTCCACCACATCATGATGAGAATCTCCTGTTCCACCACATCATGATGAGAATCTCCCGTTCCACCTCATCACCATGAGAATCTCCCATTCCTCCACATCACCATGAGAATCTCCCGTTCCACCTCATCATGATGAGAATCTCCCGTTCCACCACATCACCATGAGAATCTCCCGTTCCACCACATCACCATGAGAATCTCCCGTTCCACCTCATCATGATGAGAATCTCCCGTTCCACCACATCATGATGAGAATCTCCCGTTCCACCTCATCACCATGAGAATCTCCCATTCCTCCACATCACCATGAGAATCTCCCGTTCCACCTCATCATGATGAGAATCTCCCGTTCCACCTCATCACCATGAGAATCTCCCGTTCCACCACATCACCATGAGAATCTCCCGTTCCACCTCATCATGATGAGAATCTCCCGTTCCACCTCATCATGATGAGAATATCCTGTTCCACCTCATCACCATGAGAATCTCCCGTTCCACCTCATCACCATGAGAATCTCCCGTTCCACCTCACCCTGATGAGAATCTCCCGTTCCACCACATCATGATGAGAATATCCTGTTCCACCTCATCACCATGAGAATCTCCCGTTCCACCTCATCATGATGAGAATCTCCCGTTCCACCACATCATGATGAGAATCTCCTGTTCCACCACATCATGATGAGAATCTCCCGTTCCACCTCATCACCTTGAGAATCTCCCGTTCCACCTCATCACCATGAGAATCTCCCGTTCCACCTCATCACCATGAGAATCTCCCGTTCCACCACATCATGATAAGAATCTCCCGTCCCACCACATCACCATGAGAATCTCCCGTTCCACCTCATCACCATGAGAATCTCCCGTTCCACCTCATCACCATGAGAATCTCCCGTTCCACCTCATCACCATGAGAATCTCCCGTTCCACCTCATCACCATGAGAATCTCCCGTTCCACCTCATCACCATGAGAATCTCCCGTTCCACCTCATCATGATGAGAATCTCATTTTCCACCTCATCACCATGAGAATCTCCCGTTCCACCTCATCATGATGAGAATCTCCCGTTCCACCTCATCACCATGAGAATCTCCCGTTCCACCACATCACCATGAGAATCTCCCGTTCCACCTCATCACCATGAGAATCTCCCGTTCCACCTCACCCTGATGAGAATCTCCCGTTCCACCACATCATGATGAGAATCTCCCGTTCCACCACATCATGATGAGAATCTCCCGTTCCACCACATCATGATGAGAATCTCCCGTTCCACCACATCATGATGAGAATATCCTGTTCCACCTCATCACCATGAGAATCTCCCGTTCCACCTCATCACCATGAGAATCTCCCGTTCCACCTCATCACCATGAGAATCTCCCATTCCACCACATCACCATGAGAATCTCCCGTTCCACCTCATCACCATGAGAATCTCCCGTTCCACCTCATCACCATGAGAATCTCCCGTTCCACCTCATCACCATGAGAATCTCCCGTTCCACCACATCACCATGAGAATCTCCCGTTCCACCACATCACCATGAGAATCTCCCGTTCCACCACATCATGATGAGAATCTCCCGTTCCACCTCATCACCATGAGAATCTCCCGTTCCACCACATCATGATGAGAATCTCCTGTTCCACCACATCATGATGAGAATCTCCCGTTCCACCTCATCATGATGGGAATCCCCCGCTCCACCTCATCACCATGAGAATCCCCCGTTCCACCTCATCACCATGAGAATCTCCCGTTCCACCTCATCACCATGAGAATCTCCCGTTCCACCTCATCACCATGAGAATCTCCCGTTCCACCACATCATCATGAGAATCTCCCGTTCCACCTCATCACCATGAGAATCTCCCGTTCCACCTCATCACCATGAGAATCTCCCGTTCCACCTCATCATGATGAGAATCTCCCGTTCCACCTCATCACCATGAGAATCTCCCGTTCCACCTCATCATGATGAGAATCTCCCGTTCCACCACATCATCATGAGAATCTCCCGTTCCACCTCATCACCATGAGAATCTCCCGTTCCACCTCATCACCATGAGAATCTCCCGTTCCACCACATCATTATGAGAATCTCCCGTTCCACCACATCACCATGAGAATCTCCCGTTCCACCTCATCATGATGAGAATCTCCCGTTCCACCCACCATTCCAGCAGCAGCAGCCTGAAGCGTTGATCCTGACGGTTCCTGTTGTCTTTCCTGATTCTGATGTTCAGTTTGTAATGTATCGAGTCCTCTCCATCATGTCTACATGACTATTTCCACTGAGTTGCTGCCATGTGATTGGCTGATTAGATCTGTGTTAGTGGACAGTGACTGCTGTAGTTTGCAGACCTGAACCAGAAGCAGACGTTTCGTAATGTTGTGTGAATTTCTCTTATTTTTCATTCCATCTACTTCAACCTGTGAGAACGACTAAACCCTTCCTGCCACAGACGTACTGATGTTTAGATGTTTCAACAAGACGTCATTTAAATCACAGACAAGGTGATTTAGAAGCCCATCAGGCAGCAGAGCAACACCTCAGCTTCCAGGAATTCTCTAGGAGGCCCCGCTAACAGGAGGCTAGAAGCAGAGAACATACACAGCGCCGTCACAAAGCCGTAAATCACCTCTACCTTGATGCATTTTTAAACTCACAGGTTTGTTTTTCTTTGCAGGTTCACCAACACAAACATCCTCCACAGAAGTCCAGAGTGGACGCTGATCGCTGTGGTGCTCCTACATCTGTAAGTTTATTAAAGTGTTTGTTCAGATCGTGCACGATGACGGTTGGAGTGCCAAGCAGGACCGGACTTTGTGTCTCCGCCTGTTTCATCTGACGAGATACCTTCGGGTTTGGGATTGTTCTGCCGTGCCATATGGTGCATGTAATGCGTGTGTGTCGCTGGCAGGTCATGGAGAGATCCGTGTTGCTCCCGCCTGAGCACACACAGCCTTATCTGTAGCTGATTGCCCCTCTGCAGATCCGTGATGCACACGCAAACAGCCCTGCGCACACACCGCGTTTATCTCTGAACGGGCCCTTGAAACGGCTTTTCCTGGGAAAACTTTCACCTGATGAATCTGGTTTACGACTCCTGCTTTTAGGAAGATTTAGTTTATTTGGAAGGATGAATGTTAATGAGCCTTACATAAAACATGGCGTGCAAACACTTGGAGCTCAGCAGGAGGCGGTTTTCCATCTGCCGTCCCTTCACCAATAAAACAGATTATCAGACAAGAGATGTGATTGGATCATTTCCATCTCTGCTTCTGCTGATATGGATCTGAGGCCCGGAGAGCGTCGTCCTGCTTGTGATGGAGCTGGATGCTGGATTTCAGCAGTTTGATCCGCTTTATCGTGCGCAGTTTTCCCTCATTTAGCTGTTTTATGTAAGTATCTCTTCACCAAACATGCATCCTCTTTGTCACATGTCCCACTAGGACTCTATGATTTCATCGGTTCCCATTTACCCCGTCTTCCACTCGGCCTTCCTTTCCATCCGTCATGAATAATTTGGTGTGCTGTCTTATCTCTCTGCTGCGTGGCAGCTGTGGAGCTAGTCTGGCCTCTTTTGTTCAAGCCGGCTGAATAATAGATGCCCCCCCTGCAACACTAGACCTGGAGTTGAACTGGAGATTAACCAGCAGTGCAGGTAGACAGGCAGGTAGAGGGGGGGGGCTGACAGAAGACTCTCAACTGGATTTAGAGTCAGATGCTCTGAAATCAAGCAGATTATTTAACATTTTCACTGCGGCTGTTTTCATGAAGTTTGTAAACTAAATATAATTATGCAAGCAGGAAATTCTGGGGTTGAAAAATGACACAAGCCGCTACGAGTGTTTTCTCCTGCATTTCCATCATTAAAGTATTTTATTCTTTTTTTTTTTTTTTCTTTTTCTTTGATTGACAAAGTACAAGAAACACGAGTGATTTTGGAGAGAAACACAGGATTTAGTTTGTGGGATGTTATGTCCCTGATTGAGTTCTGTAGAATAATTTATTCCCTGTAAACAACTGTACTGATGTTTGGGCAGATAATATAAGACTTCTGTTGTACTTTATTTCATTCAAATTTCATTTCAAGATATGTTCAGATTTTAAAATATGTTTTGATTTATGGAATGAAATGAATAAATAGATAAATAAATAAATTTAGTCCTTTGGATTTAAATCAAGGTTTTTATTAAACTGTTTGTTTTAACAGATAACCTTCATCTGGTTAATAACTTAACTACCAGTAAAGATTTAATTATGAAATATAAAGAAATAAGCTGCAGCTTTTCGCATCATAATTTCAGAAAAATCATTCTTTAACAGTCCCACACTGTACAGTGTTTAATATCAAGAAGTAAACAGAACCAGAAGGAATCTCTGTACACCCGGGACAAGGCTGGTGATCTTCTGCATTAAAAGCAGACATGAGTCTACTGGAAACCAGTACATGGACTCAGGAAGACTCCAGAAACCACACAGTTCATCCTGAAATCCACACATGCAGGTTGAAGCTCCATCATATGTGAAGAGGATCCAGAAACACGCCGTCTTCTCTGGACCAAAGCTCATTTAAAATGTTCTGAGTGGAAACCTGGATGAAGATGTGGAATAGTTTGTGGACAGCATGGACGGCGTGTCCTGCAGACTAAAGAGGAGAGGGAGCATCCAGCTTGTTATCAGCCTGCATCTCTGATGGGATGGGGTTGCATTAGTGCCGATGGCGTGGGCAGCTTCCACATCTGGGAAGCTCCATCAATGCTGAAACATCTGCTCCCATCCAGACAACGTCTCTTTCAGGGAAGACCTTGCAGGTTCCACCATGCTGGACCACATCCTGCATCATCACAGTTGGGTTGTTTCTTCGTCTCGTACGTTGTTTGGAATTAAAGGCGACGATGAGATTCGTAAATCATTGCATTTTATTTATATTTTACACAAAGACTAATCAGGCTTATAAATGATAGTTTGATGCTGGATCATCTTGTAACAAACAAGCCTTTAAAAAGCAGATTTTTTCATGTGGATCTTCTTTTAATCATTAAAACTTTGTTTTTAGTCCATCTAAATGTCAGCAGAGTTCATTCTGACATGAAACTCAACGTGCGACAGATTCAACATGAGATATATTTTTACATTTCACTGCATTTATGTGTTCATTTTCCTGTGTTTTAGCCTGTTCAGTGGCTAACTCTGTTAATTATGATGTTTTTGGTTCTCCTCAGACTGTCAGAAGTTTCTCCTTTGGTGCGGAAAGCCTTGGAGACGTCGGAATCAGCGGAGTACCTGAACGCCCTGATGGAGGAGCTGGGTTTACAGCAGCAGGACCTGCTCCACTTACTCCAGCTGTTTAAAGCCACAACACACCGTCGGCCATGAAGCGTGAATTTACTTTGGTTGTCTCATAACGATAAATAAAAAGCTTGTTCTGCTGTGGGATGTGACTTCCTCGCTCTGTGTACACAATCTGAGGTATGAAAATCACATCCTAGAAGTTTTCAGACTGTGGATGTTTAACCAAACAAAATAAATCACACCCAGCGTTTCCCCAGAGAACAAGGTCATGTGGGCACGCCGCTCTGCCGCCATAAAACCAGAGCTACTCCTGCAGACTTCCTTCACACGGCGCTTTATGGCACCATAATCCCGCTTGCATACATGTTCATATGTCTGAGAATATTTGGTTTGGGCCAGATGGCGCATGCAGCCGAGCGCTCTTCTGTTGATCACTGGAGATCAAACTTTGACCCGTCATGCAGATTGTGGACGTGATTGATGGTCTGCATGACTTCACACAGCTTCTCATTTTGTGTTGTTTTTCCAGCAGGCGGTGGACCGGGACGCCACCGTGGTCTGGGCTTCCTGACTACAAGATAAATACCTTTAAATAAAAACCAATAAACTGCCGTTAATCAATTCAACATTATTTAATAGCAAACAGGAATAATGTTTTTAAAGCAAATGTTGAAAAATGAAATGATGGAAATTTGGATTTTTTTTTTTAAAGTAAGTAAGATATTTACATTTTGAAAGCAAACTAAAATAAAAACATTTTAAATAAAAACCCCAATGCACCCCCCCCCCCAGGAAAAAAAATTAAATACATTAATAAATAAATTCCCAGTGAAACATGATTTATAGTGAATAATATCCTAAGTTATTGTCGAATAAAGGCATCTGGAGCCATAAAATGCTCCAGAAAAATGACATTTTAAAAAGGGAATAATGATAAAGTTAGAATAAAAAATAATAAATAAACACTCCGACATCCTGCCAGTGGTTTTAAATAAAAAGCTACAATAAATAACCCACAATTAAGACCTTTAAATCAACATTTAATCCATAATTATCACAACTGGATTTAGTTTAAAAGCCGATTAAAACATTAATCTTTGGAAATAAATTGTGCAGCTTTCCAATAATAATAATAATAATAATAATAATAAGGTAAAAACATAAATGAACAATATTACATCAGAGCAGATAAATTTTCAGAAGAAAACAGCAAATGAGAAGGAGTTTCAGTGAGCTCCGGCCTGGAAGCCCGCAGGGGTTTTATTTGAGTCCGTGCTGGGTCTCCTTGTGTCTCCGCAGGTCCACCTTCCTCTGGAAGCCCTTCCCGCACAGCTCGCAGCCGAACGGCTTGAAGCCCGTGTGTTTCCTGCTGTGCGTGATCAGGTTGGAGCTCTGGCTGAAGGCCTTCCCGCACACCTGGCACTTGTGCGGCTTCTCACCTGCAGAAAAACCACATCACGCAGCTGAGTTCCGCGCGTCGCGCGTGATTTCTGCGCGGCGTGCGGAGATCTCACCTGTGTGGATGAAGGTGTGTTTCTTCATGTCAGACTTCTGGTGGAACCTCTTCCCGCAGTACTGGCACGGATAGGGCCGCGTGTCCGAGTGGATGAGCAGGTGCGTGGACAGCGTGGAGGAACGCTTGAAGCTTTTCCCGCAGATTTTACAGCTGAAGCTCCTTTCCTAGAAGAAGAGGAGGAGATTGGTGGCGTGAGCGCGTGGCCTCGGGCCTCCACGTCCTGCTTCCAGGCCTGAAGGCCTTCAGAGCAGCTGAGAGCCAGAACCCACCTGCGAGTGGACCGCCCGGTGCTGGTCCAGACTCACTGCGTGTCCGAAGGTCTTCCCGCAGATCCCGCACTCAAACGGCCGCGTCCCGCTGTGTGAGCGCCGCACGTGCACCTCCAGGCCATGAGGTGTGGAGAACACCTTCAGGAAAACACAGATTTTTATTTTAATCTCTAAATAAATAAAAAGTTATTTAAAAAAAACAGAATAAATCCAAACAAGTTTAAATCACATTTTTATTGTGAGTAAAACTAAAAGAACAAAAGAAACTAAACGAACCTTGCAGCATTTAATGCACTTATAGGATCCGTTTTCTTCCAGGTTTGATGGCATAAAATCCTCTTCAGACTTGATTTCCGCGAGGCGGGGCGGCTGCTGCTTCCCTCCCGCACACAGCTCGTCTCCACCCCGCATCCTGCACATCTGGAGCCCCGCAGAAGAAATGTCCTGGTAGCATCCGGCCCCGAGGCCCCGCTGTGCGTAAACCCGCTCTCCGCTGCTCTCATCCGGCCCGTAGAGGCTGCCGGGGGAGTGAGACCCCCTGGGGCCCCGCAGGTGGTGCTGATAAGGCCCCTGCACCAGATGCCGGAGCTCGGTGCCGGAGTAGGCGGACCAGGAGTAGGGGAAGAGCGGGATGTTGAAGTGCGAGTCCTCCGCTGCGGGTGTGGAACATTTCTCTGAGTCTGGAGATGAAATTTGGATTAAAGCACCTGTTGATTCGATTATCTGGAACTAAAGTGTAAAACAGTGAAATAAGCAAATAAATAAAACATAAATGTCTATTAGCTATTCTTTAACAAGTAACTGATAAATAATTATTGAAGCTATTTGATCACCAACGTTCATAAATAGTTTATCTGGCAGAGTTGGTGCTTTGGTCAACAGAGCAGCAGATTGTCTGAGATTAGAGACAGTTCCACTCTCTGTCGCCTCTCATAATGAATCACATTAAAAACTGTAACTTCCAGCAGAGTCCAGGTGTCATGGTGCGGACCTGGGGAGGAGGAGGGAGACGGGGGACGCCAAAAATCCCAGTCGGAAGCGCGGTCACACACGCTGCTCAGCGGGGAGCTGGAGGACAGCGAGCCTGGAGACCCCATCCTGGACCCGGGGGGTTGTCTCCTGTCCTCCTCCCGCGCCTCCAAGTTCCTCTCAAACTCTCCGTGAGATTTACTCTCTGAAAACAGAGCAGAAAGTCATTTCACTTCAATCCCAGTAGAGAAAACTGGGAACACTGGAAGCTTTTCCTGCGTAATTACGCACAAACGAACCCACCTGCGCACACGTGAGCCATAACAGTGTCCAGTTTGCTGCAGTCATCGTGCAGGTAGCGGGGCTGGTGGTAGCTGTGGGCCCTTTTGCTCTTCACCAGGAAGGACCTCGGCATGTTGTCTCCCCTTCAGGCTGCAGCTCAGGTAGAAAAATCCCGCTCTGGACTCGTGTCCTCGCTGCTCGGACTTTATCTCTGGACAGATTGGGACACGGCTGCTTGTCATGAGAGAACGCGTTGGGATTTTTGGCGTTGCAGCGTTTACGCAGCATTACGCATGCGCAAGGAGAAGAGAAGGAAAAAAAAAAAAGCCAGCCTATATCGTTTACCAGGTGTCGTCGGGCAGGTGGCCAGAAAGCAGGACCTCACTATGGAACTCAGACATCATATGAAGCCTTTTGTTGAGATAAATAGGGAATTGACCTCTCCCAGTCTCAAAGAGGAAGTCTAGATGAAGACTTTTATTGATAAACGTCGCCTTAAAGTTCCTTCTTATTTTCTAAATGAATCATTTACTCATCATTATTAAAACCTTCTGATGACACACGTGTTCATTTGTTCGTGTCAGAAACGGCTGAAAACTCTGCAGGACGGTGAAATAAGCTGAAGTAAAACCGAGATTGGATTGTGCGCGAGCCTATTAAAAGACCTGAGGTTTCACCTTTGACATAAAGTCAGAAAGAAGCAGAAGCTGCTTGTTCGTTATTTTCTGCAGCCATGATGAGGCATGGAGCGGGTTAGCAGAAGCAGAGGGGATGGATAATGAACTATTTGTTCTGCTGCTTGAAAAGTGATCCTGTTAATGAGACGCACGCGGCCGCTGTGCACAACAGCCTGCTGGTGGGGAGCCGAGTATCCCTTTACAGTTACACTGCTTCAGCTTACCCAGCACTGACTTCAGCCTTATTGTTTTACATCATTAAACCCCCCCTCCTGTCCTGACTCAGAAACAAGCCTAATTAAACTGATCAGTGCTGGAAAGAAGATCAAATCTGTCAAAACTAAAAAATGCAATCAGGTTTGGACTCTTGTGTTTGCGGTCAGTGAAAAGCAAAGTCTGATCAGTCCCCCCCCCCATGTGGGAACAGAGTTTGTTTGATCCAGCTGCGGAAAGTGACAGACCTGAAAGCGAAGAGAAAGATAAGCCTGAAGGAGAAACACGTGTGCCATACTCACACTGCAGGTCCACAACTCTGAACTCACTCTGGCTGCAGATCCACCACAAGCTTTCTGCCTTTCATACTGGAACTCACACTCTTCTCTCACTTACACACACTCACACACACACTCTCTCTCTTTCTTCCTCCTCCCTCACAGATTAATGTCAGTCAGCCTTGACACTCGCACAAAAACACTGATTCATGTTTTGATAAAAGGGTCCGGCGGGGCTATAATCGTGCTGCATTTGCATGGTGCAAAAATAAACCGTGTTGCTTTTTTAGAGGCAACTTCCTTCTTTTATTATTAGTCTGCATTCCCACTGAAAAAGCGACTGATTCTACTCTTTAAGCTTTAGAAAAACTCCCGTTGCAGGTGAGTTTCCAGGATTCCCTTAAAGGTTCTGCAGGGAAAACGCATCCAGCCAGGAATGGGAAGGATCTCAGGTTGCCTAGCAACCACGCTGACATGCAAACCGTCCTCATTGTTGCTCAATCGTGTGTTTGATTGAATATTTCTGAGATTAGACCCAGCAGCTCCGGTTTGAAGCTTGGCCTGTGATTGTTGTTATCATCTCTGATTATTTCCACTGTGAATGTAGAGGCTTGCAGATGGAGAGGGGAGAGGAAGCGGGAGGAAGGGGGTTGGGGGGGGGGAGTGTTGATGGCGGCAACGTGTCTAACTCTGAGTTACTCGCTGACTCAAAACAGGAAACCAAATGCAGAGTTGAGAAGACGCTATCAGTCCTGCCACAGCCTCCCCCTCTTGTGTCCTCCTTCTTGCTCCCCCCCCCTCACCCCTCACCCCCTCCACATCTCCACGACCTCTTCCTTACAGGCCTTGATTCTTTCATTTTACACTTTCATGCAGTGTGTGATTGAAACAGAGGCCCAGCCGTAGAGGAGGCGCCCTGCTGATATTTTCTGCTTTACCTTTCACAGCAGTTGTGAGAGGAACTGATCACAGTCACACAGCTTTAAATAAAGTCATGAGCCATGAGGTTATTTTCTCAAGCTTCACCCTGAACGGGGATTGACAGAGAGAGACACTGCGGGGACTCCTCGTATTCTAAAATACATCTGAGGCTTCAGCTTTTTGCACCACATGTGTGTGAATGTTGACAGAAGATGCAAGGTGTGCAGCAGCAGCAGCAGCAGCAGCAGAAACACGTCCGCATCGTCTTGATTTGGAGCCAAAGCTCAACAAACTGTGACACCAGGGCTTCTCTAAACTCTCACCTGCATGGCTGATAGCAAACTGCAGATGAAGCTGCTGCAGATTCTCCTCCTGAAGTCAGTTTTTGCTGCTTAGATCTTCAGATTGGAGATAAAAATCAGTTTTTTCTGCAGTGCACAGCCGCATGCGGAGGATTTGACTGTGATGGATTCATGCCATAATAGCCTGTTGTGGCTAAACTGACTTTCCCTGGTCGACGTCCCAGTTTAGGGACCCGTCTCAATGAAAACCACATCATGCTATCTTATCCTCTCACATGTTCCTTTGGCTCTAAAGCTCTAACCACAGTTTAACACCCACCCCCCTACTCTTTCTTTTAAACTCTCTCCACTCTCCTCCCTGCACCTAGGCAATCAGATCTCAGGGCTTTTCCTCGGGTTCGACAGCTTGATCGCCCCCTCCTCCCTGGGAGTGGCAGGCTGAATCTCATCCACCCCTCCAGCCCCTCCTGCAGCCACCAGATAGGGACAGAGTGTGAACACAATGAATGATTTACTGGACGCTGCTGACCACAAGACAGTTCTTTCACACAGGAGCTCCTCCGCCGTCTTGTTTTTCTCGCCTGCTCTTTAAATCTTGTGTAACTTTCAGGGACTTTTTCTTTTTCCTGTAAACGGATTGAAAGTTGTGATTCCAGGCCGAACTTTACAGTTCGACACCTGAGACTCAGATCTGGCTTCAGGAACAGTTAAAGGAACCAGTCAGGCTGGAAAGAAGGAGCTGACCCCCCCCCAAACTCTCAACAGATGCTTGGATTTATGCCGTAAACACTCCACAAATCACCTCCCTGATCAGCAGCTCCCCTTGTTTGCAGCATTGCAACTGTTTCTGGTTGTAAATTTACACGACTCTCATCAGGGACGCTGGTGTGTGTGCGTGTGAGGAAAGCTGCCGTGTGTTTCCTGGTCATTGTGTGTCTGCAGAGGTGAAGCAAGCATTTAAAAGGTCAAAGATCAACTAGCATATAGTCCAGCTTGGGCTTTATTTATTGCTCGTCCTGAATTATGTTGTTTTTCTGTGAGATTACAGCAAAATGAGAAGAGCAGCGCCTTGTTTTCTGCTGAGCTGGAGTGTGTGTGTGTGTGTGTGTGTGTGTGTGTGTGTGTGTGTGTGTGTGTGTGTGGTTTAGCACTTTTTATGTAAATGGGTGTAAAACATGTGGTGGAAGGAGACAAACGAAGTCTTTTTGGACAGATTCTCCACCTTGCTGCCATTCCTGCTGTTCCTGCTATTCCTGCTGTTAATGATGTTCCTGATGTTCCTGCTGATCCTGCTGTTCCTGATGTTCCTGATGCTCCTGCTGATCCTGCTGTTCCTGATGTTCCTGATGCTCCTGCTGTTCCTACTGTTTCTGATGTTCCTGCTGTTCCTGATGCTCCTGCTGTTCCTGATGTTCCTGCTGTTCCTGATGTTCCTGCTGATCCTGCTGTTCCTGATGTTCCTGATGCTCCTGCTGATCCTGCTGTTCCTGATGTTCCTGATGCTCCTGCTGTTCCTACTGTTTCTGCTGTTCCTGCTGTTCCTGATGTTCCTGATGCTCCTGCTGTTCCTGATGTTCCTGCTGTTCCTGATGTTCCTGATGCTCCTGCTGTTCCTGCTGTTCCTGATGTTCCTGATGTTCCTGCTGTTCCTGCTGTTCCTGATGTTCCTGATGTTCCTGCTGTTCCTGATGTTCCTGTTGTTCCTGATGTTCCTGCTGTTCCTGCTGTTCCTGCTGTTTCTGATGTTCCTGATGCTCCTGCTGTTCCTGCTGTTCCTGATGTTCCCGATGTTCCTGATGTTCCTGTTGTTCCTGATGTTCCTGCTGTTCCTGATGTTGCTGATGCTCCTGCTGTTCCTGCTGTTCCTACTGTTCCTGATGTTCCTGCTGTTCCTGATGCTCCTGCTGTTCCTGATGTTCCTGCTGTTCCTGATGTTCCTGATGCTCCTGCTGTTCCTGCTGTTCCTGATGCTCCTGCTGTTCCTGCTGTTCCTGATGTTCCTGATGTTCCCGATGTTCCTGATGTTCCTGTTGTTCCTGATGTTCCTGCTGTTCCTGATGTTCCTGCTGTTTCTGATGTTCCTGATGCTCCTGCTGTTCCTGCTGTTCCTGATGTTCCTGCTGTTCCTGATGTTCCCGATGTTCCTGCTGTTCCTGTTGTTCCTGATGTTCCTGCTGTTCCTGATGTTGCTGATGCTCCTGCTGTTCCTGATGCTCCTGCTGTTCCTGCTGTTCCTACTGTTCCTGATGTTCCTGCTGTTCCTGATGCTCCTGCTGTTCCTGATGTTCCTGCTGTTCCTGCTGTTCCTGATGTTCCTGATGTTCCTGCTGTTCCTGATGTTCCTGCTGTTCCTGATGCTCCTGCTGTTCCTGATGTTCCTGATGTTCCTGATGCTCCTGATGCTCCTGATGTTCCTGATGTTCCTGCTGTTCCTGATGCTCCTACTGTTCCTGCTGTTCCTGATGTTCCTGATGCTCCTGATGCTCCTGATGTTCCTGCTGTTCCTGCTGTTCCTGATGCTCCTGCTGTTCCTGCTGTTCCTGATGTTCCTGATGCTCCTGCTGTTCCTGATGCTCCTGCTGTTCCTGCTGTTCCTGATGTTCCTGCTGTTCCTGCTGCTCCTGATGTTCCTGATGTTCCTGCTGTTCCTGATGTTCCTGATGTTCCTGCTGTTCCTGATGTTCCTGATGCTCCTGATGTTCCTGATGTTCCTGCTGTTCCTGATGCTCCTGCTGTTCCTGATGCTCCTGATGCTCCTGATGTTCCTGCTGTTCCTGATGCTCCTACTGTTCCTGCTGTTCCTGATGTTCCTGATGTTCCTGATGCTCCTGATGCTCCTGATGTTCCTGATGTTCCTGCTGTTCCTGCTGTTCCTGATGCTCCTGCTGTTCCTGCTGTTCCTGATGCTCCTGCTGTTCCTGATGCTCCTGCTGTTCCTGCTGTTCCTGATGCTCCTGATGTTCCTGATGTTCCTGTTGTTCCTGATGTTCCTGCTGTTCCTGATGTTGCTGATGCTCCTGCTGTTCCTGATGCTCCTGCTGTTCCTGCTGTTCCTACTGTTCCTGATGTTCCTGCTGTTCCTGATGCTCCTGCTGTTCCTGCTGTTCCTGATGTTCCTGCTGTTCCTGCTGTTCCTGATGTTCCTGCTGTTCCTGATGTTCCTGCTGTTCCTGATGTTCCTGATGTTCCTGCTGTTCCTGATGCTCCTGCTGTTCCTGATGTTCCTGATGTTCCTGATGCTCCTGATGCTCCTGATGTTCCTGATGTTCCTGCTGTTCCTGATGCTCCTACTGTTCCTGATGTTCCTGATGTTCCTGATGCTCCTGATGCTCCTGATGTTCCTGATGTTCCTGCTTTTCCTGCTGTTCCTGATGCTCCTGCTGTTCCTGCTTTTCCTACTGTTCCTGATGTTCCTGCTGTTCCTGATGCTCCTGCTGTTCCTGCTGTTCCTGCTGTTCCTGATGTTCCTGATGCTCCTGATGTTCCTGATGTTCCTGCTGTTCCTGATGTTCCTGATGCTCCTGCTGTCCCTGATGCTCCTGATGTTCCTGATGTTCCTGCTGTTCCTGATGTTCCTGCTGTTCCTGATGCTCCTGCTGTTCCTGATGCTCCTGATGTTCCTGATGTTCCTGCTATTCCTGCTGTTCCTGATGTTCCTGCTGTTCCTGCTGTTCCTGATGTTCCTGATGCTCCTGCTGTTCCTGATGCTCCTGCTGTTCCTGCTGTTCCTGATGTTCCTGATGCTCCTGCTGTTCCTGCTGTTCCTGATGTTCCTGCTGTTCCTGCTGTTCCTGATGCTCCTGCTGTTCCTGATGCTCCTGCTGTTCCTGATGTTCCTGCTGTTCCTGCTGTTCCTGATGCTCCTGCTGTTCCTGATGCTCCTGCTGTTCCTGCTGTTCCGGATGCTCCTGCTGTTCCTGATGTTCCTGATGCTCCTGCTGTTCCTGCTGTTCCTGATGTTCCTGCTGTTCCTGCTGTTCCTGATGCTCCTGCTGTTCCTGATGTTCCTGATGCTCCTGCTGTTCCTGCTGTTCCTGCTGTTCCTGATGCTCCTGCTGTTCCTGCTGTTCCTGCTGTTCCTGATGTTCCTGCTGTTCCTGATGTTCCTGATGCTCCTGCTGTTCCTGATGCTCCTGCTGTTCCTGATGTTCCTGATGCTCCTGCTGTTCCTGATGCTCCTGATGTTCCTGATGTTCCTGCTGTTCCTGCTGTTCCTGATGTTCCTGATGCTCCTGCTGTTCCTGCTGTTCCTACTGTTCCTGATGTTCCTGCTGTTCCTGATGCTCCTGATGCTCCTGCTGTTCCTGATGTTCCTGCTGTTCCTGCTGTTCCTGATGCTCCTGCTGTTCCTGCTGTTCCTGATGCTCCTGCTGTTCCTGATGCTCCTGCTGTTCCTGCTGTTCCTGATGCTCCTGATGTTCCTGATGTTCCTGTTGTTCCTGATGTTCCTGCTGTTCCTGATGTTGCTGATGCTCCTGCTGTTCCTGATGCTCCTGCTGTTCCTGCTGTTCCTACTGTTCCTGATGTTCCTGCTGTTCCTGATGCTCCTGCTGTTCCTGCTGTTCCTGATGTTCCTGCTGTTCCTGCTGTTCCTGATGTTCCTGCTGTTCCTGATGTTCCTGCTGTTCCTGATGTTCCTGATGTTCCTGCTGTTCCTGATGCTCCTGCTGTTCCTGATGTTCCTGATGTTCCTGATGCTCCTGATGCTCCTGATGTTCCTGATGTTCCTGCTGTTCCTGATGCTCCTACTGTTCCTGATGTTCCTGATGTTCCTGATGCTCCTGATGCTCCTGATGTTCCTGATGTTCCTGCTTTTCCTGCTGTTCCTGATGCTCCTGCTGTTCCTGCTTTTCCTACTGTTCCTGATGTTCCTGCTGTTCCTGATGCTCCTGCTGTTCCTGCTGTTCCTGCTGTTCCTGATGTTCCTGATGCTCCTGATGTTCCTGATGTTCCTGCTGTTCCTGATGTTCCTGATGCTCCTGCTGTTCCTGATGCTCCTGATGTTCCTGATGTTCCTGCTGTTCCTGATGTTCCTGCTGTTCCTGATGCTCCTGCTGTTCCTGATGCTCCTGATGTTCCTGATGTTCCTGCTATTCCTGCTGTTCCTGATGTTCCTGCTGTTCCTGCTGTTCCTGATGTTCCTGATGCTCCTGCTGTTCCTGATGCTCCTGCTGTTCCTGCTGTTCCTGATGTTCCTGATGCTCCTGCTGTTCCTGCTGTTCCTGATGTTCCTGCTGTTCCTGCTGTTCCTGATGCTCCTGCTGTTCCTGATGTTCCTGCTGTTCCTGCTGTTCCTGATGCTCCTGCTGTTCCTGATGCTCCTGCTGTTCCTGCTGTTCCTGCTGTTCCGGATGCTCCTGCTGTTCCTGATGTTCCTGATGCTCCTGCTGTTCCTGCTGTTCCTGATGTTCCTGCTGTTCCTGCTGTTCCTGATGCTCCTGCTGTTCCTGATGTTCCTGATGCTCCTGCTGTTCCTGCTGTTCCTGCTGTTCCTGATGCTCCTGCTGTTCCTGCTGTTCCTGCTGTTCCTGCTGTTCCTGATGTTCCTGATGCTCCTGCTGTTCCTGATGCTCCTGCTGTTCCTGATGTTCCTGATGCTCCTGCTGTTCCTGATGCTCCTGATGTTCCTGATGTTCCTGCTGTTCCTGCTGTTCCTGATGTTCCTGATGCTCCTGCTGTTCCTGCTGTTCCTACTGTTCCTGATGTTCCTGCTGTTCCTGATGCTCCTGATGCTCCTGCTGTTCCTGCTGTTCCTGCTGTTCCTGATTTTCCTGCTGTTCCTGATGTTCCTGATGTTCCTGATGCTCCTGCTGTTCCTGCTGTTCCTGCTGTTCCTGATGCTCCTGCTGTTCCTGCTGTTCCTGATGTTCCTGATGTTCCCGATGTTCCTGATGTTCCTGTTGTTCCTGATGTTCCTGCTGTTCCTGATGTTCCTGCTGTTTCTGATGTTCCTGATGCTCCTGCTGTTCCTGCTGTTCCTGATGTTCCTGATGTTCCTGTTGTTCCTGATGTTCCTGCTGTTCCTGATGTTGCTGATGCTCCTGCTGTTCCTGATGCTCCTGCTGTTCCTGCTGTTCCTACTGTTCCTGATGTTCCTGCTGTTCCTGATGCTCCTGCTGTTCCTGCTGTTCCTGATGTTCCTGCTGTTCCTGCTGTTCCTGATGTTCCTGCTGTTCCTGATGTTCCTGATGTTCCTGCTGTTCCTGCTGTTCCTGATGCTCCTGATGTTCCTGATGCTCCTGATGCTCCTGATGTTCCTGCTGTTCCTGCTGTTCCTGCTGTTCCTGATGCTCCTGCTGTTCCTGCTGTTCCTGATGTTCCTGATGCTCCTGCTGTTCCTGATGCTCCTGCTGTTCCTGCTGTTCCTGCTGTTCCTGATGCTCCTGATGTTCCTGATGTTCCTGCTGTTCCTGATCTTCCTGATGTTCCTGCTGTTCCTGATGTTCCTGATGCTCCTGCTGTTCCTGATGCTCCTGATGTTCCTGATGTTCCTGCTGTTCCTGATGTTCCTGATGCTCCTGCTGTTCCTGATGCTCCTGCTGTTCCTGATGCTCCTGATGTTCCTGATGTTCCTGCTGTTCCTGATGTTCCTGCTGTTCCTGATGTTCCTGATGCTCCTGCTGTTCCTGCTGTTCCTGATGTTCCTGCTGTTCCTGCTGTTCCTGATGCTCCTGCTGTTCATGATGCTCCTGCTGTTCATGATGCTCCTGCTGTTCCTGATGTTCCTGCTGTTCCTGCTGTTCCTGATGCTCCTGCTGTTCCTGATGCTCCTGCTGTTCCTGCTGTTCCTGCTGTTCCTGATGTTCCTGATGTTCCCGATGTTCCTGATGTTCCTGTTGTTCCTGATGTTCCTGATGTTCCTGCTGTTTCTGATGTTCCTGATGCTCCTGCTGTTCCTGCTGTTCCTGCTGTTCCTGCTGTTCCCGATGTTCCTGATGTTCCTGTTGTTCCTGATGTTCCTGCTGTTCCTGATGTTCCTGATGTTCCTGCTGTTCCTGCTGTTCCTGATGTTCCTGATGCTCCTGCTGTTCCTGATGCTCCTGCTGTTCCTGATGTTCCTGCTGTTCCTGATGTTCCTGATGCTCCTGCTGTTCCTGATGTTCCTGCTGTTCCTGATGTTCCTGATGCTCCTGCTGTTCCTGATGCTCCTGCTGTTCCTGATGTTCCTGCTGTTCCTGATGCTCCTGCTGTTCCTGATGCTCCTGCTGTTCCTGATGTTCCTGATGTTCCTGATGTTCCCGATGTTCCTGATGTCCCTGTTGTTCCTGATGTTCCTGCTGTTCCTGATGTTCCTGCTGTTTCTGATGTTCCTGATGCTCCTGCTGTTCCTGCTGTTCCTGCTGTTCCTGATGTTCCTGCTGTTCCTGATGTTCCCGATGTTCCCGATGTTCCTGTTGTTCCTGATGTTCCTGCTGTTCCTGATGCTCCTGATGTTCCTGATGTTCCTGCTGTTCCTGCTGTTCCTGATGTTCCTGCTGTTCCTGATGCTCCTGCTGTTCCTGATGTTCCTGATGCTCCTGCTGTTCCTGCTGTTCCTGATGTTCCTGCTGTTCCTGCTGTTCCTGATGCTCCTGCTGTTCCTGATGTTCCTGATGCTCCTGATGCTCCTGCTGTTCCTGCTGTTCCTGATGTTCCTGTTGTTCCTGATGTTCCTGATGCTCCTGATGTTCCTGATGCTCCTGCTGTTCCTGATGCTCCTGCTGTTCCTGATGCTCCTGATGTTCCTGATGTTCCTGCTGTTCCTGCTGTTCCTGATGTTCCTGCTGTTCCTGCTGTTCCTGATGCTCCTGCTGTTCCTGATGCTCCTGCTGTTCCTGCTGTTCCTGATGCTCCTGCTGTTCCTGATGCTCCTGCTGTTCCTGATGTTCCTGCTGTTCCTGCTGTTCCTGATGCTCCTGCTGTTCCTGCTGTTCCTGATGCTCCTGCTGTTCCTGCTGTTCCTGCTGTTCCTGATGCTCCTGCTGTTCCTGATGTTCCTGATGCTCCTGCTGTTCCTGCTGTTCCTGATGTTCCTGATGCTCCTTTTGTTCCTGCTGTTCCACCCCGCAGAGCTCGTCTGCTCTCAGCAGGACTGACTTGGGTTTGCCTTGGCCGTGCAGGTAACCCCGCCAGATGAAGACCTGCAAGCTGCGCCATGCAAACGAAAACCAACGCAATCAGCAGTGTTACATGCGTCTGCAGCGCAGTCATCTTATCTGTGGTGTTCCTGCGAACGCATCTGCTGATGTGTGATTTTCTGCTTGTCATTTAGAGTCCACTGCAACCTCTAAGTCCTCTTCTTCCCAGTCTATTTCAAGACGTTTAAGGCAGAAACTACGAGCAGGTGGTGCTAGAAATGTCCTGAATTTTCTCCTTGTTCTTGTTAAAATGCTGCAGGACGCAGAAAATAAGGAAAACATAAGATTTGACCTCAGATTGAAACATATTGATGAGTTAAGTGCATAAAAAAGAGTGAATGCACTGGGTGGATAACACCCCCATCACCTCTAACCCGCTGTGAACCTGGACGAACTACAGACCCATCCTGGCAAATCATGACTGGAAATTTTAGCTCTCAGTTGCGAAATCAGTTCTGCAGAAACGGAGCTTGACCGGCGGTGAACAAGCCGTGCAGCAGTGACTCTGACTTTTCTTATCTAACACCGAGAACATCTGCACTGAGAGTGACAGCGAGGGATGTTATCTGTCTGCTTCAAACAGAAAAGCAGAAGGTTTTGGTTCCTTTTTTTGCACAAGTCGAGTCTGTACAGAGGCGAGTGAAGGATTTATTTTCTTTTCTTGTCGAAACAAAAACTGCCAGATTGAACAACGTTCATACAGAGTGACCTGCAGCAGCGTTACAGTCATACAGACCTCAGTAGAAAGCAGCGCCATGCGAGCATCTCTACCTCCAGGAGGCCGCAGTTTATCAACACTTTTACTCTTTTTGTTTAGTTTTGCAAAAACAAACAAACCAGAAAGTTGACGGCAGTTTTGTGTGTTTGTATCATCAGAGAAACACACAGTGTGAGGTGCAGGTCCCAGCCTGGACTGTTAACAGCAACGTTTAGCCATGTTACACTGCAAAAACTCAGCCTTAAAAAACAAGAAAAAATATTTTAAAAAATTAGGTAAATGTTGCTTAAAAAAAAGATAAATTATCTGCCAACAGAACAAGAAAATTTGGCTTGTCAAGACTTCTCAAAACAAATAAAAAATACTCCTAAAACAATAGGAATTATCTTGCAAACTAAGAATTATATTACCTTTAGAAAAATAAGCATGTGTGTACTCAATTTAAGATTTTTAAACTTACTTAGATTTCAGTTTTTGCAGTGTAGCTGCTCCGCCTGCTCAGGTGCTGCTAACAGGTATCTAATCAGCCAATCAGATGGCAGCAGACATGATGAAGGTCTAGCTGAGCATCAGGATGAGGATGAGGAGGAGATTTAAGTAAGATTGAGCGTGGAAGGTTGTTGGTCTGAGTATTTTCACACACAACTGTCTGTGGAGAAGGTCTGAAGAAGAGCCAACGTCCTGGACCAGCATGTGTGGATGTTTTCCACTGGTTCCCAGCAACATGCTGGAAATAGTTTTTATTCACACAGATTTACTCAAACTGACTTCAGCAGTTTGTGTAAAATGTTACGTGTGTCTTTTCCTGCAACAAAGTTGTGATTTTTAACTTTATTTAAGATACTTTAACTTTAGTTTATCTCCTGTGTTTTATTATATAACTTCAACACTAAATATTAATAACAGTTTAACACGATTCAATGTTTTGGTTTTTTGTTTGTTTGTTTTTTGTTTTTTAGTGATTTACTGAAAATTGCACCAATTCAGCAGATCTTGGCCTTCATATGTTACCTGCACTTGCACGCATGTTCATACAGTCACGATCAGGGCCAGATTAAAAGTGCACAGGCCCCTGGGCTCAGAGTGTTGCAGGGGCCCCCTTCCCCACCGCAACACTGTGAAAATTGTGAATGTCGTTTATGTGAAAATGACATTTCTAACATTTCTCAGCCAGTGGTACCAGTAGCAATACACTGGATACTGTGGTGTAACTATCTGGCTTTTATGTACATTTTGTTTCATGTCCAAACTGCTGGTGTTTTCCCTACGTGGGCCCCACATGGGACCCACATGGGACCCAGGTGGGCATGGGCCCATTGGATAAACCGGATAAACCGGCCTTGGTCACGATGCTGACCTGCAGGTCTCATCACCTACTGATACAGGTATGTTTCTAATGTTTGGGGGCCACTGCTGTTCAACATCTACACTCGCATAAAAATAACATATTTCCGTATTTACGCCGATGACACGCTGCTCTACGTAACCATCTCACCAGGAGACGACAGGCAGGGCAAGTTTATTTGCACATTTCAAAGTGCTTTAGACATTACAGACATGAAGTAGAAGTAAAAATAAAGTAGAAGTCCTGCCGTATTTTTGGATCTACCTGCATTTAGAACAGGTGTTTTCACCAACAGGCTCGTTTACCTGCAGTGGAGCTGAGTTGATTACATTCAGCTGGTTTAGTGACTGGTTGGAAAGGACAGGACTTCTGCTTACAGATGGCATAAAGAAGCATAAAAGACAACTACAATTAGCAAAAAAAAAAAAAAAAAATCATCCAAGAAAATAATTAAAAGCAGGATGAGTTAAGTTCTGGTGCTGCAGTCCGATCCAAACTGGGATAAAATGGGAGCTTGGATATCGCAGAACCTTCAGGACAAAACGGACATTTTGGAGCCAAAGAAGAAAGATTAAAAGTTGACTTCAGACAAAACCAGTAATCTGGGTCTAGTCCTGAACTCCGATCTGAACTTCAGCATCACATTGAGACAGATGTGAAGTCTACATTTATCACCTAAAGAACATCTGGAGGATTAAAGGTCTGATGACTCAGCAGGATTTCTGCATTTATCTTTAGCAGAGTGGACTACTGTAACGCTGTCCTTACAGGTCTCCCTAAAGTCCACCAGACAGCTGGAGTTAGTCCAGAACGCTGCTGATCCAGGCCTCACAAAGACCCAGAAACTGGATCCTACAACTCCAGTCCTCAGATATCTACACCGGCTTCCAGTCTGTTAAAGAGCTGAATTCTAAATCCTGCTGTTTATAAAGCACTGAATGGTTTCAGACCAAAATACATTCAGGATCTTCTGGAACCAAGCAGATCCCTCAGGTCAGCAGGATCAGGTCTACTCTCTGGTCCCAGAGTCAGGACTAAACATGGCGGCAGCGTTCTGAGAAACAAACACCCAGAAACCTGCAGGTTTGCTGAAACTCTTTAAATCAGGTTAAAAAAGCACCTTTCCTGTTAATTCCTCACAATTCAGCTTTTATTTCGTACACTTTATCCATTTTAGTTTTGATCTTTTTATTTCATTTCTTTGTAAAGTGTGTGTTAGATGCTTCCTGCTCTCTACTGGAAGGCTTTTAAAGACACGTTACGTAACTTTCTGACCATAAAACTTTGCGTCCCGGGCTTGTTGGATGACTCAGTGACATCTAGCCTGTGTGTTTCTGAAGCTGTTGCTGCCCAGCAGCGTCCCGAGGCTGAGAAACCCACACTGTACAACTTTTACATCCGGGATGCTGCGTGACGTTGCAGCAGAGTAAAATAAGGAACTGTTTTTTTTTTTTGTTTTTACACATAACATCACTGATTCAGCAAAAAAAACCCCAAGAAGATTGAAAGAGAGAAAGAGACTAAATTAGAGTCATGGTAAGATCGTCTTCTGCTGGCTAGAGAGGATGCAGGATGGAGTCATCGATAGGGGGCGGGTGGTAGTGAAATGGAAAAAGTTCTGTAGGGTGTCTTTAAGGTTTCATATGAAGCACTTTGGTCCATGCTTTGTGCAATGTACAATTGGTTTGATTATTTCATGCTTACTGAGAGGCGGCGTCTGTTGCGGGGTGGAGGTTGTGCACGTGGTGGCGTCTGCGGCTTTATGCCACGTGTTTCATACATTTTGTACTTTTTCACTGCCTTGAATAGTAGTTTATATAATAAAAAACATCCCCTCCATGATACCCTGGCAGGACAGAGGAGCAGCTGCAGGGAGAGACTGATCTCCTTTCGATGCAGGACTGAGAGGTTCAGAAGGTTCTTCATTCCAGCCGCAATTGAACTATTTAATATTAATCTTTAATTTAATCTATTTATCTGTTTTTTAAGGAACAGTTGGAACACCCTGAATTTCCCACCTGGGGATGAATACAGTATTTATCTATCTGTATGATCAGCCTTGATTCATCGACGGGATCAGCAGATGTGGAAATGACGACTTTTCACTCATACCTTTCCCTGTTAGCCACACCCACCTCAGATTTCTGACCAATGAGAAGAAAGCTGTAACAGCTCCTTAACCAGGACCATGAGAACAAAATGCTGCCTAGAGAACAAAGTTCTCGGTTCTCGCAGTTTGTAACAAGCTTTACCCTGCAGGCTTAATCAGGTGCTCCTGATGATTGTCTGCTTTGTTTTCTTACAGAGGCCGGATGTTTTCTGCTAATTTACAGGTGCATCAGCTGGTTGCTTGGCTTCTTTGTTTTTGTTGTTGCTTTGTTTGTTGTGTTATATCTTTCTTTTCTTTTTCTTTTCTTTTCTTTTTCTTCACTTGTTCCTTCTTTCTTCTCCTCACACTCCTCCTTCCTTTGTTTCCCTTTCCAGGTCCTGCATAAACATGTAACTCCATTATATCCGCGGAGATCTCCTTGGCCGAGCAAATTTAGCATCCACTCTATCATTCTGTTTGCTGTGATGCTGAACTGCTAGAAATCTACTTAACAGAGGAAAAAAATGAACTTATTTAATGAAAAACAACATTACAACAGAAACTGAAAGGCACTCAAATAACCAGGGTTCAAGATGGAAGAAGTGTTTAGTCAGTGGTTCCCAAACTCGGGGGGAGAGTTATCACAAGGGGGCGCGGCAAGGCTAAATAAAATTTGGGAGGTTTTACACTGGATAAATTTGTAAAAGTACTCATAGAAAATGATGATAAATCAACAAGAGAGACATCAATTAATAAAAAAAAAGAAAAACTATGATGGAGCATATCTGTCTCTGATTGACCAGTAACAGTAATAACCAATGGTGGGTAATAATGAGACCACAGTGTTTTGCATGTCCCAAAATATTATCATCTTATGTAAGGAAGTATGAAGCCAAACAAGTTACAACACCGCTTGGAGACTTTTCATCCTGAACACAAAGAAAACTTGCAGGTTAGAAATAAACTATACAACTATCGTATACAGCAAAGTTGTTTTATGAAAGCAGCTTCATCTTATAGAAAACTCCACACACCAACGTAGTTTGCAGAGAATCCTGGTTTAAAACGTTTCACAATGAAGCAGAAGAATGGATAATATTCAATTAAATTCAATTCAACTTTATTTATATAGCGTCAAATCACGGCAATGCCATCTCAAGACGCTTTACAGACACAGGGGAAAACATAATGAAAGCCAATTCATAACAGCCTATATAAGGAAACCAACAGATTGAGTTGAGTCCAACTCAATCTCCCATCCTGAGCAAGCACACTGGCAACAGTGGGAAGGAAAAAACTCCCTTTTAACAGGAAGGAAACCTCCGGCAGAACCCGGCTCAGGACAGGCAGCCATCTGCCTCTGCTGTGTGGGGGGAAGAGGACAGAGAGACAACAGACAACAGGAACTGCTACTCCCAGCCAGGGAGACCTGCTGAGACAGGAGACATACATGTTAATGATGCAACACTGTTATGGGGGGGTAAAAGAAAGAGACAAAGAGAAAAAGAAAGAAGCTCAGTGTATCAGGAAATGTCCCTCAGCAGTCTAAACCTATAGCAGCATAACTAAGGGATGCTAACCATCCCTAGCTATAGGACTTATCAAAAAGATAAGTCTTCAGCCTAGTCTTAAAGGTGGGGAGGGTGTCTGCTTCCCTAACACTAACTGGGAGCTTATTCCATAAGAGAGGGGCCTGATAACCAAAGGCTCTGCCTCCTGCTCGGCTCTTTGAGACTCTAGGAACCACAAGTAAGCCTGCAGTCTGCGAACGAAGTACTCTACTTGGTATATAAGGAAGAATAATAATGGCACATTACAGTCGTTCTGCTTCCTATTGAACAACATATGAAACCATAAAACTAAATCAGACCAGTGGTTAATCGCTCTGTTACTTCTTTGATATTACATGAATTATAGGAAATTTATTTGTTGCTGCAAACCAGCCCAACTTGTGCCAACTTGTTTAGGGCACATGTGTCAAATTCTGGCCCGTGGGCCAATTTTGGCCTGCAGTGTGATTGACAAGGCAATACTGAATGACTACAAGAGCTGGACCGCACAGCACATGTGCTATTACACAGCACATGTGCTATTACACAGCACATGTGCTATTACACAGCACATGTGCTGCAATTTTACAAACCCGGTGGTGGTTTGGTGTGTCAGTCAGGACAGAACCTTCTTCTCTGTAGACAGTAATCATAGCAACTTGAAGCTACTGCATCAGAGATGGCAAAAAAAAAGCCTGGCCCTTCAATAAGTGAGAGTTTGTGAAAAAGTGCATGATGAAAGTTTGTGAGCCCAGAGAAAAAAAAACAACCGTTTTCAAATGAGAGCCTGAGTGGAAACACAGTAGCTGATCACATGGGATTTATCCACCGAGGTTAAATGAGGTTCATTGTCATATTCAGAAGATTTTTTCAATAAATATTAATGTTGGCCCGCAAGTTTGTCCAATGTTAAGTTTTGGCCCACTCTGCGTTTGAGTTTGACGGCCCTGGTTTAGGGAGTCATGTTAGCTTTGGTCTGAAGCCGATTAGCTTCAACTAGCTACATTTAGCTTCACTAAACAGCAAAATAGAAACATAGATGTATCCTGTAATGTTCTGCAGCTCATCAGGAACTTATTGTTCTGAATAAACGCTGGCTGGAAGATGTGAAGCAGTTTGGTATGTTTGCACAACACACTGAGAGCTAACTTATCAGATAACACTGATGCTAACAGAGAGTTTAACTTCCACGCTGTTCTTACATCAGACTCCAACCAGCAGGTGGTCTCGTGTCTTTCCTCTGGAGCGATCCCTTTCCCGCTTTCTCTTTCTGGCCTCCTCAGACCCCGTTTTCACGATTAACTGTAGTTGGAAGAGGAATAAGACGTAGCAGAAAGCAGAAACCTCTGTGTTTATAGTTGGGGGCCGTAAAGCAAAGCGCTCCAGGTCACATGATCCCATGAGAGACGGATCCGCTCCTGCAGAGGTACAATGTCTGGTTTCTGAAGAGCGCAGCCCCCTCAGACACACATCAATCTCTGTATACTGACCCCAGTAATCATCTGTTATTCCTCACATTAGGCTGATGTTTGGGTCAAACGTTACACTGTTTCCCTTGAATAATAAATATTGTTTAATTACCATCATCTCCATGTCGTGAGCAGAGAAACAGACTTTAAGCTGCTTTGCTTTGATTTGTGACACATGGTGTGTTTGTGTTCACATGTTGATTTTCTGGCAATTCCTTCTGAATATCTGGATTCTTATCTGTGGTGGGGCTGAATCATGTCTTTTCCAATTCTTGTGGCGTTTTGGTGTGATTGTCCTCTGAATGACACCATATTTAATCACTGCAGGGTTTCATTGGGTGGATCAATAGCAGCACCAGTGTCATTCCTGGGAATAGGTGGATCCTCAGTGTGAGAGGAACCTAACTTTTACTGTTTCTGTTACTCATCACGTCTTTAGTAAGTGCTGATGAATGTCTGCTCATTTGGGATGTGCCGTTATTGTGTTATTCTCACTGCTTCAGTGTAGCAGTGGGTGTCAAACAGCAGCTGCTGTTGTCATGTTCTCACAGATTATCACTTGTTTGTTTATCTAATTTATAGATATTGGTGAGTATTTCATGAGTTTACATCATTTTGGAGAAAAAGATCATAAACTCACCTAATCACAAGTATCTGTATCAACGTATCAATATTTTTAGTCATGAAGATGACTTGGTGAAGTCCCACACCTTATTTCTGTGACTTTGAATGCAGCACGTTGTTGCTCTTAGTATTTACTGGGATTTTTACACACATCCATCTCTAGTGTTTCCAGAGAAGGTCTGAAGAAAAGAAAAAATCCAGCGAGCAGCAGTTGTCTGGACCAGAATGTCTGGTTGATGTCAGAGGAGACTGGACAGACTGGTTCGAGATGATGGAAAGACAACAGGAAGTCCAGTAAACTGGTTCCAACCATGATATGCAGAACATCATGTCTGAACACACAACCCGTCCAGCCTGGAAGCAGATGTTCTCCAGGAGCAGAAGACCACAGCGGGTTCCCTCCTGTCAGTAAGAACAGGAAACTGAGGCTACAATTCACACAGACTCACCAGAACTGGACAATAGAAGATGGAGAAACGTTGCTGGTCTGATGAGTCTCCAGTTCAGCTCCACATTCACATGGTAGGATCAGAATCTGCTGGAAACATCATGACAACATGGATCCATCCTGAGTCCTGCTGCTGACCATGTCCATCCCTTTCTCATGGTGATGTGGTGGAACGGGAGATTCTCATGGTGATGAGGTGGAACGGGAGATTCTCATCATGATGAGGTGGAACGGGAGATTCTCATAATGATGTGGTGGAACGGGAGATTCTCATCATGATGTGGTGGAACGGGAGATTCTCATCGTGATGAGGTGGAACGGGAGATTCTCATCATGTTGAGGTAGAACGGGAGATTCTCATCATGATGAGGTGAAACGGGAGATTCTCATCATGATGTGGTGGAACGGGAGATTCTCATGGTGATGAGGTGGAACGGGAGATTCTCATCATGATGTGGTGGAACGGGAGATTCTCATCGTGATGAGGTGGAACGGGAGACTCTCATCATGATGGTGGAACGGGAGATTCTCATCATGATGAGGTGGAATGGGAGATTCTCATGGTGATGAAGTGGAACGGGAGATTCTCATCATGATGAGGTGGAACGGGCGATTCTCATCATGATGAGGTGGAACGGGAAATTCTCATCATGATGTGGTGGAACGGGAGATTCTCATGGTGATGAGGTGGTGGAACGGGAGATTCTCATGGTGATGAGGTGGAACGGGAGATTCTCATGGTGATGAGGTGGTGGAACGGGAGATTCTCATGGTGATGAGGTGGAACGGGAGATTCTCATCATGATGGTGGAACGGGAGATTCTCATCATGATGAGGTGGAACGGGAGATTCTCATGGTGATGAAGTGGAACGGGACATTCTCATGGTGATGAGGTGGAACGAGAGATTTGTCATGATTTGGGTTTTTCTGTGCTTTGTTTTTGGGCTTCCTGTTTTATTTTGTAGTTTTTCCTGTCTTGGTTCTTGGTTAGCTTCTTAGATTTCCTGTTCATTGATTTGGTTCACCTGGGTTCATTTAGTTCATTTGTTTCACCTGTTTCTCGTTCGGTTTTTCCTGTGTATTTATACCACTCATGTGCACTCATTGTTTGCTGGATCATTTTGTACCTCAGTTTAGTTTGTCTGCTCTGAGTTCCCTGGGTTCCTCTGAGGAAAATAAATCTGTCTGAGTTCTGCATACCAGCTTCCCTCATCTCCGCGTTTGGGTCCACACCACATCTCCACTGCTTTCGTGACAAGATTCTCATCATGGTGATGAGGTGGAACGGGAGATTCTCATCATGGTGATGAGGTGGAACGGGAGATTCTCATCGTGATGAGGTGGAACGGGAGATTCTCATCATGGTGATGAGGTGGAACGGGAGATTCTCATCGTGATGAGGTGGAACGGGAGATTCTCATCGTGATGAGGTGGAACGGGAGATTCTCATCATGGTGATGAGGTGGAACGGGAGATTCTCATCGTGATGAGGTGGAACGGGAGATTCTCATCGTGATGTGCAGCATCTGTGTGATGCTTCATGTCAACATGGAACAGAAACTTTAGATCCTATAAAATAGCAGGTTGAGGCAAATAAAATGGTGGATATTTAAAATAACTTGCTTGTTTTAATATTTCTTTAAGGTTATTTTATTTTCATACCTAATAACATGACAGTTTAAGCAAATACATGATTGGAAACCAAGTTTTCCTGTTCAGGAATTAGCTTTGCCGTCCCAAGCCTCAGCTTGGGGAGAACAAGACTAAATAAATTATGAGAGAGACTCGTTTGAGTCGATACCACAGTATTTATTCAACCACAGCCGAGATGGAAACACTACAATGTGCTTGAGTCATATTTAAATCCTGACGTGATATAGCTTTACAGGCCTTTACACACCCGCGTCTTGGTTGAACAAGCTCCAGTATGACGTACCATCCAGCATGACTTCATGTTGGCTGCCAGATCAAACTCAAAGCTTTGAGAAGACTGATTCATTTCATACACACCGTGACCTCTCGCTGGATTTAAAATCCACCCCGGCTTACAGAGCTTTCATCTCTGACCTTTCCAGATTTTTGTCATTTCATCATGTAGCTGCGTTTCGCAACGTCTCCTGATGATGCAGCTGTGACGTCATCCTCTCAGAGCGCCGACAGCCAGCAGACATCAGCATTCCTGTTCCTTAACTTCTGCTAAATTATTCTGTTTTTCCCTTTCTGTTCGTTTGCTTCTGAGTGTAAAGTTTAGTGTTGTCTATCTGAGCAGGATGATTTATGATTTATCAGCCAAAAGGGTTGTCATGGTAACTACATTTTACACCACCACTTAAGAACAATTAAAAAACAAAATAGAAAAAGAGTTTTTATTCTTTATTCTTCTTTCTACTTCTCGGCGGTAGCAGTGGTTCGGGTGGTTGTCGCTTGTCCTGTGACCTGACGATCGGCAGTTCAAGTCCTTCTCCCCTGAGGAGGCCCTGAGGTCCGGTCCCAAGTCCTGACCAAAGCAGAGGGTTGCATCAGGAAGGGCATCCAGTGTAAGATGTGCCAACGTCCTGTGTGATGATTTCCTTCAGAGGGACAATCTGAACAGGAAACATTCTTATGAATACCAGACTTCCTGTTGGCAGGAAATGACAGGTAAATATGTATTTTACAGTCTCTACCTCTCTTTATACATTAAACACTTCTGAATAGGTAAAAATCTTTAGATGTGAATGATGTTGATCTTCCAGACTACAATCATCACTGTATATGCATACATGCATATATGCATGTATGCATATATGCATGTATGCATATGCAGGCCATTGAGCTGCTATGGACTCTTGCTTGTGGAGTAAAACCATGTTTGAGATATATATATATATATATATTTATATATATATATATATATATATATATATATATATATATATATATATATATATATATTTATATATAGCAAGATGACAGAATATATAGCAATCATATATTGCTTTTATATTTAATATTTTCACATTTTTCTTCTTGCATTTATATTTTCTTTTCACATGTGTTTATTTATTAGTTGGCTGCAGGTTCATAAACACCTTTTAATATCACAAAGTGTTGCATGTTACCATTAAATCTTATCTTGACTCTTATGAAATAAATAATCTTAAAAGTGAAGCAACTGCTATAAAACTACCGGACAACAAAAACAAGCAGCAAAGAAGAAAAAAATGGATTAAATCAGAGTTGTGGAGGGTGTGATTGTGTCCGGATGAATGCTGCCCTCTGTTGGGTTGAGCTTGGAGGAGCATTTCCTCTCTTCATCCAGCATGAAATAGTTTTATTCAATAAAAAAGATGCAATGTCGAACAAATGCTTTTTTATTTAGATGGGTGACTCTAATTTCCTTTAAAAATATTAATAATTAAACGTTCCTATAAAATTGTCTGGTTTTCATTAGTAAACTCCCCTGCAGGGAGCGTTGACCCTGCTCCAATAGTGACATATGGAACAATTGAGATATTCTTCATTAAAATAAATTACTTTAATTAGGGAATCTGGAGGAAAATGGTATTTAAAGTGAAAAATGCATGTAACCTTCCAGACCGTGTGGTCTGTGTTGCAGAGCGCTGTGCTGCACAACAGTTCAGATTCTCATTTGTGACCCAGCAGCGTAACAACTAGCAAAAATTATGTAATCAATAAATCTATGCACCAATAAACTGGTTTAAACAGAAGGAAACTGGGAGATTATTGTGGTCTTGAACATGAAGATTTGTCTTAAAGAAGTGAAATTTTAAGGAGGAATTAAACTCTGCACCCAGTTCACAAGACATTGCCTTGATATTAACAACTCAAATTCTTATTGATATGATCAGATTATTATATTCAGATGTTTTGGAAAGATGTCAAAATATTTTATAAAACAGAGAAAAAACAGAAATGTGTATGGAGTGTATGGAGCAAGAAAAGGGACATTAGTTTTGTAAACTTGTATGCGTGTTTTTTTTTTTAACTTAAATCTTTGTATTTGTAAGTGTAACAAGTTGGAGTTTACTTTATATCAACAACACATTTGACCACGTGTTATACGCTTGCTCAGGAGCCAATTGGATTTCTCTAATGTCCAACCAATCAGTGGACAGCAGATCTGTCAGAGTTCCCCTAAAGTAGGTTGGTTATCCATTTATTCCTTTTCTTAACCACGTCGTCCAACTAAGGCTCTCAGGAAGCTGGAGTCTGTCCCAGTAATCACTGGGTGAGATGCAGATACACCTGGACTGGTCACCAGTCCATCACAGGACCAAGACTGCTCCAACCTGCTCCAGCCTGGTTTAACCTGCTCCAGCCTGGTTTAACCTGCTCCAGCCTGGTTTAACCTGCTCCAACCTGCTCCAGCCTGGTTTAACCTGCTCCAGCCTGGTTTAACCTGCTCCAGCCTGCTCCAACCTGCTCCAGCCTGGTTTAACCTGCTCCAGCCTGCTCCAACCTGCTCCAGCCTGGTTTAACCTGCTCCAGCCTGCTCCAACCTACTCCAGCCTGGTTTAACCTGCTCCAGCCTGCTCCAGCCTGCTCCAACCTACTCCAGCCTGGTTTAACCTGCTCCAGCCTGCTCCAACCTGGTTTAACCTGCTCCAACCTGCTCCAACCTGCTCCAGCCTGGTTTAACCTGATCCAACCTGCTCCAGCCTGCTCCAACCTACTCCAGCCTGGTTTAACCTACTCCAGCCTGGTTTAACCTGCTCCAGCCTGGTTTAATCTGCTCCAGCCTGCTCCAACCTGCTCCAACCTGGTTTAACCTGCTCCAACCTGCTCCAGCCTGCTCCAACCTACTCCAGCCTGGTTTAACCTGCTCCAGCCTGCTCCAGCCTGCTCCAGCCTGGTTTAACCTTCTCCAGCCTGCTCCAACCTACTCCAGCCTGGTTTAACCTGCTCCAGCCTGGTTTAACCTGCTCCAGCCTGCTCCAGCCTGGTTTAACCTTCTCCAACCTACTCCAGCCTGGTTTAACCTGCTCCAACCTGCTCCAGCCTGGTTTAACCTGCTCCAACCTGCTCCAACATGCTCCAACCTGCTCCAGCCTGCTCCAACCTGCTCCAGCCTGCTCCAACGTACTCAAGCCTGGTTTAACCTGCTCCAACCTGCTCCAGCCTGCTCCAACCTGCTCCAGCCTGTTCCAACCTGCTCCAACCTGCTCCAACCTGCTCCAGCCTGCTCCAACTTGCTCCAACCTGCTCCAACCTGCTCCAACCTGCTCCCACCTGCTCCAACCTGCTCCAACCTGCTCCAGCCTGCTCCTACCTGCTCCAACTTGCTCCAACCTGCTCCAACCTGCTCCAACCTGCTCCAGCCTGCTCCAACCTGCTCCAGCCTGCTCCAGCCAACTCCAACTTGCTCCAACCTGCTCCAACCTGCTCAAACCTGCTCCAGCCTGGTTTAACGTGCTCCAGCCTGCTCCAACCTGCTCCAACCTGCTCCCACCTGCTCCAACCTGCTCCAACCTGCTCCAGCCTGCTCCAACCTGCTCCAACTTGCTCCAACCTGCTCCAACCTGCTCCAACCTGCTCCAGCCTGCTCCAACCTGCTCCATCCTGCTCCAGCCAACTCCAACTTGCTCCAACCTGCTCCAACCTGCTCCAGCCTGCTCCAGCCTGGTTTAACCTGCTCCAACCTGCTCCAACCTGCTCCAGCCTGCTCCAACCTGCTCCAGCCTGGTTTAACCTGCTCCAACCTGCTCCAACCTGCTCCAGCCTGGTTTAACCTGCTCCAACCTGCTCCAGCCTGCTCCAACCTGCTCCAACTTGCTCCAGCCTGGTTTAACATGCTCCAACCTGCTCCAGCCTGGTTTAACCTGCTCCAGCCTGGTTTAACCTGCTCCAGCCTGCTCCAACCTGCTCCAGCCTGGTTTAACCTGCTCCAGCCTGCTCCAACCTGCTCCAGCCTGGTTTAACCTGCTCCAGCCTGCTCCAACCTACTCCAGCCTGGTTTAACCTGCTCCAGCCTGCTCCAGCCTGCTCCAACCTACTCCAGCCTGGTTTAACCTGCTCCAGCCTGCTCCAACCTGGTTTAACCTGCTCCAACCTGCTCCAACCTGCTCCAGCCTGGTTTAACCTGATCCAACCTGCTCCAGCCTGCTCCAACCTACTCCAGCCTGGTTTAACCTACTCCAGCCTGGTTTAACCTGCTCCAGCCTGGTTTAATCTGCTCCAGCCTGCTCCAACCTGCTCCAACCTGGTTTAACCTGCTCCAACCTGCTCCAGCCTGCTCCAACCTACTCCAGCCTGGTTTAACCTGCTCCAGCCTGCTCCAGCCTGCTCCAGCCTGGTTTAACCTTCTCCAGCCTGCTCCAACCTACTCCAGCCTGGTTTCACCTGCTCCAGCCTGGTTTAACCTGCTCCAGCCTGCTCCAGCCTGGTTTAACCTTCTCCAACCTACTCCAGCCTGGTTTAACCTGCTCCAACCTGCTCCAGCCTGGTTTAACCTGCTCCAACCTGCTCCAACATGCTCCAACCTGCTCCAGCCTGCTCCAACCTGCTCCAGCCTGCTCCAACCTACTCAAGCCTGGTTTAACCTGCTCCAACCTGCTCCAGCCTGCTCCAACCTGCTCCAGCCTGTTCCAACCTGCTCCAACCTGCTCCAACCTGCTCCAGCCTGCTCCAACTTGCTCCAACCTGCTCCAACCTGCTCCAACCTGCTCCCACCTGCTCCAACCTGCTCCAACCTGCTCCAGCCTGCTCCTACCTGCTCCAACTTGCTCCAACCTGCTCCAACCTGCTCCAACCTGCTCCAGCCTGCTCCAACCTGCTCCAGCCTGCTCCAGCCAACTCCAACTTGCTCCAACCTGCTCCAACCTGCTCAAACCTGCTCCAGCCTGGTTTAACGTGCTCCAGCCTGCTCCAACCTGCTCCAACCTGCTCCCACCTGCTCCAACCTGCTCCAACCTGCTCCAGCCTGCTCCAACCTGCTCCAACTTGCTCCAACCTGCTCCAACCTGCTCCAACCTGCTCCAGCCTGCTCCAACCTGCTCCATCCTGCTCCAGCCAACTCCAACTTGCTCCAACCTGCTCCAACCTGCTCCAGCCTGCTCCAGCCTGGTTTAACCTGCTCCAACCTGCTCCAACCTGCTCCAGCCTGCTCCAACCTGCTCCAGCCTGGTTTAACCTGCTCCAACCTGCTCCAACCTGCTCCAGCCTGGTTTAACCTGCTCCAACCTGCTCCAGCCTGCTCCAACCTGCTCCAACTTGCTCCAGCCTGGTTTAACATGCTCCAACCTGCTCCAGCCTGGTTTAACCTGCTCCAACCTGCTCCAACCTGCTCCAGCCTGGTTTAACCTGCTCCAACCTGCTCCAGCCTGCTCCAACCTGCTCCAACTTGCTCCAGCCTGGTTTAACATGCTCCAACCTGCTCCAGCCTGGTTTAACCTGCTCCAGCCTGCTCCAACCTGCTCCAACCTGCTCCAGCCTGCTCCAACCTGCTCCAACCTGCTCCAACTTGCTCCAACCTGCTCCAACCTGCTCCAACCTGCTTCAGCCTGCTCCAAACTGCTCCAACTTGCTCCAGCCTGCTCCAGCCTGCTCCAGCCAACTCCAACTTGCTCCAACCTGCTCCAACCTGCTCCAGCCTGCTCCAGCCTGGTTTAACCTGCTCCAACCTGCTCCAGCCTGCTCCAACTTGCTCCAGCCTGGTTTAACCTGCTCCAACCTGCTCCAGCCTGCTCCAACCTGCTCCAACTTGCTCCAGCCTGGTTTGACATGCTCCAACCTGCTCCAGCCTGCTCCAGCCTGGTTTAACCTGCTCCAACCTGCTCCAGCCTGCTCCAACCTGCTCCAGCCTGCTCCAACCTGCTCCAACCTGCTCCAGCCTGCTCCAACCTGCTCCAACTTGCTCCAGCCTGGTTTAACATGCTCCAACCTGCTCCAGCCTAGTTTAACCTGCTCCAGCCTGCTCCAACCTGCTCCAACCTGCTCCAACCTGGTCCAACCTGCTCCAACCTGCTTCAGCCTGGTTTAACCTGCTCCAACCTGCTCCAGCCTGCTCCAGCCAACTCCAACTTGCTCCAACCTGCTCCAACCTGCTTCAGCCTGGTTTAACCTGCTCCAACCTGCTCCAACCTGCTCCAGCCTGCTCCAACCTGCTCCAGCCTGGTTTAACCTGCTCCAACCTGCTCCAACCTGCTCCAGCCTGGTTTAACCTGCTCCAACCTGCTCCAGCCTGCTCCAACCTGCTCCAACTTGCTCCAGCCTGGTTTAACATGCTCCAACCTGCTCCAGCCTGGTTTAACCTGCTCCAACCTGCTCCAACCTGCTCCAGCCTGGTTTAACCTGCTCCAACCTGCTCCAGCCTGCTCCAACCTGCTCCAACTTGCTCCAGCCTGGTTTAACATGCTCCAACCTGCTCCAGCCTGGTTTAACCTGCTCCAGCCTGCTCCAACCTGCTCCAACCTGCTCCAGCCTGCTCCAACCTGCTCCAACCTGCTCCAACTTGCTCCAACCTGCTCCAACCTGCTCCAACCTGCTTCAGCCTGCTCCAAACTGCTCCAACTTGCTCCAGCCTGCTCCAGCCTGCTCCAGCCAACTCCAACTTGCTCCAACCTGCTCCAACCTGCTCCAGCCTGCTCCAGCCTGGTTTAACCTGCTCCAACCTGCTCCAGCCTGCTCCAACTTGCTCCAGCCTGGTTTAACCTGCTCCAACCTGCTCCAGCCTGCTCCAACCTGCTCCAACTTGCTCCAGCCTGGTTTGACATGCTCCAACCTGCTCCAGCCTGCTCCAGCCTGGTTTAACCTGCTCCAACCTGCTCCAGCCTGCTCCAACCTGCTCCAGCCTGCTCCAACCTGCTCCAACCTGCTCCAGCCTGCTCCAACCTGCTCCAACTTGCTCCAGCCTGGTTTAACATGCTCCAACCTGCTCCAGCCTAGTTTAACCGGCTCCAGCCTGCTCCAACCTGCTCCAACCTGCTCCAACCTGGTCCAACCTGCTCCAACCTGCTTCAGCCTGGTTTAACCTGCTCCAACCTGCTCCAGCCTGCTCCAGCCAACTCCAACTTGCTCCAACCTGCTCCAACCTGCTTCAGCCTGGTTTAACCTGCTCCAACCTGCTCCAGCCTGCTCCAACCTGCTCCAACTTGCTCCAGCCTGGTTTAACATGCTCCAACCTGCTCCAGCCTGGTTTAACCTGCTCCAGCCTGCTCCAACCTGCTCCAGCCTGCTCCAACCTGCTTCAGCCTGGTTTAACCTGCTCCAACCTGCTCCAGCCTGGTTTAACCTGCTCCAACCTACTCCAGCCTGGTTTAACATGCTCCAACCTGCTCCAGCCTGGTCCAACCTGCTCCAACCTACTCCAGCCTGGTTTAACCTGCTCCAGCCTGCTCCAGCCTGGTTTAACCTGCTCCAACCTGCTCCAGGCTGCTCCAACCTGCTCCAGCCTGGTTTAACCTGCTCCAGCCTGCTCCAGCCTGCTCCAGCCTGGTCCAACCTGCTCCAACCTACTCCAGCCTGGTTTAACTTGCTGCAGCCTGCTCCAGCCTGGTTTAACCTGCTCCAACCTACTCCAGCCTGCTCCAACCTGCTCCAGCCTGGTTTAACCTGCTCCAGCCTGCTCCAACCTGCTCCAGCCTGGTTTAACCTGCTCCAACCTGCTCCAGCCTGCTCCAACCTTCTCCAGCCTGGTTTAACCTCCTCCAGCCTGCTCCAGCCTGGTTTAACCTGCTCCAGCCTGGTTTAACCTGCTCCAACCTACTCCAGCCTGGTTTAACCTGCTCCAACCTGCTCCAGCCTGGTCCAACCTGCTCCAACCTGGTCCAACCTGCTCCAGCCTAGTTTAACCTGCTCCAGCCTACTCCAGCCTGGTTTAACCTGCTCCAGCCTCCTCCAGCCTGCTCCAACCTGCTCCAGCCTGGTTTAACCTGCTCCAACCTGCTCCAGCCTGCTCCAACCTACTCCAGCCTGGTTTAACCTGCTCCAACCTGCTCCAACTTGCTCCAACCTGCTCCAACTTCCTCCAGCCTGGTTTAACCTGCTCCAGCCTGGTTTAACCTGCTCCAACCTGCTCCAGCCTGTTCCAACCTGCTCCAACCTGCTCCAACCTTCTCCAGCCTGCTCCAACATGCTCCAACCTGCTCCCACCTGCTCCAACCTGCTCCAACCTGCTCCAGCCTGCTCCAACCTGCTCCAGCCTGCTCCAGCCGACTCCAACTTGCTCCAACCTGCTCCAGCCTGGTTTAACCTGCTCCAACCTGCTCCAACCTGCTCCAGCCTGCTCCAACCTGCTTCAGCCTGCTCCAACCTGCTCCAGCCTGGTTTAACCTGCTCCAGCCTGCTCCAGCCTGGTTTAACCTGATCCAACCTGCTCCAGCCTGGTTTAACCTGCTCCAGCCTGCTCCAACCTGCTCCAACCTGCTCCAGCCTGGTTTAACCTGCTCCAGCCTGATTTAACCTGATCCAACCTACTCCAGCCTGGTTTAACCTTCTCCCGCCTGCTCCAACCTGCTCCAGCCTGGTTTAACCTGCTCCAGCCTACTCCAGCCTGGTTTAACCTGCTCCAGCCTCCTCCAGCCTGCTCCAACCTGCTCCAGCCTGGTTTAACCTGCTCCAACCTGCTCCAGCCTGCTCCAACCTACTCCAGCCTGGTTTCACCTGCTCCAGCCTGGTTTAACCTGCTTCAACCTGCTCCAGCCTGGTTTAACCTGCTCCAACCTGCTCCAGCCTGCTCCAACCTACTCCAGCCTGGTTTAACCTGCTCCAGCCTGGTTTAACCTGCTCCAACCTACTCTAGCCTGGTTTAACCTGCTCCAACCTGCTCCAGCCTGGTCCAACCTGCTCCAACCTACTCCAGCCTGGTTTAACCTGCTCCAACCTGCTCCAACTTGCTCCAACCTGCTCCAGCCTGCTCCAACCTGCTCCATCCTGGTTTAACCTGCTCCAGCCTGGTTTAACCTCCTCCAACCTGCTCCAACCTGCTCCAGCCTGCTCCAACCTGCTCCAACCTGCTCCCACCTGCTCCAACCTGCTCCAACCTGCTCCAACTTGCTCCAACCTGCTCCAACCTGCTCCAACCTGCTCCAGCCTGCTCCAACTTGCTCCAACCTGCCCCAACCTGCTCCAGCCTGGTTTAACCTGCTCCAACCTGATCCAACCTGCTCCAGCCTGGTTTAACCTGCTCCAGCCTGCTCCAACCTGCTCCAACCTGCTCCAGCCTGCCCCAACTTGCTCCAACCTGCCCCAACCTGCTCCAGCCTGGTTTAACCTGCTCCAACCTGATCCAACCTGCTCCAGCCTGGTTTAACCTGCTCCAGCCTGCTCCAACCTGCTCCAACCTGCTCCAGCCTGGTTTAACCTGCTCCAGCCTGCTCCAACCTGATCCAACCTACTCCAGCCTGGTTCAACCTTCTCCAGCCTGCTCCAACCTGCTCCAGCCTGGTTTAACCTGCTCCAGCCTACTCCAGCCTGGTTTAACCTGCTCCAGCATCCTCCAGCCTGCTCCAACCTGCTACAGCCTGGTTTAACCTGCTCCAACCTGCTCCAGCCTGCTCCAACCTACTCCAGCCTGGTTTAACCTGCTCCAGACTGCTCCAGCCTGGTTTAACCTGCTCCAACCTGCTCCAGCCTGCTCCAACCTGCTCCAGCCTGGTTTAACCTGCTCCAACCTGCTCCAGCCTGCTCCAACCTACTCCAGCCTGGTTTAACCTGCTCCAGCCTGCTCCAGCCTGGTTTAACCTGCTCCAACCTGCTCCAACCTGCTCCAGCCTGCTCCAACCTGCTCCAGCCTGGTTTAACCTGCTCCAACCTGCTCCAACCTGCTCCAGCCTGGTTTAACCTGCTCCAACCTGCTCCAGCCTGCTCCAACCTGCTCCAACTTGCTCCAGCCTGGTTTAACATGCTCCAACCTGCTCCAGCCTGGTTTAACCTGCTCCAACCTGCTCCAACCTGCTCCAGCCTGGTTTAACCTGCTCCAACCTGCTCCAGCCTGCTCCAACCTGCTCCAACTTGCTCCAGCCTGGTTTAACATGCTCCAACCTGCTCCAGCCTGGTTTAACCTGCTCCAGCCTGCTCCAACCTGCTCCAACCTGCTCCAGCCTGCTCCAACCTGCTCCAACCTGCTCCAACTTGCTCCAACCTGCTCCAACCTGCTCCAACCTGCTTCAGCCTGCTCCAAACTGCTCCAACTTGCTCCAGCCTGCTCCAGCCTGCTCCAGCCAACTCCAACTTGCTCCAACCTGCTCCAACCTGCTCCAGCCTGCTCCAGCCTGGTTTAACCTGCTCCAACCTGCTCCAGCCTGCTCCAACTTGCTCCAGCCTGGTTTAACCTGCTCCAACCTGCTCCAGCCTGCTCCAACCTGCTCCAACTTGCTCCAGCCTGGTTTGACATGCTCCAACCTGCTCCAGCCTGCTCCAGCCTGGTTTAACCTGCTCCAACCTGCTCCAGCCTGCTCCAACCTGCTCCAGCCTGCTCCAACCTGCTCCAAGCTGCTCCAGCCTGCTCCAACCTGCTCCAACTTGCTCCAGCCTGGTTTAACATGCTCCAACCTGCTCCAGCCTAGTTTAACCTGCTCCAGCCTGCTCCAACCTGCTCCAACCTGCTCCAACCTGGTCCAACCTGCTCCAACCTGCTTCAGCCTGGTTTAACCTGCTCCAACCTGCTCCAGCCTGCTCCAGCCAACTCCAACTTGCTCCAACCTGCTCCAACCTGCTTCAGCCTGGTTTAACCTGCTCCAACCTGCTCCAACCTGCTCCAGCCTGCTCCAACCTGCTCCAGCCTGGTTTAACCTGCTCCAACCTGCTCCAACCTGCTCCAGCCTGGTTTAACCTGCTCCAACCTGCTCCAGCCTGCTCCAACCTGCTCCAACTTGCTCCAGCCTGGTTTAACATGCTCCAACCTGCTCCAGCCTGGTTTAACCTGCTCCAACCTGCTCCAACCTGCTCCAGCCTGGTTTAACCTGCTCCAACCTGCTCCAGCCTGCTCCAACCTGCTCCAACTTGCTCCAGCCTGGTTTAACATGCTCCAACCTGCTCCAGCCTGGTTTAACCTGCTCCAGCCTGCTCCAACCTGCTCCAACCTGCTCCAGCCTGCTCCAACCTGCTCCAACCTGCTCCAACTTGCTCCAACCTGCTCCAACCTGCTCCAACCTGCTTCAGCCTGCTCCAAACTGCTCCAACTTGCTCCAGCCTGCTCCAGCCTGCTCCAGCCAACTCCAACTTGCTCCAACCTGCTCCAACCTGCTCCAGCCTGCTCCAGCCTGGTTTAACCTGCTCCAACCTGCTCCAGCCTGCTCCAACTTGCTCCAGCCTGGTTTAACCTGCTCCAACCTGCTCCAGCCTGCTCCAACCTGCTCCAACTTGCTCCAGCCTGGTTTGACATGCTCCAACCTGCTCCAGCCTGGTTTAACATGCTCCAACCTGCTCCAGCCTAGTTTAACCTGCTCCAGCCTGCTCCAACCTGCTCCAACCTGCTCCAACCTGGTCCAACCTGCTCCAACCTGCTTCAGCCTGGTTTAACCTGCTCCAACCTGCTCCAGCCTGCTCCAGCCAACTCCAACTTGCTCCAACCTGCTCCAACCTGCTTCAGCCTGGTTTAACCTGCTCCAACCTGCTCCAGCCTGCTCCAACCTGCTCCAACTTGCTCCAGCCTGGTTTAACATGCTCCAACCTGCTCCAGCCTGGTTTAACCTGCTCCAGCCTGCTCCAACCTGCTCCAGCCTGCTCCAACCTGCTTCAGCCTGGTTTAACCTGCTCCAACCTGCTCCAGCCTGGTTTAACCTGCTCCAACCTACTCCAGCCTGGTTTAACATGCTCCAACCTGCTCCAGCCTGGTCCAACCTGCTCCAACCTACTCCAGCCTGGTTTAACCTGCTCCAGCCTGCTCCAGCCTGGTTTAACCTGCTCCAACCTGCTCCAGGCTGCTCCAACCTGCTCCAGCCTGGTTTAACCTGCTCCAGCCTGCTCCAGCCTGCTCCAGCCTGGTCCAACCTGCTCCAACCTACTCCAGCCTGGTTTAACTTGCTGCAGCCTGCTCCAGCCTGGTTTAACCTGCTCCAACCTACTCCAGCCTGCTCCAACCTGCTCCAGCCTGGTTTAACCTGCTCCAGCCTGCTCCAACCTGCTCCAGCCTGGTTTAACCTGCTCCAACCTGCTCCAGCCTGCTCCAACCTTCTCCAGCCTGGTTTAACCTCCTCCAGCCTGCTCCAGCCTGGTTTAACCTGCTCCAGCCTGGTTTAACCTGCTCCAACCTACTCCAGCCTGGTTTAACCTGCTCCAACCTGCTCCAGCCTGGTCCAACCTGCTCCAACCTGGTCCAACCTGCTCCAGCCTAGTTTAACCTGCTCCAGCCTACTCCAGCCTGGTTTAACCTGCTCCAGCCTCCTCCAGCCTGCTCCAACCTGCTCCAGCCTGGTTTAACCTGCTCCAACCTGCTCCAGCCTGCTCCAACCTACTCCAGCCTGGTTTAACCTGCTCCAACCTGCTCCAACTTGCTCCAACCTGCTCCAACTTCCTCCAGCCTGGTTTAACCTGCTCCAGCCTGGTTTAACCTGCTCCAACCTGCTCCAGCCTGTTCCAACCTGCTCCAACCTGCTCCAACCTTCTCCAGCCTGCTCCAACATGCTCCAACCTGCTCCCACCTGCTCCAACCTGCTCCAACCTGCTCCAGCCTGCTCCAACCTGCTCCAGCCTGCTCCAGCCGACTCCAACTTGCTCCAACCTGCTCCAGCCTGGTTTAACCTGCTCCAACCTGCTCCAACCTGCTCCAGCCTGCTCCAACCTGCTTCAGCCTGCTCCAACCTGCTCCAGCCTGGTTTAACCTGCTCCAGCCTGCTCCAGCCTGGTTTAACCTGATCCAACCTGCTCCAGCCTGGTTTAACCTGCTCCAGCCTGCTCCAACCTGCTCCAACCTGCTCCAGCCTGGTTTAACCTGCTCCAGCCTGGTTTAACCTGATCCAACCTACTCCAGCCTGGTTTAACCTTCTCCCGCCTGCTCCAACCTGCTCCAGCCTGGTTTAACCTGCTCCAGCCTACTCCAGCCTGCTCCAACCTACTCCAGCCTGGTTTCACCTGCTCCAGCCTGGTTTAACCTGCTTCAACCTGCTCCAGCCTGGTTTAACCTGCTCCAACCTGCTCCAGCCTGCTCCAACCTACTCCAGCCTGGTTTAACCTGCTCCAGCCTGGTTTAACCTGCTCCAACCTACTCTAGCCTGGTTTAACCTGCTCCAACCTGCTCCAGCCTGGTCCAACCTGCTCCAACCTACTCCAGCCTGGTTTAACCTGCTCCAACCTGCTCCAACTTGCTCCAACCTGCTCCAGCCTGCTCCAACCTGCTCCATCCTGGTTTAACCTGCTCCAGCCTGGTTTAACCTCCTCCAACCTGCTCCAACCTGCTCCAGCCTGCTCCAACCTGCTCCAACCTGCTCCCACCTGCTCCAACCTGCTCCAACCTGCTCCAACTTGCTCCAACCTGCTCCAACCTGCTCCAACCTGCTCCAGCCTGCTCCAACTTGCTCCAACCTGCCCCAACCTGCTCCAGCCTGGTTTAACCTGCTCCAACCTGATCCAACCTGCTCCAGCCTGGTTTAACCTGCTCCAGCCTGCTCCAACCTGCTCCAACCTGCTCCAGCCTGCCCCAACTTGCTCCAACCTGCCCCAACCTGCTCCAGCCTGGTTTAACCTGCTCCAACCTGATCCAACCTGCTCCAGCCTGGTTTAACCTGCTCCAGCCTGCTCCAACCTGCTCCAACCTGCTCCAGCCTGGTTTAACCTGCTCCAGCCTGCTCCAACCTGATCCAACCTACTCCAGCCTGGTTCAACCTTCTCCAGCCTGCTCCAACCTGCTCCAGCCTGGTTTAACCTGCTCCAGCCTACTCCAGCCTGGTTTAACCTGCTCCAGCATCCTCCAGCCTGCTCCAACCTGCTACAGCCTGGTTTAACCTGCTCCAACCTGCTCCAGCCTGCTCCAACCTACTCCAGCCTGGTTTAACCTGCTCCAGACTGCTCCAGCCTGGTTTAACCTGCTCCAACCTGCTCCAGCCTGCTCCAACCTGCTCCAGCCTGGTTTAACCTGCTCCAACCTGCTCCAGCCTGCTCCAACCTACTCCAGCCTGGTTTAACCTGCTCCAGCCTGCTCCAGCCTGGTTTAACCTGCTCCAACCTGCTCCAACCTTCTCCAGCCTGCTCCAACCTGCTCCAGCCTGGTTTAACCTGCTCCAACCTGCTCCAACCTGCTCCAGCCTGGTTTAACCTGCTCCAACCTGCTCCAGCCTGCTCCAACCTGCTCCAACTTGCTCCAGCCTGGTTTAACATGCTCCAACCTGCTCCAGCCTGGTTTAACCTGCTCCAACCTGCTCCAGCCTGGTTTAACCTGCTCCAACCTGCTCCAGCCTGCTCCAACCTGCTCCAACTTGCTCCAGCCTGGTTTAACATGCTCCAACCTGCTCCAGCCTGGTTTAACCTGCTCCAGCCTGCTCCAACCTGCTCCAACCTGCTCCAGCCTGCTCCAACCTGCTCCAACCTGCTCCAACTTGCTCCAACCTGCTCCAACCTGCTCCAACCTGCTTCAGCCTGCTCCAAACTGCTCCAACTTGCTCCAGCCTGCTCCAGCCTGCTCCAGCCAACTCCAACTTGCTCCAACCTGCTCCAACCTGCTCCAGCCTGCTCCAGCCTGGTTTAACCTGCTCCAACCTGCTCCAGCCTGCTCCAACTTGCTCCAGCCTGGTTTAACCTGCTCCAACCTGCTCCAGCCTGCTCCAACCTGCTCCAACTTGCTCCAGCCTGGTTTGACATGCTCCAACCTGCTCCAGCCTGCTCCAGCCTGGTTTAACCTGCTCCAACCTGCTCCAGCCTGCTCCAACCTGCTCCAGCCTGCTCCAACCTGCTCCAACCTGCTCCAGCCTGCTCCAACCTGCTCCAACTTGCTCCAGCCTGGTTTAACATGCTCCAACCTGCTCCAGCCTAGTTTAACCTGCTCCAGCCTGCTCCAACCTGCTCCAACCTGCTCCAACCTGGTCCAACCTGCTCCAACCTGCTTCAGCCTGGTTTAACCTGCTCCAACCTGCTCCAGCCTGCTCCAGCCAACTCCAACTTGCTCCAACCTGCTCCAACCTGCTTCAGCCTGGTTTAACCTGCTCCAACCTGCTCCAACCTGCTCCAGCCTGCTCCAACCTGCTCCAGCCTGGTTTAACCTGCTCCAACCTGCTCCAACCTGCTCCAGCCTGGTTTAACCTGCTCCAACCTGCTCCAGCCTGCTCCAACCTGCTCCAACTTGCTCCAGCCTGGTTTAACATGCTCCAACCTGCTCCAGCCTGGTTTAACCTGCTCCAACCTGCTCCAACCTGCTCCAGCCTGGTTTAACCTGCTCCAACCTGCTCCAGCCTGCTCCAACCTGCTCCAACTTGCTCCAGCCTGGTTTAACATGCTCCAACCTGCTCCAGCCTGGTTTAACCTGCTCCAGCCTGCTCCAACCTGCTCCAACCTGCTCCAGCCTGCTCCAACCTGCTCCAACCTGCTCCAACTTGCTCCAACCTGCTCCAACCTGCTCCAACCTGCTTCAGCCTGCTCCAAACTGCTCCAACTTGCTCCAGCCTGCTCCAGCCTGCTCCAGCCAACTCCAACTTGCTCCAACCTGCTCCAACCTGCTCCAGCCTGCTCCAGCCTGGTTTAACCTGCTCCAACCTGCTCCAGCCTGCTCCAACTTGCTCCAGCCTGGTTTAACCTGCTCCAACCTGCTCCAGCCTGCTCCAACCTGCTCCAACTTGCTCCAGCCTGGTTTGACATGCTCCAACCTGCTCCAGCCTGCTCCAGCCTGGTTTAACCTGCTCCAACCTGCTCCAGCCTGCTCCAACCTGCTCCAGCCTGCTCCAACCTGCTCCAACCTGCTCCAGCCTGCTCCAACCTGCTCCAACTTGCTCCAGCCTGGTTTAACATGCTCCAACCTGCTCCAGCCTAGTTTAACCTGCTCCAGCCTGCTCCAACCTGCTCCAACCTGCTCCAACCTGGTCCAACCTGCTCCAACCTGCTTCAGCCTGGTTTAACCTGCTCCAACCTGCTCCAGCCTGCTCCAGCCAACTCCAACTTGCTCCAACCTGCTCCAACCTGCTTCAGCCTGGTTTAACCTGCTCCAACCTGCTCCAGCCTGCTCCAACCTGCTCCAACTTGCTCCAGCCTGGTTTAACATGCTCCAACCTGCTCCAGCCTGGTTTAACCTGCTCCAGCCTGCTCCAACCTGCTGCAGCCTGCTCCAACCTGCTTCAGCCTGGTTTAACCTGCTCCAACCTGCTCCAGCCTGGTTTAACCTGCTCCAACCAACTCCAGCCTGGTTTAACCTGCTCCAACCTGCTCCAGCCTGGTCCAACCTGCTCCAACCTACTCCAGCCTGGTTTAACCTGCTCCAGCCTGCTCCAGCCTGGTTTAACCTGCTCCAACCTGCTCCAGGCTGCTCCAACCTGCTCCAGCCTGGTTTAACCTGCTCCAGCCTGCTCCAGCCTGCTCCAGCCTGGTCCAACCTGCTCCAACCTACTCCAGCCTGGTTTAACTTGCTGCAGCCTGCTCCAGCCTGGTTTAACCTGCTCCAACCTACTCCAGCCTGCTCCAACCTGCTCCAGCCTGGTTTAACCTGCTCCAGCCTGCTCCAACCTGCTCCAGCCTGGTTTAACCTGCTCCAACCTTCTCCAGCCTGCTCCAACCTTCTCCAGCCTGGTTTAACCTCCTCCAGCCTGCTCCAGCCTGGTTTAACCTGCTCCAGCCTGGTTTAACCTGCTCCAACCTACTCCAGCCTGGTTTAACCTGCTCCAACCTGCTCCAGCCTGGTCCAACCTGCTCCAACCTGGTCCAACCTGCTCCAGCCTAGTTTAACCTGCTCCAGCCTACTCCAGCCTGGTTTAACCTGCTCCAGCCTCCTCCAGCCTGCTCCAACCTGCTCCAGCCTGGTTTAACCTGCTCCAACCTGCTCCAGCCTGCTCCAACCTACTCCAGCCTGGTTTAACCTGCTCCAACCTGCTCCAACTTGCTCCAACCTGCTCCAACTTCCTCCAGCCTGGTTTAACCTGCTCCAGCCTGGTTTAACCTGCTCCAACCTGCTCCAGCCTGTTCCAACCTGCTCCAACCTGCTCCAACCTTCTCCAGCCTGCTCCAACATGCTCCAACCTGCTCCCACCTGCTCCAACCTGCTCCAACCTGCTCCAGCCTGCTCCAACCTGCTCCAGCCTGCTCCAGCCGACTCCAACTTGCTCCAACCTGCTCCAGCCTGGTTTAACCTGCTCCAACCTGCTCCAACCTGCTCCAGCCTGCTCCAACCTGCTTCAGCCTGCTCCAACCTGCTCCAGCCTGGTTTAACCTGCTCCAGCCTGCTCCAGCCTGGTTTAACCTGATCCAACCTGCTCCAGCCTGGTTTAACCTGCTCCAGCCTGCTCCAACCTGCTCCAACCTGCTCCAGCCTGGTTTAACCTGCTCCAGCCTGGTTTAACCTGATCCAACCTACTCCAGCCTGGTTTAACCTTCTCCCGCCTGCTCCAACCTGCTCCAGCCTGGTTTAACCTGCTCCAGCCTACTCCAGCCTGGTTTAACCTGCTCCAGCCTCCTCCAGCCTGCTCCAACCTGCTCCAGCCTGGTTTAACCTGCTCCAACCTGCTCCAGCCTGCTCCAACCTACTCCAGCCTGGTTTCACCTGCTCCAGCCTGGTTTAACCTGCTTCAACCTGCTCCAGCCTGGTTTAACCTGCTCCAACCTGCTCCAGCCTGCTCCAACCTACTCCAGCCTGGTTTAACCTGCTCCAGCCTGGTTTAACCTGCTCCAACCTACTCTAGCCTGGTTTAACCTGCTCCAACCTGCTCCAGCCTGGTCCAACCTGCTCCAACCTACTCCAGCCTGGTTTAACCTGCTCCAACCTTCTCCAACTTGCTCCAACCTGCTCCAGCCTGCTCCAACCTGCTCCATCCTGGTTTAACCTGCTCCAGCCTGGTTTAACCTCCTCCAACCTGCTCCAACCTGCTCCAGCCTGCTCCAACCTGCTCCAACCTGCTCCCACCTGCTCCAACCTGCTCCAACCTGCTCCAACTTGCTCCAACCTGCTCCAACCTGCTCCAACCTGCTCCAGCCTGCTCCAGCCTGCTCCAACCTGCTCCAACCTGCTCCCACCTGCTCCAGCCTGGTTTAACCTGCTCCAGCCTGCTCCAACCTGCTCCAACCTGCTCCAGCCTGCCCCAACTTGCTCCAACCTGCCCCAACCTGCTCCAGCCTGGTTTAACCTGCTCCAACCTGATCCAACCTGCTCCAGCCTGGTTTAACCTGCTCCAGCCTGCTCCAACCTGCTCCAACCTGCTCCAGCCTGGTTTAACCTGCTCCAGCCTGCTCCAACCTGATCCAACCTACTCCAGCCTGGTTCAACCTTCTCCAGCCTGCTCCAACCTGCTCCAGCCTGGTTTAACCTGCTCCAGCCTACTCCAGCCTGGTTTAACCTGCTCCAGCATCCTCCAGCCTGCTCCAACCTGCTACAGCCTGGTTTAACCTGCTCCAACCTGCTCCAGCCTGCTCCAACCTACTCCAGCCTGGTTTAACCTGCTCCAGACTGCTCCAGCCTGGTTTAACCTGCTCCAACCTGCTCCAGCCTGCTCCAACCTGCTCCAGCCTGGTTTAACCTGCTCCAACCTGCTCCAGCCTGCTCCAACCTACTCCAGCCTGGTTTAACCTGCTCCAGCCTGCTCCAGCCTGGTTTAACCTGCTCCAACCTACTCCAGCCTGGTTTAACCTGCTCCAACCTGCTCCAGCCTGGTCCAACCTTCTCCAACCTACTCCAGCCTGGTTTAACCTGCTCCAACCTGCTCCAACTTGCTCCAACCTGCTCCAGCCTGCTCCAACCTGCTCCAACCTGCTCCAACCTGCTCCAACCTGCTCCAACCTGCTCCAACCTGCTCCAGCCTGCTCCAACCTGCTCCAACTTGCTCCAACCTGCTCCAACCTGCTCCAACCTGCTCCAGCCAACTCCAACTTGCTCCAACCTGCTCCAGCCTGGTTTAACCTGCTCCAACCTGCTCAAACCTGCTCCAGCCTGCTCCAACCTGCTCCAGCCTGGTTTAACCTGCTCCAGCCTGGTTTAACCTGCTGCAACCTGCTCCAGCCTGCTCCAACGTGCTCCAACTTGCTCCAGCCTGGTTTAACATGCTACAACCTGCTCCAGCCTGGTTTAACCTGCTCCAGCCCGCTCCAACCTGCTCCAACCTGGTCCAACCTGCTCCAGCCTGTTTCAACCTGCTCCAACCAGCTCCAACCTGCTCCAGCCTGGTTTAACCTCCTCCAACCTGCTCCAGCCTGCTCCAACCTGCTCCAACTTGTTCCAGCCTGGTTTAACATGCTCCAACCTGCTCCAGCCTGCTCCAACCTGCTCCAACCTGCTCCAACCTGGTCCAACCTGCTCCAGCCTGTTTCAACCTGCTCCAACTTGCTCCAACCTGCTCCAGCCTGCTCCAACCTGCTCCAGCCTGGTTTAACCTGCTCCAGCCTGGTTTAACCTGCTGCAACCTGCTCCAGCCTGCTCCAACCTGCTCCAACTTGCTTCAGCCTGGTTTAACATGCTACAACCTGCTCCAGCCTGGTTTAACCTGCTCCAGCCTTCTCCAAACTGCTCCAACCTGGTCCAACCTGCTCCAGCCTGTTTCAACCTGCTCCAACTTGCTCCAACCTGTTCCAGCCTGCTCCAACCTGCTCCAACCTGCTCCAGCCTGGTTTAACCTCCTCCAACCTGCTCCAGCCTGCTCCAACCTGCTCCAACTTTTTCCAGCCTGGTTTAACATGCTCCAACCTGCTCCAGCCTGCTCCAACCTGCTCCGACCTGCTCCAACCTGGTCCAACCTGCTCCAGCCTGGTTCAACCTGCTCCAACTTGCTCCAACCTGCTCCAACCTGCTCCAGCCAACTCCAACCTGCTCCAACCTGCTCCAACTTGCTCCACCCTGGTTTAACCTGCTCCAACCTGCTCCAACCTGCTCCAGCCTGCTCCAACCTGCTCCAGCCTGTTCCAACCTGCTCCAACCTGCTCCAGCCTGCTCCAACCTGCTCCAACCTGCTCCCACCTGCTCCAACCTGCTCCAACCTGGTCCAACCTGCTCCAGCCTACTCCAGCCTGCTCCAACCTGCTCCAACCTGCTCCAACCTGCTCCAACCTGCTCCAACCTTCTCCAGCCTGCTCCAACCTGCTCCAGCCTGCTCCAGCCGACTCCAACTTGCTCCAACCTGCTCCAACCTGCTCCAGCCTGTTCAAACCTGCTCCAACTTGCTCCAGGCTGGTTCAACATGCTACAACCTGCTCCAGCCTGGTTTAACCTGCTCCAGCCTGCTCCAACCTGCTCCAACCTGCTCCAACCTGGTCCAACCTGCTCCAGCCTGTTTCAACCTGCTCCAACTTGCTCCAACCTGCTCCAGCCTGCTCCAACCTGCTCCAACCTGCTCCAGCCTGGTTTAACCTCCTCCAACCTGCTCCAGCCTGCTCCAACCTGCTCCAACTTGTTCCAGCCTGGTTTAACATGCTCCAACCCTCTCCAGCCTGGTTTAACCTGCTCCAGCCTGCTCCAACCTGCTCCAACCTGCTCCTACCTGGTCCAACCTGCTCCAGCCTGTTTCAACCTGCTCCAACTTGCTCCAACCTGCTCCAACCTGCTCCAGCCTGCTCCAACCTGCTCCAACCTGGTCCAAACTGGTCCAACCTGCTCAAGCCTTCTCCAACCTGCTCCAACCTGCTCCAGCCTGTTTCAACCTGCTCCAACTTGCTCCAACCTGCTCCAACCTGCTCCAGCCTGCTCCAACCTGCTCCAACTTGCTCCAGCCTGGTTTAACCTGCTCCAACCTGCTCCAGCCTGTTCCAACCTGCTCCAACCTGCTCCAACCTGCTCCAGCCTGCTCCAACCTGCTCCCACCTGCTCCAACCTGCTCCAACCTGGTCCAACCTGCTCCAGCCTACTCCAGCCTGCTCCAACCTGCTCCAACTTGCTCCAACCTGCTCCAACCTGCTCCAGCCTGCTCCAGCCAACTCCAACTTGCTCCAACCTGCTCCGACCTGCTCCAACCTGGTCCAACCTGCTCCAGCCTGGTTCAACCTGCTCCAACTTGCTCCAACCTGCTCCAACCTGCTCCAGCCAACTCCAACCTGCTCCAACCTGCTCCAACTTGCTCCACCCTGGTTTAACCTGCTCCAACCTGCTCCAACCTGCTCCAGCCTGCTCCAACCTGCTCCAGCCTGTTCCAACCTGCTCCAACCTGCTCCAGCCTGCTCCAACCTGCTCCAACCTGCTCCCACCTGCTCCAACCTGCTCCAACCTGGTCCAACCTGCTCCAGCCTACTCCAGCCTGCTCCAACCTGCTCCAACCTGCTCCAACCTGCTCCAACCTGCTCCAACCTTCTCCAGCCTGCTCCAACCTGCTCCAGCCTGCTCCAGCCGACTCCAACTTGCTCCAACCTGCTCCAACCTGCTCCAGCCTGTTCAAACCTGCTCCAACTTGCTCCAGGCTGGTTCAACATGCTACAACCTGCTCCAGCCTGGTTTAACCTGCTCCAGCCTGCTCCAACCTGCTCCAACCTGCTCCAACCTGGTCCAACCTGCTCCAGCCTGTTTCAACCTGCTCCAACTTGCTCCAACCTGCTCCAGCCTGCTCCAACCTGCTCCAACCTGCTCCAGCCTGGTTTAACCTCCTCCAACCTGCTCCAGCCTGCTCCAACCTGCTCCAACTTGTTCCAGCCTGGTTTAACATGCTCCAACCCTCTCCAGCCTGGTTTAACCTGCTCCAGCCTGCTCCAACCTGCTCCAACCTGCTCCTACCTGGTCCAACCTGCTCCAGCCTGTTTCAACCTGCTCCAACTTGCTCCAACCTGCTCCAACCTGCTCCAGCCTGCTCCAACCTGCTCCAACCTGGTCCAAACTGGTCCAACCTGCTCAAGCCTTCTCCAACCTGCTCCAACCTGCTCCAGCCTGTTTCAACCTGCTCCAACTTGCTCCAACCTGCTCCAACCTGCTCCAGCCTGCTCCAACCTGCTCCAACTTGCTCCAGCCTGGTTTAACCTGCTCCAACCTGCTCCAGCCTGTTCCAACCTGCTCCAACCTGCTCCAACCTGCTCCAGCCTGCTCCAACCTGCTCCCACCTGCTCCAACCTGCTCCAACCTGGTCCAACCTGCTCCAGCCTACTCCAGCCTGCTCCAACCTGCTCCAACTTGCTCCAACCTGCTCCAACCTGCTCCAGCCTGCTCCAGCCAACTCCAACTTGCTCCAACCTGCTCCAACCTGCTCCAGCCTGCTCAAGCCTGGTTTAACCTGCTCCAACCTGCTCCAGCCCGCTCCAACCTGCTACAGCCTGGTTTAACCTGCTCCAGCCTGCTCCAACCTGCTCCAACCTGCTCCAACTTGCTCCAGCCTGCTCCAACCTGCTCCAGCCTTCTCCAGCCAACTCCAACTTGCTCCAACCTGCTCCAGCCTGCTCAAGCCTGGTTTAACCTGCTCCAACCTGCTCCAGCCCGCTCCAACCTGCTCCAGCCTGCTCCAACCGGCTCCAGCCTGGTTTAACCTGCTCCAACCTGCTCCAACCTGTTCCAGCCTGCTCCAACCTGTTCCAACCTGCTCCAACCTGCTCCAACCTGCTCCAGCCTTCTCCAACCTGCTCCAACCTGCTCCCACCTGCTCCAACCTACTCCAACCTGGTCCAACCTGCTCCAGCCTACTCCAGCCTGCTCCAACCTGCTCCCACCTTCTCCAACCTGCTCCAACCTGGTCCAACCTGCTCCAGCCTGCTCCAACCTGCTCCAACTTGCTCCAGCCTGGTCCAACCTGCTCCAGCCTGGTTTAACCTGCTCCAGCCTGCTCCAACCTGCTCCAACCTGCTCCAACTTGCTCCAGCCTGCTCCAACCTGCTCCAGCCTTCTCCAGCCAACTCCAACTTGCTCCAACCTGCTCCAGCCTGCTCAAGCCTGGTTTAACCTGCTCCAACCTGCTCCAGCCCGCTCCAACCTGCTCCAGCCTGCTCCAACCGGCTCCAGCCTGGTTTAACCTTCTCCAACCTGCTCCAACCTGTTCCAGCCTGCTCCAACCTGTTCCAACCTGCTCCAACCTGCTCCAACCTGCTCCAACCTGCTCCAGCCTTCTCCAACCTGCTCCAACCTGCTCCCACCTGCTCCAACCTACTCCAACCTGGTCCAACCTGCTCCAGCCTACTCCAGCCTGCTCCAACCTGCTCCAGCCTGCTCCAACCTGCTCGAACCTGGTCCAACCTGCTCCAGCCCGTTTCAACCTGCTCCAACTTGCTCCAACCTGCTCCAACCTGCTCCAACTTGCTCCAGCCTTCTCCAACCTTCTCCAGCCTGCTCAAGCGAACTCCAACTTGCTCCAACCATCTCCAACCTGCTCCAGCCTGCTCAAGCCTGGTTTAACCTGCTCCAACCTGCTCCACCCTGCTCCAACCTGGTCCAACCTGGTCCAACCTGCTCCAGCCTTCTCCAACCTGCTCCAACTTGCTCCAACCTGTTCCAACCTGCTCCAACCTGTTCCAGCCTGCTCCAACCTGTTCCAACCTGCTCCAACCTGCTCCAACCTGCTCCAACCTGCTCCAGCCTTCTCCAACCTGCTCCAACCTGCTCCCACCTGCTCCAACCTACTCCAACCTGGTCCAACCTGCTCCAGCCTACTCCAACCTGCTCCAACCTGCTCCAGCCTTCTCCAACCTGCTCCAACCTGCTCCAACCTACTCCAACCTGCTCCAACCTGCTCCAGCCTTCTCCAGCCTGCTCCAACCTGCTCCAGCCTGCTCCAACCTGCTCGAACCTGGTCCAACCTGCTCCAGCCCGTTTCAACCTGCTCCAACTTGCTCCAACCTCTCCAACCTGCTCCAACTTGCTCCAACCGGCTCCAACCTGCTCCAGCCTGCTCCAGCGAACTCCAACTTGCTCCAACCATCTCCAACCTGCTCCAGCCTGCTCAAGCCTGGTTTAACCTGCTCCAACCTGCTCCAGCCAGCTCCAACCTGCTCCAGCCTGCTCCAACCGGCTCCATCCTGGTTTAACCTGCTCCAACCTGCTCCAACCTGCTCCAGCCTGCTCTAACCTGCTCCAGCCTTTTCCAACCTGCTCCAACCTGCTCCAACCTGCTCCAACTTGCTCCAGCCTTCTCCAACCTGCTCCAACCTGCTCCCACCTGCTCCAACCTGCTCCAACCTGGTCCAACCTGCTCCAGCCTGCTCCAACCTGCTCCAACTTGCTCCAACCTGCTCCAACCTGCTCCATCCTGCTCCAACTTGCTTCAGCCTGGTTTAACATGCTACAACCTGCTCCAGCCTGGTTTAACCTGCTCCAGCCTTCTCCAAACTGCTCCAACCTGGTCCAACCTGCTCCAGCCTGTTTCAACCTGCTCCAACTTGCTCCAACCTGTTCCAGCCTGCTCCAACCTGCTCCAACCTGCTCCAGCCTGGTTTAACCTCCTCCAACCTGCTCCAGCCTGCTCCAACCTGCTCCAACTTGTTCCAGCCTGGTTTAACATGCTCCAACCTGCTCCAGCCTGCTCCAACCTGCTCCGACCTGCTCCAACCTGGTCCAACCTGCTCCAGCCTGGTTCAACCTGCTCCAACTTGCTCCAACCTGCTCCAACCTGCTCCAGCCAACTCCAACCTGCTCCAACCTGCTCCAACTTGCTCCACCCTGGTTTAACCTGCTCCAACCTGCTCCAACCTGCTCCAGCCTGCTCCAACCTGCTCCAGCCTGTTCCAACCTGCTCCAACCTGCTCCAGCCTGCTCCAACCTGCTCCAACCTGCTCCCACCTGCTCCAACCTGCTCCAACCTGGTCCAACCTGCTCCAGCCTACTCCAGCCTGCTCCAACCTGCTCCAACCTGCTCCAACCTGCTCCAACCTGCTCCAACCTTCTCCAGCCTGCTCCAACCTGCTCCAGCCTGCTCCAGCCGACTCCAACTTGCTCCAACCTGCTCCAACCTGCTCCAGCCTGTTCAAACCTGCTCCAACTTGCTCCAGGCTGGTTCAACATGCTACAACCTGCTCCAGCCTGGTTTAACCTGCTCCAGCCTGCTCCAACCTGCTCCAACCTGCTCCAACCTGGTCCAACCTGCTCCAGCCGTTTTCAACCTGCTCCAACTTGCTCCAACCTGCTCCAGCCTGCTCCAACCTGCTCCAACCTGCTCCAGCCTGGTTTAACCTCCTCCAACCTGCTCCAGCCTGCTCCAACCTGCTCCAACTTGTTCCAGCCTGGTTTAACATGCTCCAACCCTCTCCAGCCTGGTTTAACCTGCTCCAGCCTGCTCCAACCTGCTCCAACCTGCTCCTACCTGGTCCAACCTGCTCCAGCCTGTTTCAACCTGCTCCAACTTGCTCCAACCTGCTCCAACCTGCTCCAGCCTGCTCCAACCTGCTCCAACCTGCTCCAACCTGGTCCAAACTGGTCCAACCTGCTCAAGCCTTCTCCAACCTGCTCCAACCTGCTCCAGCCTGTTTCAACCTGCTCCAACTTGCTCCAACCTGCTCCAACCTGCTCCAGCCTGCTCCAACCTGCTCCAACTTGCTCCAGCCTGGTTTAACCTGCTCCAACCTGCTCCAACCTGCTCCAGCCTGTTCCAACCTGCTCCAACCTGCTCCAACCTGCTCCAGCCTGCTCCAACCTGCTCCCACCTGCTCCAACCTGCTCCAACCTGGTCCAACCTGCTCCAGCCTACTCCAGCCTGCTCCAACCTGCTCCAACTTGCTCCAACCTGCTCCAACCTGCTCCAGCCTGCTCCAGCCAACTCCAACTTGCTCCAACCTGCTCCAACCTGCTCCAGCCTGCTCAAGCCTGGTTTAACCTGCTCCAACCTGCTCCAGCCCGCTCCAACCTGCTACAGCCTGCTCCAACCGGCTCCAGCCTGGTTTAACCTGCTCCAACCTGCTCCAACCTGCTCCAACCTGCTCCAGCCTGCTCTAACCTGCTCCAGCCTGTTCCAACCTGCTCCAACCTGCTCCAACCTGCTCCAACCTGCTCCAGCCTTCTCCAACCTGCTCCAACCTGCTCCCACGTGCTCCAACCTGCTCCAACCTGGTCCAACCTGCTCCAGCCTACTCCAGCCTGGTCCAACCTGCTCCAACTTGCTCCAACCTGCTCCAGCCTGCTCTAACCTGCTCCAGCCTGTTCCAACCTGCTCCAACCTGCTCCAACCTGCTCCAACCTGCTCCAGCCTTCTCCAACCTGCTCCAACCTGCTCCCACCTTCTCCAACCTGCTCCAACCTGGTCCAACCTGCTCCAGCCTGCTCCAACCTGCTCCAACTTGCTCCAGCCTGGTCCAACCTGCTCCAGCCTCGTTTAACCTGCTCCAGCCTGCTCCAACCTGCTCCAACCTGCTCCAACCTGGTCCAACCTGCTCCAGCCTGTTTCAACCTGCTCCAACTTGCTTCAACCTGCTCCAGCCTGCTCCAACCTGCTCCAACCTGCTCCAGCCTGGTTTAACCTCCTCCAACCTTCTCCAGCCTGCTCCAACCTGCTCCAACTTGCTCCAGCCTGGTTTAACATGCTCCAACCTACTCCAGCCTGGTTTAACCTGCTCCAGCCTGCTCCAACCTGCTCCAGCCTGGTTTAACCTGCTCCAGCCTGCTCCAGCCTGCTCCAACCTGCTCCAGCCTGTTTCAACCTGCTCCAACTTGCTCCAACCTGCTCCAACCTGCTCCAGCCTGCTCCAACCTGCTCCAACCTGCTCCAGCCTGCTCCAGCCGACACCAACCTGCTCCAACCTGCTCCAGCCTGCTCCAACCTGCTCCAACCTGCTCCAGCCTGGTTTAACCTCCTCCAACCTGCTCCAGCCTGCTCCAACCTGCTCCAACTTGCTCCAGCCTGGTTTAACATGCTCCAACCTGCTCCAGCCTGGTTTAACCTGCTCCAGCCTGCTCCAACCTGCTCCAACCTGCTCCAACCTGGTCCAACCTGCTCCAGCCTGTTTCAACCTGCTCCAACTTGCTCCAACCTGCTCCAACCCTTTCCAGCCTGCTCCAACCTGCTCCACCCTGCTCCAACCTGGTCCAACTTGGTCCAACCTGCTCCAGCCTTCTCCAACCTGCTCCAACTTGCTCCAACCTGTTCCAACCTGCTCCAACCTGCTCCAGCCTGCTCCAGCCTGCTCCAACCTGCTCCAGCCTGGTTTAACCTGCTCCAACCTGCTCCAACCTTCTCCAGCCTGGTTTAACCTGCTCCAACCTGCTCCAACCTGCTCCAGCCTGGTTTAACCTGCTCCAACCTGCTCCAGCCTGCTCCAACCTGCTCCAACTTGCTCCAGCCTGGTTTAACATGCTCCAACCTGCTCCAGCCTGGTTTAACCTGCTCCAGCCTGCTCCAACCTGCTCCAACCTGCTCCAACTTGCTCCAGCCTGCTCCAACCTGCTCCAGCCTTCTCCAGCCAACTCCAACTTGCTCCAACCTGCTCCAGCCTGCTCAAGCCTGGTTTAACCTGCTCCAACCTGCTCCAGCCCGCTCCAACCTGCTCCAGCCTGCTCCAACCGGCTCCAGCCTGGTTTAACCTGCTCCAACCTGCTCCAACCTGTTCCAGCCTGCTCCAACCTGTTCCAACCTGCTCCAACCTGCTCCAACCTGCTCCAGCCTTCTCCAACCTGCTCCAACCTGCTCCCACCTGCTCCAACCTACTCCAACCTGGTCCAACCTGCTCCAGCCTACTCCAGCCTGCTCCAACCTGCTCCCACCTTCTCCAACCTGCTCCAACCTGGTCCAACCTGCTCCAGCCTGCTCCAACCTGCTCCAACTTGCTCCAGCCTGGTCCAACCTGCTCCAGCCTGGTTTAACCTGCTCCAGCCTGCTCCAACCTGCTCCAACCTGCTCCAACTTGCTCCAGCCTGCTCCAACCTGCTCCAGCCTTCTCCAGCCAACTCCAACTTGCTCCAACCTGCTCCAGCCTGCTCAAGCCTGGTTTAACCTGCTCCAACCTGCTCCAGCCCGCTCCAACCTGCTCCAGCCTGCTCCAACCGGCTCCAGCCTGGTTTAACCTTCTCCAACCTGCTCCAACCTGTTCCAGCCTGCTCCAACCTGTTCCAACCTGCTCCAACCTGCTCCAACCTGCTCCAACCTGCTCCAGCCTTCTCCAACCTGCTCCAACCTGCTCCCACCTGCTCCAACCTACTCCAACCTGGTCCAACCTGCTCCAGCCTACTCCAGCCTGCTCCAACCTGCTCCAGCCTGCTCCAACCTGCTCGAACCTGGTCCAACCTGCTCCAGCCCGTTTCAACCTGCTCCAACTTGCTCCAACCTGCTCCAACCTGCTCCAACTTGCTCCAGCCTTCTCCAACCTTCTCCAGCCTGCTCAAGCGAACTCCAACTTGCTCCAACCATCTCCAACCTGCTCCAGCCTGCTCAAGCCTGGTTTAACCTGCTCCAACCTGCTCCACCCTGCTCCAACCTGGTCCAACCTGGTCCAACCTGCTCCAGCCTTCTCCAACCTGCTCCAACTTGCTCCAACCTGTTCCAACCTGCTCCAACCTGTTCCAGCCTGCTCCAACCTGTTCCAACCGGCTCCAACCTGCTCCAACCTGCTCCAGCCTTCTCCAACCTGCTCCAACCTGCTCCCACCTGCTCCAACCTACTCCAACCTGGTCCAACCTGCTCCAGCCTACTCCAACCTGCTCCAACCTGCTCCAGCCTTCTCCAACCTGCTCCAACCTGCTCCAACCTACTCCAACCTGCTCCAACCTGCTCCAGCCTTCTCCAGCCTGCTCCAACCTGCTCCAGCCTGCTCCAACCTGCTCGAACCTGGTCCAACCTGCTCCAGCCCGTTTCAACCTGCTCCAACTTGCTCCAACCTCTCCAACCTGCTCCAACTTGCTCCAACCGGCTCCAACCTGCTCCAGCCTGCTCCAGCGAACTCCAACTTGCTCCAACCATCTCCAACCTGCTCCAGCCTGCTCAAGCCTGGTTTAACCTGCTCCAACCTGCTCCAGCCCGCTCCAACCTGCTCCAGCCTGCTCCAACCGGCTCCATCCTGGTTTAACCTGCTCCAACCTGCTCCAACCTGCTCCAGCCTGCTCTAACCTGCTCCAGCCTTTTCCAACCTGCTCCAACCTGCTCCAACCTGCTCCAACTTGCTCCAGCCTTCTCCAACCTGCTCCAACCTGCTCCCACCTGCTCCAACCTGCTCCAACCTGGTCCAACCTGCTCCAGCCTGCTCCAACCTGCTCCAACTTGCTCCAACCTGCTCCAACCTGCTCCATCCTGCTCCAGCCTGCTCCAGCCGACTCCAACTTGCTCCAACCTGCTCCAACCTGCTCCAGCCTGCTCCAGCCTGGTTTAACCTGCTCCAACCTGCTCCAACCTTCTCCAGCCTGCTCCAACCCGCTCCAGCCTGGTTTAACCTGCTCCAGCCTGCTCCAGCCTGGTTTAACCTGATCCAACCTGCTCCAGCCTGCTCCAATTTGCTCCAGCCTGCTCCAACCTGCTCCAGCCTGCTCCAGCCAACTCCAACTTGCTCCAACCTGCTCCAGCCTGCTCCAGCCTGCTCCAACCTGCTCCAGCCTGTTTCAACCTGCTCCAGCCTGCTCCAGCCTGGTTTAACCTGATCCAACCTGCTCCAGCCTGGTTTAACCTGCTCCAGCATGCTCCAACCTGCTCCAACCTGCTCCAGCCTGGTTTAACCTGCTCCAGCCTGCTCCAGCCTGGTTTAACCTGATCCAACCTACTCCAGCCTGGTTTAACCTGCTCCAGCCTGCTCCAACCTGCTCCAGCCTGGTTTAACCTGCTCCAGCCTGCTCCAGCCTGGTTTAACCTGCTCCAGCCTGCTCCAACCTGCTCCAGCCTGGTTTAACCTGCTCCATCCTGCTCCAGCCTGCTCCAACCTACTCCAGCCTGGTTTAACCTGCTCCAGCCTGCTCCAGCCTGGTTTAACCTGCTCCAACCTGCTCCAGCCTGCTCCAACCTGCTCCAGCCTGGTCCAACCTGCTCCAACCTGCTCGAGCCTGCTCCAACCTACTCCAGCCTGGTTTAACCTTCTCCAGCCTGCTCCAGTCTGGGTTAACCTGCTCCAACCTGCACCAGCCTGGTTTAACCTGCTCCAACCTGCTCCAGCCTGCTCCAACCTACTCCAGCCTGGTTTAACCTGCTCCAACCTGCTCCAGCCTGCTCCAACCTGCTCCAACCTGCTCCAACCTGGTCCAACCTGCTCCAGCCTGCTCCAACCTGCTCCAACTTGCTCCAACCTGCTCCAACCTGCTCCAACCTTCTCCAGTCTGCTCCAACCTGCTCCAGCCTGGTTCCAACCTGCTCCAACCTGCTCCAACCTCCTCCCACCAGCTCCAACCTGCTCCAGCCTGGTTTAACCTGCTCCAGCCTGCTCCAGCCTGGTTTAACCTGCTCCAACCTTCTCCAGCCTGCTCCAAACTGCTCCAGCCTGGTTCCAACCTGCTCCAACCTGCTCCAACCTGCTCCAACCTCCTCCCACCAGCTCCAACCTGCTCCAGCCTGGTTTAACCTGCTCAAGCCTGCTCCAGCCTGGTTTAACCTGATCCAACCTACTCCAGCCTGGTTTAACCTGCTCCAGCCTGCTCCAACCTGCTCCAGCCTGGTTTAACCTGCTCCAGCCTGCTCCAACCTGCTCCAGCCTGTTTCAACCTGCTCCAACTTGCTCCAACCTGCTCCAACCTTCTCCAGCCTGCTCCAACCTGCTCCAATTTGCTCCAGCCTGCTCCAACCTGCTCCAGCCTGCTCCAGCCAACTCCAAATTGCTCCAACCTGCTCCAGCCTGCTCAAGCCTTGTTTAACCTGCTCCAACCTTCTCCAGCCCGCTCCTACCTGCTACAGCCTGCTCCAACCGGCTCCAGCCTGGTTTAACCTGCTCCAACCTGCTCCAACCTGTTCCAGCCTGCTCCAACCTGTTCCAACCTGCTCCAACCTGCTCCAACCTGCTCCAACCTGCTCCAGCCTTCTCCAACCTGCTCCAACCTGCTCCCACCTGCTCCAACCTGCTCCAACCTGGTCCAACCTGCTCCAGCCTGCTCCAACCTGCTCCAGCCTGCTCCAGCCAACTCCAACTTGCTCCAACCTGCTCCAGCCTGCTCAAGCCTTGTTTAACCTGCTCCAACCTTCTCCAGCCAACTCCAACTTGCTCCAACCTGCTCCAGCCTGCTCAAGCCTTGTTTAACCTGCTCCAACCTTCTCCAGCCCGCTCCTACCTGCTACAGCCTGCTCCAACCGGCTCCAGCCTGGTTTAACCTGCTCCAACCTGCTCCAACCTGCTCCCACCTGCTCCAACCTGCTCCAACCTGGTCCAACCTGCTCCAGCCTACTCCAGCCTGCTCCAACCTGCTCCAGCCTGATCCAACCTGCTCCAGCCTGGTTTAACCTGCTCCAGCCTGGTTTAACCTGCTCCAGCCTGCTCCAGCCTGGTTTAACCTGATCCAACCTGCTCCAGCCTGCTCCAACCTGCTCCAACCTGCTCCAGTCTGGTTTAACCTGCTCCAGCCTGGTTTAACCTGATCCAACCTACTCCAGCCTGGTTTAACCTGCTCCAGCCTGCTCCAACCTGCTCCAACCTGCTCCAACCTGGTCCAACCTGCTCCAGCCTGTTTCAACCTGCTCCAACTTGCTCCAACCTGCTCCAACCCTTTCCAGCCTGCTCCAACCTGCTCCACCCTGCTCCAACCTGGTCCAACTTGGTCCAACCTGCTCCAGCCTTCTCCAACCTGCTCCAACTTGCTCCAACCTGTTCCAACCTGCTCCAACCTGCTCCAGCCTGCTCCAACCTGCTCCAGCCTGGTTTAACCTGCTCCAACCTGCTCCAACCTTCTCCAGCCTGGTTTAACCTGCTCCAACCTGCTCCAACCTGCTCCAGCCTGGTTTAACCTGCTCCAACCTGCTCCAGCCTGCTCCAACCTGCTCCAACTTGCTCCAGCCTGGTTTAACATGCTCCAACCTGCTCCAGCCTGGTTTAACCTGCTCCAGCCTGCTCCAACCTGCTCCAACCTGCTCCAACTTGCTCCAGCCTGCTCCAACCTGCTCCAGCCTTCTCCAGCCAACTCCAACTTGCTCCAACCTGCTCCAGCCTGCTCAAGCCTGGTTTAACCTGCTCCAACCTGCTCCAGCCCGCTCCAACCTGCTCCAGCCTGCTCCAACCGGCTCCAGCCTGGTTTAACCTGCTCCAACCTGCTCCAACCTGTTCCAGCCTGCTCCAACCTGTTCCAACCTGCTCCAACCTGCTCCAACCTGCTCCAACCTGCTCCAGCCTTCTCCAACCTGCTCCAACCTGCTCCCACCTGCTCCAACCTACTCCAACCTGGTCCAACCTGCTCCAGCCTACTCCAGCCTGCTCCAACCTGCTCCCACCTTCTCCAACCTGCTCCAACCTGGTCCAACCTGCTCCAGCCTGCTCCAACCTGCTCCAACTTGCTCCAGCCTGGTCCAACCTGCTCCAGCCTGGTTTAACCTGCTCCAGCCTGCTCCAACCTGCTCCAACCTGCTCCAACTTGCTCCAGCCTGCTCCAACCTGCTCCAGCCTTCTCCAGCCAACTCCAACTTGCTCCAACCTGCTCCAGCCTGCTCAAGCCTGGTTTAACCTGCTCCAACCTGCTCCAGCCCGCTCCAACCTGCTCCAGCCTGCTCCAACCGGCTCCAGCCTGGTTTAACCTTCTCCAACCTGCTCCAACCTGTTCCAGCCTGCTCCAACCTGTTCCAACCTGCTCCAACCTGCTCCAACCTGCTCCAACCTGCTCCAGCCTTCTCCAACCTGCTCCAACCTGCTCCCACCTGCTCCAACCTACTCCAACCTGGTCCAACCTGCTCCAGCCTACTCCAGCCTGCTCCAACCTGCTCCAGCCTGCTCCAACCTGCTCGAACCTGGTCCAACCTGCTCCAGCCCGTTTCAACCTGCTCCAACTTGCTCCAACCTGCTCCAACCTGCTCCAACTTGCTCCAGCCTTCTCCAACCTTCTCCAGCCTGCTCAAGCGAACTCCAACTTGCTCCAACCATCTCCAACCTGCTCCAGCCTGCTCAAGCCTGGTTTAACCTGCTCCAACCTGCTCCACCCTGCTCCAACCTGGTCCAACCTGGTCCAACCTGCTCCAGCCTTCTCCAACCTGCTCCAACTTGCTCCAACCTGTTCCAACCTGCTCCAACCTGTTCCAGCCTGCTCCAACCTGTTCCAACCTGCTCCAACCTGCTCCAACCTGCTCCAACCTGCTCCAGCCTTCTCCAACCTGCTCCAACCTGCTCCCACCTGCTCCAACCTACTCCAACCTGGTCCAACCTGCTCCAGCCTACTCCAACCTGCTCCAACCTGCTCCAGCCTTCTCCAACCTGCTCCAACCTGCTCCAACCTACTCCAACCTGCTCCAACCTGCTCCAGCCTGCTCCAACCGGCTCCATCCTGGTTTAACCTGCTCCAACCTGCTCCAACCTGCTCCAGCCTGCTCTAACCTGCTCCAGCCTTTTCCAACCTGCTCCAACCTGCTCCAACCTGCTCCAACTTGCTCCAGCCTTCTCCAACCTGCTCCAACCTGCTCCCACCTGCTCCAACCTGCTCCAACCTGGTCCAACCTGCTCCAGCCTGCTCCAACCTGCTCCAACTTGCTCCAACCTGCTCCAACCTGCTCCATCCTGCTCCAGCCTGCTCCAGCCGACTCCAACTTGCTCCAACCTGCTCCAACCTGCTCCAGCCTGCTCCAGCCTGGTTTAACCTGCTCCAACCTGCTCCAACCTTCTCCAGCCTGCTCCAACCCGCTCCAGCCTGGTTTAACCTGCTCCAGTCTGCTCCAGCCTGGTTTAACCTGATCCAACCTGCTCCAGCCTGCTCCAATTTGCTCCAGCCTGCTCCAACCTGCTCCAGCCTGCTCCAGCCAACTCCAACTTGCTCCAACCTGCTCCAGCCTGCTCCAGCCTGCTCCAACCTGCTCCAGCCTGTTTCAACCTGCTCCAGCCTGCTCCAGCCTGGTTTAACCTGATCCAACCTGCTCCAGCCTGGTTTAACCTGCTCCAGCATGCTCCAACCTGCTCCAACCTGCTCCAGCCTGGTTTAACCTGCTCCAGCCTGCTCCAGCCTGGTTTAACCTGTTCCAACCTACTCCAGCCTGGTTTAACCTGCTCCAGCCTGCTCCAACCTGCTCCAGCCAGGTTTAACCTGCTCCAGCCTGCTCCAGCCTGGTTTAACCTGCTCCAGCCTGCTCCAGCCTGCTCCAACCTGCTCCAGCCTGGTTTAACCTGCTCCATCCTGCTCCAGCCTGCTCCAACCTACTCCAGCCTGGTTTAACCTGCTCCAGCCTGCTCCAGCCTGGTTTAACCTGCTCCAACCTGCTCCAGCCTGCTCCAACCTGCTCCAGCCTGGTCCAACCTGCTCCAACCTGCTCGAGCCTGCTCCAACCTACTCCAGCCTGGTTTAACCTTCTCCAGCCTGCTCCAGTCTGGGTTAACCTGCTCCAACCTGCACCAGCCTGGTTTAACCTGCTCCAACCTGCTCCAGCCTGCTCCAACCTACTCCAGCCTGGTTTAACCTGCTCCAACCTGCTCCAGCCTGCTCCAACCTGCTCCAACCTGCTCCAACCTGGTCCAACCTGCTCCAGCCTGCTCCAACCTGCTCCAACTTGCTCCAACCTGCTCCAACCTGCTCCAACCTTCTCCAGTCTGCTCCAACCTGCTCCAGCCTGGTTCCAACCTGCTCCAACCTGCTCCAACCTCCTCCCACCAGCTCCAACCTGCTCCAGCCTGGTTTAACCTGCTCCAGCCTTCTCCAGCCTGGTTTAACCTGCTCCAACCTTCTCCAGCCTGCTCCAACCTGCTCCAGCCTGGTTCCAACCTGCTCCAACCTGCTCCAACCTCCTCCCACCAGCTCCAACCTGCTCCAGCCTGGTTTAACCTGCTCAAGCCTGCTCCAGCCTGGTTTAACCTGATCCAACCTACTCCAGCCTGGTTTAACCTGCTCCAGCCTGCTCCAACCTGCTCCAGCCTGGTTTAACCTGCTCCAGCCTGCTCCAACCTGCTCCAGCCTGTTTCAACCTGCTCCAACTTGCTCCAACCTGCTCCAACCTTCTCCAGCCTGCTCCAACCTGCTCCAATTTGCTCCAGCCTGCTCCAACCTGCTCCAGCCTGCTCCAGCCTACTCCAAATTGCTCCAACCTGCTCCAGCCTGCTCAAGCCTTGTTTAACCTGCTCCAACCTTCTCCAGCCCGCTCCTACCTGCTACAGCCTGCTCCAACCGGCTCCAGCCTGGTTTAACCTGCTCCAACCTGCTCCAACCTGTTCCAGCCTGCTCCAACCTGTTCCAACCTGCTCCAACCTGCTCCAACCTGCTCCAACCTGCTCCAGCCTTCTCCAACCTGCTCCAACCTGCTCCCACCTGCTCCAACCTGCTCCAACCTGGTCCAACCTGCTCCAGCCTGCTCCAACCTGCTCCAGCCTGCTCCAGCCAACTCCAACTTGCTCCAACCTGCTCCAGCCTGCTCAAGCCTTGTTTAACCTGCTCCAACCTTCTCCAGCCCGCTCCTACCTGCTACAGCCTACTCCAACCTGCTCCAACCTGCTCCAGCCTTCTCCAACCTGCTCCAACCTGCTCCAACCTGCTCCAACCTGGTCCAACCTGCTCCAGCCTGCTCCAACCTGCTCCAACTTGCTCCAACCTGCTCCAACCTGCTCCAACCTTCTCCAGTCTGCTCCAACCTGCTCCAGCCTGGTTCCAACCTGCTCCAACCTGCTCCAACCTCCTCCCACCAGCTCCAACCTGCTCCAGCCTGGTTTAACCTTCTCCAGCCTGCTCCAGCCTGGTTTAACCTGCTCCAACCTTCTCCAGCCTGCTCCAACCTGCTCCAGCCTGGTTCCAACCTGCTCCAACCTGCTCCAACCTGCTCCAACCTCCTCCCACCAGCTCCAACCTGCTCCAGCCTGGTTTAACCTGCTCAAGCCTGCTCCAGCCTGGTTTAACCTGATCCAACCTACTCCAGCCTGGTTTAACCTGCTCCAGCCTGCTCCAACCTGCTCCAGCCTGGTTTAACCTGCTCCAGCCTGCTCCAACCTGCTCCAGCCTGTTTCAACCTGCTCCAACTTGCTCCAACCTGCTCCAACCTTCTCCAGCCTGCTCCAACCTGCTCCAATTTGCTCCAGCCTGCTCCAACCTGCTCCAGCCTGCTCCAGCCAACTCCAAATTGCTCCAACCTGCTCCAGCCTGCTCAAGCCTTGTTTAACCTGCTCCAACCTTCTCCAGCCCGCTCCTACCTGCTACAGCCTGCTCCAACCGGCTCCAGCCTGGTTTAACCTGCTCCAACCTGCTCCAACCTGTTCCAGCCTGCTCCAACCTGTTCCAACCTGCTCCAACCTGCTCCAACCTGCTCCAACCTGCTCCAGCCTTCTCCAACCTGCTCCAACCTGCTCCCACCTGCTCCAACCTGCTCCAACCTGGTCCAACCTGCTCCAGCCTGCTCCAACCTGCTCCAGCCTGCTCCAGCCAACTCCAACTTGCTCCAACCTGCTCCAGCCTGCTCAAGCCTTGTTTAACCTGCTCCAACCTTCTCCAGCCCGCTCCTACCTGCTACAGCCTACTCCAACCGGCTCCAGCCTGGTTTAACCTGCTCCAACCTGCTCCAACCTGTTCCAGCCTGCTCCAACCTGTTCCAACCTGCTCCAACCTGCTCCAACCTGCTCCAGCCTTCTCCAACCTGCTCCAACCTGCTCCCACCTGCTCCCACCTGCTCCAACCTGGTCCAACCTGCTCCAGCCTACTCCAGCCTGCTCCAACCTGCTCCAGCCTGATCCAACCTGCTCCAGCCTGGTTTAACCTGCTCCAGCCTGGTTTAACCTGCTCCAGCCTGCTCCAGCCTGGTTTAACCTGATCCAACCTGCTCCAGCCTGCTCCAACCTGCTCCAACCTGCTCCAGTCTGGTTTAACCTGCTCCAGCCTGGTTTAACCTGATCCAACCTACTCCAGCCTGGTTTAACCTGCTCCAGCCTGCTCCAACCTGGTTTAACCTGCTCCAGCCTTCTCCAGCCTGGTTTAACCTGCTCCAATCTGCTCCAGCCTACTCCAACCTGCTCCAGCCTGGTTTAACCTGCTCCAACCTGCTCCAGCCTGCTCCAACCTACTCCAGCCTGGTTTAACCTGCTCCAGCCTGCTCCAGCCTGGTTTAACCGGCTCCAACCTTCTCCAGCCTGCTCCAACCTGCTCCAGCCTGGTTTAACCTGCTCCAACCTGCTCCAGCCTGCTCCAACCTACTCCAGCCTGGTTTAACCTGCTCCAGCCTGGTTTAACCTGCTCCAACCTACTCCAGCGTGGTTTAACCTACTCCAACCTGCTCCAGCCTGGTCCAACCTGCTCCAACCTACTCCAGCCTGGTTTAAGCTGCTCCAACCTGCTCCAACTTGCTCCAACCTGCTCCAACCTGCTCCAACCTGCCCCAGCCTGCTCCAACCTACTCCAGCCTGGTTTAACCTGCTCCAACCTGCTCCAGCCTGCTCCAACCTGCTCCAGCCTGTTCCAACCTGCTCCAACCTGCTCCAACCTGCTCCCACCTGCTCCAACCTTCTCCAACCTGGTCAGACCTGCTCCAGCCTGCTCCAACCTTCTCCAACCTGCTCCAACCTGCTCCAACCTGCTCCAAACTGCTCCAACCTTCTCCAGCCTGCTCCAACCTGCTCCAGCCTGGTTCCAACCTGCTCCAACCTGTCCAACCTGCTCCCACCTGCTCCAACCTGCTCCAACCTGGTCCAACCTGCTCCAGCCTGCTCCAACCTGCTCCAACTTGCTCCAACCTGCTCCAACCTGCTCCAACCTGCTCCAGCCTGCTCCAAGCTGCTCCAGCCTGCTCCAGCCAACTCCAACTTGCTCCAACCTGCTCCAACCTGGTTTAACCTGCTCCAACCTGCTCCAGCCTGCTCCAGCCTGCTCCAACCTGCTCCAGCCTGGTTTAACCTGCTCCAACCTGCTCCAACCTGCTCCAGCCTGGTTTAACCTGCTCCAACCTTCTCCAGCCTGCTCCAACCTGCTCCAACTAGCTCCAGCCTGGTTTAACATGCTCCAACCTGCTCCAGCCTGGTTTAACCTGCTCCAGCCCGCTCCAACCTGCTCCAACCTGCTCCAACCTGGTCCAACCTGCTCCAGCCTGTTTCAACCTGCTCCAACTTGCTCCAACCTGCTCCAACCTGCTCCAGCCTGCTCCAACCTGCTCCAACATGCTCCAACCTGGTCCAACCTGTTCCAACCTGCTCCAGCCTGCTCCAACCTGCTCCAACCTGCTCCAGCCTGGTTTAACCTGTTCCAACCTGCTCCAGCCTGCTCCAACCTGCTCCAACTTGCTCCAGCCTGGTTTAACATGCTACAACCGGCTCCAGCCTGGTTTAACCTGCTCCAACCTGCTCCAACCTGCTCCAGCCTGCTCTAACCTGCTCCAGCCTGTTCCAACCTGCTCCAACCTGCTCCAACCTGCTCCAACTTGCTCCAGCCTTCTCCAACCTGCTCCAACCTGCTCCCACCTGCTCCAACCTGCTCCAACCTGGTCCAACCTGCTCCAGCCTGCTCCAGCCTGCTCCAACCTGCTCCAACTTGCTCCAACCTGCTCCAACCTGCTCCAACGTGCTCCAGCCGACTCCAACTTGCTCCAACCTTCTCCAACCTGCTCCAGCCTGCTCCAGCCTGGTTTAACCTGCTCCAACCTGCTCCAACCTTCTCCAGCCTGCTCCAACCCGCTCCAGCCTGGTTTAACCTGCTCCAGCCTGCTCCAGCCTGGTTTAACCTGATCCAACCTGCTCCAGCCTGGTTTAACCTGCTCCAGCCTGCTCCAACCTGCTCCAACCTGCTCCAGCCTGGTTTAACCTGCTCCAGCCTGCTCCAGCCTGGCTTAACCTGATCCAACCTACTCCAGCCTGGTTTAACCTGCTCCAGCCTGCTCCAACCTGCTCCAGCCTGGTTTCACCTGATCCAACCTGCTCCAGCCTGCTCCAACCTGCTCCAACCTGCTCCAGTCTGGTTTAACCTGCTCCAGCCTGGTTTAACCTGATCCAACCTACTCCAGCCTGGTTTAACCTGCTCCAGCCTGCTCCAACCTGGTTTAACCTGCTCCAGCCTTCTCCAGCCTGGTTTAACCTGCTCCAATCTGCTCCAGCCTACTCCAACCTGCTCCAGCCTGGTTTAACCTGCTCCAACCTGCTCCAGCCTGCTCCAACCTACTCCAGCCTGGTTTAACCTGCTCCAGCCTGCTCCAGCCTGGTTTAACCGGCTCCAACCTTCTCCAGCCTGCTCCAACCTGCTCCAGCCTGGTTTAACCTGCTCCAACCTGCTCCAGCCTGCTCCAACCTACTCCAGCCTGGTTTAACCTGCTCCAGCCTGGTTTAACCTGCTCCAACCTACTCCAGCGTGGTTTAACCTACTCCAACCTGCTCCAGCCTGGTCCAACCTGCTCCAACCTACTCCAGCCTGGTTTAAGCTGCTCCAACCTGCTCCAACTTGCTCCAACCTGCTCCAACCTGCTCCAACCTGCCCCAGCCTGCTCCAACCTACTCCAGCCTGGTTTAACCTGCTCCAACCTGCTCCAGCCTGCTCCAACCTGCTCCAGCCTGTTCCAACCTGCTCCAACCTGCTCCAACCTGCTCCCACCTGCTCCAACCTTCTCCAACCTGGTCAGACCTGCTCCAGCCTGCTCCAACCTTCTCCAACCTGCTCCAACCTGCTCCAACCTGCTCCAAACTGCTCCAACCTTCTCCAGCCTGCTCCAACCTGCTCCAGCCTGGTTCCAACCTGCTCCAACCTGTCCAACCTGCTCCCACCTGCTCCAACCTGCTCCAACCTGGTCCAACCTGCTCCAGCCTGCTCCAACCTGCTCCAACTTGCTCCAACCTGCTCCAACCTGCTCCAACCTGCTCCAGCCTGCTCCAAGCTGCTCCAGCCTGCTCCAGCCAACTCCAACTTGCTCCAACCTGCTCCAACCTGGTTTAACCTGCTCCAACCTGCTCCAACCTGCTCCAGCCTGCTCCAGCCTGCTCCAACCTGCTCCAGCCTGGTTTAACCTGCTCCAACCTGCTCCAACCTGTTCCAGCCTGGTTTAACCTGCTCCAACCTTCTCCAGCCTGCTCCAACCTGCTCCAACTAGCTCCAGCCTGGTTTAACATGCTCCAACCTGCTCAAGCCTGGTTTAACCTGCTCCAGCCCGCTCCAACCTGCTCCAACCTGCTCCAACCTGGTCCAACCTGCTCCAGCCTGTTTCAACCTGCTCCAACTTGCTCCAACCTGCTCCAACCTGCTCCAGCCTGCTCCAACCTGCTCCAACATGCTCCAACCTGGTCCAACCTGTTCCAACCTGCTCCAGCCTGCTCCAACCTGCTCCAACCTGCTCCAGCCTGGTTTAACCTGGTCCAACCTGCTCCAGCCTGCTCCAGCCTGCTCCAACCTGCTCCAACTTGCTCCAACCTGCTCCAACCTGCTCCAACCTGCTCCAGCCGACTCCAACTTGCTCCAACCTTCTCCAACCTGCTCCAGCCTGCTCCAGCCTGGTTTAACCTGCTCCAACCTGCTCCAACCTTCTCCAGCCTGCTCCAACCCGCTCCAGCCTGGTTTAACCTGCTCCAGCCTGCTCCAGCCTGGTTTAACCTGATCCAACCTGCTCCAGCCTGGTTTAACCTGCTCCAGCCTGCTCCAACCTGCTCCAACCTGCTCCAGCCTGGTTTAACCTGCTCCAGCCTGCTCCAGCCTGGCTTAACCTGATCCAACCTACTCCAGCCTGGTTTAACCTGCTCCAGCCTGCTCCAACCTGCTCCAGCCTGGTTTCACCTGATCCAACCTGCTCCAGCCTGCTCCAACCTGCTCCAACCTGCTCCAGTCTGGTTTAACCTGCTCCAGCCTGGTTTAACCTGATCCAACCTACTCCAGCCTGGTTTAACCTGCTCCAGCCTGCTCCAACCTGGTTTAACCTGCTCCAGCCTTCTCCAGCCTGGTTTAACCTGCTCCAATCTGCTCCAGCCTACTCCAACCTGCTCCAGCCTGGTTTAACCTGCTCCAACCTGCTCCAGCCTGCTCCAACCTACTCCAGCCTGGTTTAACCTGCTCCAGCCTGCTCCAGCCTGGTTTAACCGGCTCCAACCTTCTCCAGCCTGCTCCAACCTGCTCCAGCCTGGTTTAACCTGCTCCAACCTGCTCCAGCCTGCTCCAACCTACTCCAGCCTGGTTTAACCTGCTCCAGCCTGGTTTAACCTGCTCCAACCTACTCCAGCGTGGTTTAACCTACTCCAACCTGCTCCAGCCTGGTCCAACCTGCTCCAACCTACTCCAGCCTGGTTTAAGCTGCTCCAACCTGCTCCAACTTGCTCCAACCTGCTCCAACCTGCTCCAACCTGCCCCAGCCTGCTCCAACCTACTCCAGCCTGGTTTAACCTGCTCCAACCTGCTCCAGCCTGCTCCAACCTGCTCCAGCCTGTTCCAACCTGCTCCAACCTGCTCCAACCTGCTCCCACCTGCTCCAACCTTCTCCAACCTGGTCAGACCTGCTCCAGCCTGCTCCAACCTTCTCCAACCTGCTCCAACCTGCTCCAACCTGCTCCAAACTGCTCCAACCTTCTCCAGCCTGCTCCAACCTGCTCCAGCCTGGTTCCAACCTGCTCCAACCTGTCCAACCTGCTCCCACCTGCTCCAACCTGCTCCAACCTGGTCCAACCTGCTCCAGCCTGCTCCAACCTGCTCCAACTTGCTCCAACCTGCTCCAACCTGCTCCAACCTGCTCCAGCCTGCTCCAAGCTGCTCCAGCCTGCTCCAGCCAACTCCAACTTGCTCCAACCTGCTCCAACCTGGTTTAACCTGCTCCAACCTGCTCCAACCTGCTCCAGCCTGCTCCAGCCTGCTCCAACCTGCTCCAGCCTGGTTTAACCTGCTCCAACCTGCTCCAACCTGTTCCAGCCTGGTTTAACCTGCTCCAACCTTCTCCAGCCTGCTCCAACCTGCTCCAACTAGCTCCAGCCTGGTTTAACATGCTCCAACCTGCTCAAGCCTGGTTTAACCTGCTCCAGCCCGCTCCAACCTGCTCCAACCTGCTCCAACCTGGTCCAACCTGCTCCAGCCTGTTTCAACCTGCTCCAACTTGCTCCAACCTGCTCCAACCTGCTCCAGCCTGCTCCAACCTGCTCCAACATGCTCCAACCTGGTCCAACCTGTTCCAACCTGCTCCAGCCTGCTCCAACCTGCTCCAACCTGCTCCAGCCTGGTTTAACCTGTTCCAACCTGCTCCAGCCTGCTCCAACCTGCTCCAACTTGCTCCAGCCTGGTTTAACATGCTACAACCGGCTCCAGCCTGGTTTAACCTGCTCCAACCTGCTCCAACCTGCTCCAGCCTGCTCTAACCTGCTCCAGCCTGTTCCAACCTGCTCCAACCTGCTCCAACCTGCTCCAACTTGCTCCAGCCTTCTCCAACCTGCTCCAACCTGCTCCCACCTGCTCCAACCTGCTCCAACCTGGTCCAACCTGCTCCAGCCTGCTCCAGCCTGCTCCAACCTTCTCCAACTTGCTCCAACCTGCTCCAACCTGCTCCAACCTGCTCCAGCCGACTCCAACTTGCTCCAACCTGCTCCAACCTGCTCCAGCCTGCTCCAGCCTGGTTTAACCTGCTCCAACCTGCTCCAACCTTCTCCAGCCTGCTCCAACCCGCTCCAGCCTGGTTTAACCTGCTCCAGCCTGCTCCAGCCTGGTTTAACCTGATCCAACCTGTTCCAGCCTGGTTTAACCTGCTCCAGCCTGCTCCAACCTGCTCCAACCTGCTCCAGCCTGGTTTAACCTGCTCCAGCCTGCTCCAGCCTGGCTTAACCTGATCCAACCTACTCCAGCCTGGTTTAACCTGCTCCAGCCTGCTCCAACCTGCTCCAGCCTGGTTTCACCTGCTCCAGCCTGCTCCAGCCTGCTCCAACCTGCTCCAGCCTGTTTCAACCTGCTCCAGCCTGCTCCAGCCTGGTTTAACCTGATCCAACCTGCTCCAGCCTGGTTTAACCTGCTCCAGCATGCTCCAACCTGCTCCAACCTGCTCCAGCCTGGTTTAACCTGCTCCAGCCTGCTCCAGCCTGGTTTAACCTGATCCAACCTACTCCAGCCTGGTTTAACCTGCTCCAGCCTGCTCCAACCTGCTCCATCCTGGTTTAACCTGCTCCAGCCTGCTCCAGCCTGGTTTAACCTGCTCTAGCCTGCTCCAGCCTGCTCCAACCTGCTCCAGCCTGGTTTAACCTGCTCCAACCTGCTCCAGCCTGCTCCAACCTACTCCAGCCTGGTTTAACCTGCTCCAGCCTGGTTTAACCTGCTCCAACCTGCTCCAGCCTGCTCCAACCTGCTCCAGCCTGGTCCAACCTGCTCCAACCTGCTCGAGCCTGCTCCAACCTACTCCAGCCTGGTTTAACCTTCTCCAGCCTGCTCCAGCCTGGGTTAACCTGCTCCAACCTGCTCCAGCCTGGTTTAACCTGCTCCAACCTGCTCCAGCCTGCTCCAACCTACTCCAGCCTGTTTCAACCTGCTCCAGCCTGCTCCAGCCTGGTTTAACCTGATCCAACCTGCTCCAGCCTGGTTTAACCTGCTCCAGCATGCTCCAACCTGCTCCAACCTGCTCCAGCCTGGTTTAACCTGCTCCAGCCTGCTCCAGCCTGGTTTAACCTGATCCAACCTACTCCAGCCTGGTTTAACCTGCTCCAGCCTGCTCCAACCTGCTCCATCCTGGTTTAACCTGCTCCAGCCTGCTCCAGCCTGGTTTAACCTGCTCTAGCCTGCTCCAGCCTGCTCCAACCTGCTCCAGCCTGGTTTAACCTGCTCCAACCTGCTCCAGCCTGCTCCAACCTACTCCAGCCTGGTTTAACCTGCTCCAGCCTGGTTTAACCTGCTCCAACCTGCTCCAGCCTGCTCCAACCTGCTCCAGCCTGGTCCAACCTGCTCCAACCTGCTCGAGCCTGCTCCAACCTACTCCAGCCTGGTTTAACCTTCTCCAGCCTGCTCCAGCCTGGGTTAACCTGCTCCAACCTGCTCCAGCCTGGTTTAACCTGCTCCAACCTGCTCCAGCCTGCTCCAACCTACTCCAGCCTGGTTTAACCTGCTCCAACCTGCTCCAGCCTGCTCCAACCGGCTCCAACCTGCTCCAACCTGGTTCAACCTGCTCCAGCCTGCTCCAACCTGCTCCAACTTGCTCCAACCTGCTCCAACCTGCTCCAACCTTCTCCAGCCTGCTCCAACCTGCTCCAGCCTGGTTCCAACCTGCTCCAACCTGCTCCAACCTCCTCCCACCAGCTCCAACCTGCTCCAGCCTGGTTTAACCTGCTCCAGCCTGCTCCAGCCTGGTTTAACCTGCTCCAACCTTCTCCAGCCTGCTCCAACCTGCTCCAGCCATGTTCCAACCTGCTCCAACCTGCTCCAACCTCCTCCCACCAGCTCCAACCTGCTCCAGCCTGGTTTAACCTGCTCAAGCCTGCTCCAGCCTGGTTTAACCTGATCCAACCTACTCCAGCCTGGTTTAAGCTGCTCCAGCCTGCTCCAACCTGCTCCAGCCTGGTTTAACCTGCTCCAGCCTGCTCCAACCTGCTCCAGCCTGTTTCAACCTGCTCCAACTTGCTCCAACCTGCTCCAACCTGCTCCAGCCTGCTCCAACCTGCTCCAATTTGCTCCAGCCTGCTCCAACCTGCTCCAGCCTGCTCCAGCCAACTCCAACTTGCTCCAACCTGCTCCAGCCTGCTCAAGCCTTGTTTAACCTGCTCCAACCTTCTCCAGCCCGCTCCTACCTGCTACAGCCTGCTCCAACCGGCTCCAGCCTGGTTTAACCTGCTCCAACCTTCTCCAACCTGTTCCAGCCTGCTCCAACCTGCTCCAGCCTGCTCCAGCCAACTCCAACTTGCTCCAACCTGCTCCAGCCTGCTCAAGCCTTGTTTAACCTGCTCCAACCTTCTCCAGCCCGCTCCTACCTGCTACAGCCTGCTCCAACCGGCTCCAGCCTGGTTTAACCTGCTCCAACCTTCTCCAACCTGTTCCAGCCTGCTCCAACCTGCTCCAACTTGCTCCAACCTGCTCCAACCTGCTCCAACCTGCTCCAGCCGACTCCAACTTGCTCCAACCTGCTCCAACCTGCTCCAGCCTGCTCCAGCCTGGTTTAACCTGCTCCAACCTGCTCCAACCTTCTCCAGCCTGCTCCAACCCGCTCCAGCCTGGTTTAACCTGCTCCAGCCTGCTCCAGCCTGGTTTAACCTGATCCAACCTGCTCCAGCCTGGTTTAACCTGCTCCAGCCTGCTCCAACCTGCTCCAACCTGCTCCAGCCTGGTTTAACCTGCTCCAGCCTGCTCCAGCCTGGCTTAACCTGATCCAACCTACTCCAGCCTGGTTTAACCTGCTCCAGCCCGCTCCAACCTGCTCCAGCCTGGTTTCACCTGCTCCAGCCTGCTCCAGCCTGCTCCAACCTGCTCCAGCCTTTTTCAACCTGCTCCAGCCTGCTCCAGCCTGGTTTAACCTGATCCAACCTGCTCCAGCCGGGTTTAACCTGCTCCAGCCTGCTCCAACCTGCTCCATCCTGGTTTAACCTGCTCCAGCCTGCTCCAGCCTGGTTTAACCTGCTCTAGCCTGCTCCAGCCTGCTCCAACCTGCTCCAGCCTGGTCCAACCTGCTCCAACCTGCTCCAACCTGCTCCAACTTGCTCCAACCTGGTCCAACCTGCTCCAGCCTTTTTCAACCTGCTCCAACCTGCTCCAACCTGCTCCAGCCTGCTCCAACCTGCTCCAACCTGCTCCAGCCTGGTTTAACCTGCTCCAACCTGCTCCAGCCTGCTCCAACCTGCTCCAACTTGCTCCAGCCTGGTTTAAGCTGCTCCAACCTGCTCCAACTTGCTCCAACCTGCTCCAGCCTGCTCAAGCCTTGTTTAACCTGCTCCAACCTTCTCCAGCCCGCTCCTACCTGCTACAGCCTGCTCCAACCGGCTCCAGCCTGGTTTAACCTGCTCCAACCTTCTCCAACCTGTTCCAGCCTGCTCCAACCTGTTCCAACCTGCTCCAACCTGCTCCAACCTGCTCCAGCCTTCTCCAACCTGCTCCAACCTGCTCCCACCTGCTCCAACCTGCTCCAACCTGGTCCAACCTGCTCCAGCCTACTCCAGCCTGCTCCAACCTGCTCCAGCCTGATCCAACCTGCTCCAGCCTGGTTTAACCTGCTCCAGCCTGGTTTAACCTGCTCCAGCCTGCTCCAGCCTGGTTTAACCTGATCCAACCTGCTCCAGCCTGGTTTAACCTGCTCCAGCCCGCTCCAACCTGCTCCAACCTGCTCCAGTCTGGTTTAACCTGCTCCAGCCTGGTTTAACCTGATCCAACCTACTCCAGCCTGGTTTAACCTGCTCCAGCCTGCTCCAACCTGGTTTAACCTGCTCCAGCCTTCTCCAGCCTGGTTTAACCTGCTCCAGCCTGCTCCAGCCTACTCCAACCTGCTCCAGCCTGGTTTAACCTGCTCCAACCTGCTCCAGCCTGCTCCAACCTACTCCAGCCTGGTTTAACCTGCTCCAGCCTGGTTTAACCGGCTCCAACCTTCTCCAGCCTGCTCCAACCTGCTCCAGCCTGGTTTAACCTGCTCCAACCTGCTCCAGCCTGCTCCAACCTACTCCAGCCTGGTTTAACCTGCTCCAGCCTGCTCCAAGCTGCTCCAGGCTGTTTAACCCAACTCCAACTTGCTCCAACCTGCTCCAACCTGGTTTTACCTGCTCCAACCTGCTCCAACCTGCTCCAGCCTGCTCCAACCTGCTCCAGCCTGCTCCAGCCAACTCCACCTTGCTCCAACCTGCTCCAACCTGCTCCAGCCTGGTTTAACCTGCTCCAACCTTCTCCAGCCTGCTCCAACATGCTCCAACTAGCTCCAGCCTGGTTTAGCATGCTCCAACCTGCTCCAGCCTGGTTTAACCTTCTCCAGCCCGCTCCAACCTGCTCCAACCTGCTCCAACCTGGTCCAACCTGCTCCGGCCTGTTTCAACCTGCTCCAACTTGCTCCAACCTGCTCCAACCTGCTCCAGCCTGCTCCAACCTGCTCCAACCTGCTCCCACCTGCTCCAACCTGCTCCAACCTGGTCAGACCTGCTCCAGCCTGCTCCAACCTGCTCCAACCTGCTCCAACCTGGTTTAGCCTGCTCCAACCTGCTCCAACCTTCTCCAGCCTGGTTTAACCTGTTCCAACCTGCTCCAGCCTGCTCCAACCTGCTCCAACTTGCTCCAGCCTGGTTTAACATGCTACAACCTGCTCCAGCCTGGTTTAACCTGCTCCAGCCTGCTCCAACCTGCTCCAACCTGCTCCAACCTGGTCCAACCTGCTCCAGCCTGTTTCAACCTGCTCCAACTTGCTCCAACCTGCTCCAACCTGTTACAGCCTGGTTTAACCCCCTCCAACCTGCTCCAGCCTGCTCCAACCTGCTCCAACTTGCTCCAGCCTGGTTTAACATGGTCCAACCTGCTCCAGCCTGGTTTAACCTGCTCCAGCCTGCTCCAACCTGCTCCAACCTGGTCCAACCTGCTCCAGCCTGTTTCAACCTCCTCCAACCTGCTCCAGCCTGCTCCAACCTGCTCCAACTTGCTCCAGCCTGGTTTAACATGCTCCAACCTGCTCCAGCCTGGTTTAACCTGCTCCAGCCTGCTCCAACCTGCTCCAACCTGGTCCAACCTGCTCCAGCCTGTTTCAACCTGCTCCAACTTGCTCCAACCTTCTCCAGCCTGCTCCAACCTGCTCCAACCTGCTCCAACCTGGTCCAACCTGCTCCAGCCTGTTTCAACCTGCTCCAACTTGCTCCAACCTGCTCCAACCTGCTCCAGCCTGCTCCAACCTGCTACAACATGCTCCAACTTGCTCCAACCTGCTCCAACCTGGTTTAACCTGCTCCAGCCTGCTCCAAGCTGCTCCAGGCTGTTTAACCCAACTCCAACTTGCTCCAACCTGCTCCAACCTGGTTTTACCTGCTCCAACCTGCTCCAACCTGCTCCAGCCTGCTCCAACCTGCTCCAGCCTGCTCCAGCCAACTCCACCTTGCTCCAACCTGCTCCAACCTGCTCCAGCCTGGTTTAACCTGCTCCAACCTTCTCCAGCCTGCTCCAACATGCTCCAACTAGCTCCAGCCTGGTTTAGCATGCTCCAACCTGCTCCAGCCTGGTTTAACCTTCTCCAGCCCGCTCCAACCTGCTCCAACCTGCTCCAACCTGGTCCAACCTGCTCCGGCCTGTTTCAACCTGCTCCAACTTGCTCCAACCTGCTCCAACCTGCTCCAGCCTGCTCCAACCTGCTCCAACCTGCTCCCACCTGCTCCAACCTGCTCCAACCTGGTCAGACCTGCTCCAGCCTGCTCCAACCTGCTCCAACCTGCTCCAACCTGGTTTAGCCTGCTCCAACCTGCTCCAACCTTCTCCAGCCTGGTTTAACCTGTTCCAACCTGCTCCAGCCTGCTCCAACCTGCTCCAACTTGCTCCAGCCTGGTTTAACATGCTACAACCTGCTCCAGCCTGGTTTAACCTGCTCCAGCCTGCTCCAACCTGCTCCAACCTGCTCCAACCTGGTCCAACCTGCTCCAGCCTGTTTCAACCTGCTCCAACTTGCTCCAACCTGCTCCAACCTGTTACAGCCTGGTTTAACCCCCTCCAACCTGCTCCAGCCTGCTCCAACCTGCTCCAACTTGCTCCAGCCTGGTTTAACATGGTCCAACCTGCTCCAGCCTGGTTTAACCTGCTCCAGCCTGCTCCAACCTGCTCCAACCTGGTCCAACCTGCTCCAGCCTGTTTCAACCTCCTCCAACCTGCTCCAGCCTGCTCCAACCTGCTCCAACTTGCTCCAGCCTGGTTTAACATGCTCCAACCTGCTCCAGCCTGGTTTAACCTGCTCCAGCCTGCTCCAACCTGCTCCAACCTGGTCCAACCTGCTCCAGCCTGTTTCAACCTGCTCCAACTTGCTCCAACCTTCTCCAGCCTGCTCCAACCTGCTCCAACCTGCTCCAACCTGGTCCAACCTGCTCCAGCCTGTTTCAACCTGCTCCAACTTGCTCCAACCTGCTCCAACCTGCTCCAGCCTGCTCCAACCTGCTACAACATGCTCCAACCTGTTCCAACCTGGTCCAACCTGCTCCAGCCTGCTCCAACCTGCTCCAACCTGCTCCAGCCTGGTTTAGCCTGCTCCAACCTGCTCCAACCTGCTCCAGCCTGGTTTAACCTGTTCCAACCTGCTCCAGCCTGCTCCAACCTGCTCCAACCTGCTACAGCCTGGTTTAACCTCCTCCAACCTGCTCCAGCCTGCTCCAACCTGCTCCAACTTGCTCCAGCCTGGTTTAACATGCTCCAACCTGCTCCAGCCTGGTTTAACCTGCTCCAGCCTGCTCCAACCTGCTCCAACCTGGTCCAACCTGCTCCAGCCTGTTTCAACCTCCTCCAACCTGCTCCAGCCTGCTCCAACCTGCTCCAACTTGCTCCAGCCTGGTTTAACATGCTCCAACCTGCTCCAGCCTGTTTAACCTGCTCCAGCCTGCTCCAACCTGCTCCAACCTGCTCCAACCTGGTCCAACCTGCTCCAGCCTGTTTCAACCTGCTCCAACTTGCTCCAACCTGCTCCAACCTGCTCCAGCCTGCTCCAACCCGCTCCAGCCTGGTTTAACCTCCTCCAACCTGCTCCAGCCTGCTCCAACCTGCTCCAACTTGCTCCAGCCTGGTTTAACATGCTCCAACCTGCTCCAGCCTGGTTTAACCTGCTCCAGCCTGCTCCAACCTGCTCCAACCTTGTCCAACCTGCTCCAGCCTGTTTCAACCTGCTCCAGCCTGCTCCAACCTGCTCCAACCTGCTCCAACCTGGTCCAACCTGCTCCAGCCTGTTTCAACCTGCTCCAACCTGCTCCAACCTGCTCCAGCCTGCTCCAACCTGCTCCAACCTGCTCCAGCCTGGTTTAACCTGTTCCAACCTGCTCCAGCCTGCTCCAACCTGCTCCAACTTGCTCCAGCCTGGTTTAACATGCCCCAACCTGCTCCAGCCTGGTTTAACCTGCTCCAGCCTGCTCCAACCTACTCCAGCCTGGTTTAAGCTGCTCCAACCTGCTCCAACTTGCTCCAACCTGCTCCAGCCTGCTCCAACCTGCTCCAGCATGCTCCAACCTACTCCAGCCTGGTTTAACCTGCTCCAACCTGCTCCAGCCTGTTCCAACCTGCTCCAACCTGCTCCAACCTGCTCCAACCTGCTCCCACCTGCTCCAACCTGCTCCAACCTGGTCCAACCTGCTCCAACCTGCTCCAACCTGCTCCAACTTGGTCCAACCTGCTCCAACCTGCTCCAAACTGCTCCAACCTTCTCCAGCCTGCTCCAACCTGCTCCAGCCTGGTTCCAACCTGCTCCAACCTGCTCCAACCTGCTCCCACCTGCTCCAACCTGCTCCAACCTGGTCCAACCTGCTCCAGCCTGCTCCAACCTGCTCCAACTTGCTCCAACCTGCTCCAACCTGCTCCAACCTGCTCCAGCCTGCTCCAAGCTGCTCCAGCCTGCTCCAGCCAACTCCAACTTCCTCCAACCTGCTCCAACCTGGTTTAACCTGCTCCAACCTGCTCCAACCTGCTCCAGCCTGCTCCAGCCAACTCCAACTTGCTCCAACCTGCTCCAACCTGCTCCAGCCTGGTTTAACATGCTCCAACCTGCTCCATTCTGCTCAATCCTGCTCCAACCTGCTCCAGCCTGGTTTAACCTTCTCCAACCTCCTCCAGCCTGGTTTAACCTGCTCCAACCCGCTCCAGCCTGCTCCAACCTGCTCCAACTTGCTCCAGCCTGGTTTAACATGGTCCAACCTGCTCCAGCCTGGTTTAACCTGCTCCAACCTTCTCCAGCCTGCTCCAACCTGCTCCAACTAGCTCCAGCCTGGTTTAGCATGCTCCATCCTGCTCCAGCCTGGTTTAACCTGCTCCAGCCCGCTCCAACCTGCTCCAACCTTCTCCAACCTGGTTTAACCTGCTCCAGCCTGCTCCAACCTGCTCCAACCTGGTCCAACCTGCTCCAGCCTGTTTCAACCTGCTCCAACTTGCTCCAACCTTCTCCAGCCTGCTCCAACCTGCTCCAACCTGCTCCAACCTGGTCCAACCTGCTCCAGCCTGTTTCAACCTGCTCCAACTTGCTCCAACCTGCTCCAACCTGCTCCAGCCTGCTCCAACCTGCTACAACATGCTCCAACCTGTTCCAACCTGGTCCAACCTGCTCCAGCCTGCTCCAACCTGCTCCAACCTGCTCCAGCCTGGTTTAGCCTGCTCCAACCTGCTCCAACCTGCTCCAGCCTGGTTTAACCTGTTCCAACCTGCTCCAGCCTGCTCCAACCTGCTCCAACCTGCTCCAGCCTGGTTTAACCTCCTCCAACCTGCTCCAGCCTGCTCCAACCTGCTCCAACTTGCTCCAGCCTGGTTTAACATGCTCCAACCTGCTCCAGCCTGGTTTAACCTGCTCCAGCCTGCTCCAACCTGCTCCAACCTGGTCCAACCTGCTCCAGCCTGTTTCAACCTCCTCCAACCTGCTCCAGCCTGCTCCAACCTGCTCCAACTTGCTCCAGCCTGGTTTAACATGCTCCAACCTGCTCCAGCCTGTTTAACCTGCTCCAGCCTGCTCCAACCTGCTCCAACCTGCTCCAACCTGGTCCAACCTGCTCCAGCCTGTTTCAACCTGCTCCAACTTGCTCCAACCTGCTCCAGCCTGCTCCAACCCGCTCCAGCCTGGTTTAACCTCCTCCAACCTGCTCCAGCCTGCTCCAACCTGCTCCAACTTGCTCCAGCCTGGTTTAACATGCTCCAACCTGCTCCAGCCTGGTTTAACCTGCTCCAGCCTGCTCCAACCTGCTCCAACCTTGTCCAACCTGCTCCAGCCTGTTTCAACCTGCTCCAGCCTGCTCCAACCTGCTCCAACCTGCTCCAACCTGGTCCACCCTGCTCCAGCCTGTTTCAACCTGCTCCAACCTGCTCCAACCTGCTCCAGCCTGCTCCAACCTGCTCCAACCTGCTCCAGCCTGGTTTAACCTGTTCCAACCTGCTCCAGCCTGCTCCAACCTGCTCCAACTTGCTCCAGCCTGGTTTAACATGCCCCAACCTGCTCCAGCCTGGTTTAACCTGCTCCAGCCTGCTCCAACCTACTCCAGCCTGGTTTAAGCTGCTCCAACCTGCTCCAACTTGCTCCAACCTTCTCCAGCCTGCTCCAACCTGCTCCAGCATGCTCCAACCTACTCCAGCCTGGTTTAACCTGCTCCAACCTGCTCCAGCCTGCTCCAACCTGCTCCAGCCTGTTCCAACCTGCTCCAACCTGCTCCAACCTGCTCCAACCTGCTCCCACCTGCTCCAACCTGCTCCAACCTGGTCCAACCTGCTCCAACCTGCTCCAACCTGCTCCAGCCTGGTTCCAACCTGCTCCAACCTGCTCCAACCTGCTCCCACCTGCTCCAACCTGCTCCAACCTGGTCCAACCTGCTCCAGCCTGCTCCAACCTGCTCCAACTTGCTCCAACCTGCTCCAACCTGCTCCAACCTGCTCCAGCCTGCTCCAAGCTGCTCCAGCCTGCTCCAGCCAACTCCAACTTCCTCCAACCTGCTCCAACCTGGTTTAACCTGCTCCAACCTGCTCCAACCTGCTCCAGCCTGCTCCAACCTGCTCCAGCCTGCTCCAGCCAACTCCAACTTGCTCCAACCTGCTCCAACCTGCTCCAGCCTGGTTTAACATGCTCCAACCTGCTCCATTCTGCTCAATCCTGCTCCAACCTGCTCCAGCCTGGTTTAACCTTCTCCAACCTCCTCCAGCCTGGTTTAACCTGCTCCAACCCGCTCCAGCCTGCTCCAACCTGCTCCAACTTGCTCCAGCCTGGTTTAACATGGTCCAACCTGCTCCAGCCTGGTTTAACCTGCTCCAACCTTCTCCAGCCTGCTCCAACCTGCTCCAACTAGCTCCAGCCTGGTTTAGCATGCTCCATCCTGCTCCAGCCTGGTTTAACCTGCTCCAGCCCGCTCAAACCTGCTCCAACCTTCTCCAACCTGGTTTAACCTGCTCCAGCCTGTTTCAACCTGCTCCAACTTGCTCCAATCTGCTCCAAGCTGCTCCAGCCTGCTCCAACCTGCTCCAACATGCTCCAACCTGGTCCAACCTGGTCCAACCTGCTCCAGCCTGCTCCAACCTGCTCCAACCTGCTCCAGCCTGGTTTAGCCTGCGCCAACCTGCTCCAACCTGCTCCAGCCTGGTTTAACCTGTTCCAACCTGCTCCAGCCTGCTCCAACCTGCTCCAACTTGCTCCAGCCTGGTTTAACATGCTACAACCTGCTCCAGCCTGGTTTAACCTGCTCCAGCCTGCTCCAACCTGCTCCAGCCTGGTTTAACCTGCTCCAGCCTGCTCCAACCTACTCCAGCCTGGTTTAGCATGCTCCAACCTGCTCCAGCCTGGTTTAACCTGCTCCATCCCGCTCCAACCTGCTCCAACCTGCTCCAACCTGGTCCAACCTTCTCCGGCCTGTTTCAACCTGCTCCAACTTGCTCCAACCTGCTCCAACCTGCTCCAGCCTGCTCCAACCTGCTCCAACCTGCTCCCACCTGCTCCAACCTGCTCCAACCTGGTCAGACCTGCTCCAGCCTGCTCCAACCTGCTCCAACCTGCTCCAACCTGGTTTAGCCTGCTCCAACCTGCTCCAACCTTCTCCAGCCTGGTTTAACCTGTTCCAACCTGCTCCAGCCTGCTCCAACCTGCTCCAACTTGCTCCAGCCTGGTTTAACATGCTACAACCTGCTCCAGCCTGGTTTAACCTGCTCCAGCCTGCTCCAACCTGCTCCAACCTGCTCCAACCTGGTCCAACCTGCTCAAGCCTGTTTCAACCTGCTCCAACTTGCTCCAACCTGCTCCAACCTGTTACAGCCTGGTTTAACCTCCTCCAACCTGCTCCAGCCTGCTCCAACCTGCTCCAACTTGCTCCAGCCTGGTTTAACATGGTCCAACCTGCTCCAGCCTGGTTTAACCTGCTCCAGCCTGCTCCAACCTGCTCCAACCTGGTCCAACCTGCTCCAGCCTGTTTCAACCTCCTCCAACCTGCTCCAGCCTGCTCCAACCTGCTCCAACTTGCTCCAGCCTGGTTTAACATGCTCCAACCTGCTCCAGCCTGGTTTAACCTGCTCCAGCCTGCTCCAACCTGCTCCAACCTGGTCCAACCTGCTCCAGCCTGTTTCAACCTGCTCCAACTTGCTCCAACCTTCTCCAGCCTGCTCCAACCTGCTCCAACCTGCTCCAACCTGGTCCAACCTGCTCCAGCCTGTTTCAACCTGCTCCAACTTGCTCCAACCTTCTCCAGCCTGCTCAATCCTGCTCCAACCTGCTCCAGCCTGGTTTAACCTTCTCCAACCTCCTCCAGCCTGGTTTAACCTGCTCCAACCCGCTCCAGCCTGCTCCAACCTGCTCCAACTTGCTCCAGCCTGGTTTAACATGGTCCAACCTGCTCCAGCCTGGTTTAACCTGCTCCAACCTTCTCCAGCCTGCTCCAACCTGCTCCAACTAGCTCCAGCCTGGTTTAGCATGCTCCATCCTGCTCCAGCCTGGTTTAACCTGCTCCAGCCCGCTCCAACCTGCTCCAACCTGCTCCAACCTGGTTTAACCTGCTCCAGCCTGTTTCAACCTGCTCCAACTTGCTCCAACCTGCTCCAAGCTGCTCCAGCCTGCTCCAACCTGCTCCAACATGCTCCAACCTGGTCCAACCTGGTCCAACCTGCTCCAGCCTGCTCCAACCTGCTCCAACCTGCTCCAGCCTGGTTTAGCCTGCTCCAACCTGCTCCAACCTGCTCCAGCCTGGTTTAACCTGTTCCAACCTGCTCCAGCCTGCTCCAACCTGCTCCAACTTGCTCCAGCCTGGTTTAACATGCTACAACCTGCTCCAGCCTGGTTTAACCTGCTCCTGCCTGCTCCAACCTGCTCCAGCCTGGTTTAACCTGCTCCAGCCTGCTCCAACCTACTCCAGCCTGGTTTAAGCTGCTCCAACCTGCTCCAACTTGCTCCAACCTGCTCCAGCCTGCTCCAACCTGCTCCAGCCTGCTCCAACCTACTCCAGCCTGGTTTAACCTGCTCCAACCTGCTCCAGCCTGCTCCAACCTGCTCCAGCCTGTTCCAACCTGCTCCAACCTGCTCCAACCTGCTCCAACCTGCTCCCACCTGCTCCAACCTGCTCCAACCTGGTCCAACCTGCTCCAACCTGCTCCAACCTGCTCCAACTTGGTCCAACCTGCTCCAACCTGCTCCAAACTGCTCCAACCTTCTCCAGCCTGCTCCAACCTGCTCCAGCCTGGTTCCAACCTGCTCCAACCCATTCCAACGTGCTCCCACCTGCTCCAACCTGCTCCAACCTGGTCCAACCTGCTCCAGCCTGCTCCAACCTGCTCCAACTTGCTCCAACCTGCTCCAACCTGCTCCAACCTGCTCCAGCCTGCTCCAAGCTGCTCCAGCCTGCTCCAGCCAACTCCAACTTCCTCCAACCTGCTCCAACCTGGTTTAACCTGCTCCAACCTGCTCCAGCCTGCTCCAGCCAACTCCAACTTGCTCCAACCTGCTCCAACCTGCTCCAGCCTGGTTTAACATGCTCCAACCTGCTCCATTCTGCTCAATCCTGCTCCAACCTGCTCCAGCCTGGTTTAACCTTCTCCAACCTGCTCCAGCCTGGTTTAACCTGCTCCAACCTGCTCCAGCCTGCTCCAACCTGCTCCAACTTGCTCCAGCCTGGTTTAACATGGTCCAACCTGCTCCAGCCTGGTTTAACCTGCTCCAACCTTCTCCAGCCTGCTCCAACCTGCTCCAACTAGCTCCAGCCTGGTTTAGCATGCTCCATCCTGCTCCAGCCTGGTTTAACCTGCTCCAGCCCGCTCCAACCTGCTCCAACCTGCTCCAACCTGGTCCAACCTGCTCCAGCCTGTTTCAACCTGCTCCAGCCTGGTTTAACCTGCTCCAGCCTGCTCCAACCTACTCCAGCCTGGTTTAGCATGCTCCAACCTGCTCCAGCCTGGTTTAACCTGCTCCATCCCGCTCCAACCTGCTCCAACCTGCTCCAACCTGGTCCAACCTTCTCCGGCCTGTTTCAACCTGCTCCAACTTGCTCCAACCTGCTCCAACCTGCTCCAGCCTGCTCCAACCTGCTCCAACCTGCTCCCACCTGCTCCAACCTGCTCCAACCTGGTCAGACCTGCTCCAGCCTGCTCCATCCTGCTCCAACCTGCTCCAACCTGGTTTAGCCTGCTCCAACCTGCTCCAACCTTCTCCAGCCTGGTTTAACCTGTTCCAACCTGCTCCAGCCTGCTCCAACCTGCTCCAACTTGCTCCAGCCTGGTTTAACATGCTACAACCTGCTCCAGCCTGGTTTAACCTGCTCCAGCCTGCTCCAACCTGCTCCAACCTGCTCCAACCTGGTCCAACCTGCTCCAGCCTGTTTCAACCTGCTCCAACTTGCTCCAACCTGCTCCAACCTGTTACAGCCTGGTTTAACCTCCTCCAACCTGCTCCAGCCTGCTCCAACCTGCTCCAACTTGCTCCAGCCTGGTTTAACATGGTCCAACCTGCTCCAGCCTGGTTTAACCTGCTCCAGCCTGCTCCAACCTGCTCCAACCTGGTCCAACCTGCTCCAGCCTGTTTCAACCTCCTCCAACCTGCTCCAGCCTGCTCCAACCTGCTCCAACTTGCTCCAGCCTGGTTTAACATGCTCCAACCTGCTCCAGCCTGGTTTAACCTGCTCCAGCCTGCTCCAACCTGCTCCAACCTGGTCCAACCTGCTCCAGCCTGTTTCAACCTGCTCCAACTTGCTCCAACCTTCTCCAGCCTGATCCAACCTGCTCCAACCTGCTCCAACCTGGTCCAACCTGCTCCAGCCTGTTTCAACCTGCTCCAACTTGCTCCAACCTTCTCCAGCCTGCTCAATCCTGCTCCAACCTGCTCCAGCCTGGTTTAACCTTCTCCAACCTCCTCCAGCCTGGTTTAACCTGCTCCAACCCGCTCCAGCCTGCTCCAACCTGCTCCAACTTGCTCCAGCCTGGTTTAACATGGTCCAACCTGCTCCAGCCTGGTTTAACCTGCTCCAACCTTCTCCAGCCTGCTCCAACCTGCTCCAACTAGCTCCAGCCTGCTCCAACCTGCTCCAACATGCTCCAACCTGGTCCAACCTGGTCCAACCTGCTCCAGCCTGCTCCAACCTGCTCCAACCTGCTCCAGCCTGGTTTAGCCTGCTCCAACCTGCTCCAGCCTGGTTTAACCTGTTCCAACCTGCTCCAGCCTGCTCCAACCTGCTCCAACTTGCTCCAGCCTGGTTTAACATGCTACAACCTGCTCCAGCCTGGTTTAACCTGCTCCAGCCTGCTCCAACCTGCTCCAGCCTGGTTTAACCTGCTCCAGCCTGCTCCAACCTACTCCAGCCTGGTTTAAGCTGCTCCAACCTGCTCCAACTTGCTCCAACCGGCTCCAGCCTGCTCCAACCTGCTCCAGCCTGCTCCAACCTACTCCAGCCTGGTTTAACCTGCTCCAACCTGCTCCAGCCTGCTCCAACCTGCTCCAGCCTGTTCCAACCTGCTCCAACCTGCTCCAACCTGCTCCAACCTGCTCCCACCTGCTCCAACCTGCTCCAACCTGGTCCAACCTGCTCCAACCTGCTCCAACCTGCTCCAACTTGGTCCAACCTGCTCCAACCTGCTCCAAACTGCTCCAACCTTCTCCAGCCTGCTCCAACCTGCTCCAGCCTGGTTCCAACCTGCTCCAACCCATTCCAACGTGCTCCCACCTGCTCCAACCTGCTCCAACCTGGTCCAACCTGCTCCAGCCTGCTCCAACCTGCTCCAACTTGCTCCAACCTGCTCCAACCTGCTCCAACCTGCTCCAGCCTGCTCCAAGCTGCTCCAGCCTGCTCCAGCCAACTCCAACTTCCTCCAACCTGCTCCAACCTGGTTTAACCTGCTCCAACCTGCTCCAACCTGCTCCAGCCTGCTCCAACCTGCTCCAGCCTGCTCCAGCCAACTCCAACTTGCTCCAACCTGCTCCAACCTGCTCCAGCCTGGTTTAACATGCTCCAACCTGCTCCATTCTGCTCAATCCTGCTCCAACCTGCTCCAGCCTGGTTTAACCTTCTCCAACCTGCTCCAGCCTGGTTTAACCTGCTCCAACCTGCTCCAGCCTGCTCCAACCTGCTCCAACTTGCTCCAGCCTGGTTTAACATGGTCCAACCTGCTCCAGCCTGGTTTAACCTGCTCCAACCTTCTCCAGCCTGCTCCAACCTGCTCCAACTAGCTCCAGCCTGGTTTAGCATGCTCCATCCTGCTCCAGCCTGGTTTAACCTGCTCCAGCCCGCTCCAACCTGCTCCAACCTGCTCCAACCTGGTCCAACCTGCTCCAGCCTGTTTCAACCTGCTCCAACTTGCTCCAACCTGCTCCAAGCTGCTCCAGCCTGCTCCAACCTGCTCCAACATGCTCCAACCTGGTCCAACCTGGTCCAACCTGCTCCAGCCTGCTCCAACCTGCTCCAACCTGCTCCAGCCTGGTTTAGCCTGCTCCAACCTGCTCCAACCTGCTCCAGCCTGGTTTAACCTGTTCCAACCTGCTCCAGCCTGCTCCAACCTGCTCCAACTTGCTCCAGCCTGGTTTAACATGCTACAACCTGCTCCAGCCTGGTTCCAACCTGCTCCAACCTGCTCCAACCTGCTCCCACCTGCTCCAACCTGCTCCAACCTGGTCTAACCTGCTCCAGCCTGCTCCAACCTGCTCCAACTTGCTCCAACCTGCTCCAACCTGCTCCAAGCTGCTCCAGCCTGCTCCAACTTGCTCCAACCTGCTCCAACCTGGTTTAACCTGCTCCAACCTGCTCCAACCTGCTCCAGCCTGCTCCAGCCAACTCCAACTAACTCCAACCTGCTCCAACCTGCTCCAGCCTGGTTTAACATGCTCCAACCTGCTCCAATCTGCTCCAGCCTGCTCCAACCTGCTCCAGCCTGGTTTAACCTGCTCCAACCTGCTCCAACCTGCTCCAGCCTGGTTTAACCTGCTCCAACCTGCTCCAGCCTGCTCCAACCTGCTCCCACTTGCTCCAGCCTGGTTTAACATGCTCCAACCTGCTCCACCCTGGTTTAACCTGCTCCAATCTTCTCCAGCCTGCTCCAACCTGCTCCAACTAGCTCCAGCCTGGTTTAGCATGCTCCAATCTGCTCCAGCCTGGTTTAACCTGCTCCAGCCCGCTCCAACCTGCTCCAACCTGGTCCAACCTGGTCCAACCTGCTCCAGCCTGTTTCAACCTGCTCCAACTTGCTCCAACCTGCTCCAACCTGCTCCAGCCTGCTCCAACCTGCTCCAACATGCTCCAACCTGGTCCAACCTGGTCCAACCTGCTCCAGCCTGCTCCAACCTGCTCCAACCTGCTCCAGCCTGGTTTAGCCTGCTCCAACCTGGTCCAACCTGCTCCAGCCTGGTTTAACCTGTTCCAACCTGCTCCAGCCTGCTCCAACCTGCTCCAACTTGCTCCAGCCTGGTTTAACATGCTACAATCTGCTCCAGCCTGGTTTAACCTGCTCCAGCCTGCTCCAACCTGCTCCAACCTGGTCCAACCTGCTCCAGCCTGTTTCAACCTGCTCCAACTTGCTCCAACCTGCTCCAACCTGCTACAGCCTGGTTTAACCTCCTCCAACCTGCTCCAGCCTGCTCCAACCTGCTCCAACTTGCTCCAGCTTGGTTTAACATGCTCCAACCTGCTCCAGCCTGGTTTAACCTGCTCCAGCCTGCTCCAACCTGCTCCAACCTGGTCCAACCTGCTCCAGCCTGCTCCAACCTGCTCCAACTTGCTCCAGCCTGGTTTAACATGCTCCAACCTGCTCCAGCCTGTTTAACCTGCTCCAGCCTGCTCCAACCTGCTCCAACCTGCTCCAACCTGGTCCAACCTGCTCCAGCCTGTTTCAACCAACTCCAACTTGCTCCAACCTGCTCCAACCTGCTCCAGCCTGCTCCAACCTGCTCCAACTTGCTCCAGCCTGCTCCAACCTGCTCCAGCCTGCTCCAGCCAACTCCAACTTGCTCCAACCTGCTCCAACCTGCTCCAGCCTGCTCCAGCCTGGTTTAACCTGCTCCAACCTGCTCCAGCCCGCTCCAACCTGCTACAGCCTGCTCCAACCTGCTCCAGCCTGGTTTAACCTGCTCCAACCTGCTCCAGGCTGCTCCAACCTGCTCCAACTTGCTCCAGCCTGGTTTAACATGGTCCAACCGTCTCCAGCCTGGTTTAACCTGCTCCAACCTGCTCCAACCTGGTCCAACCTGCTCCAGCCTGCTCCAGCCTGGTTTAACCTACTCCAACCTGCTCCAGCCTGCTCCAACCTGCTCCAACCTGCTCCTGCCTGGTTTAACATGCTCCAATCTGCTCCAGCCTGGTTTAACCTGCTCCAGCCTGCTCCAACCTGCTCCAACCTGGTCCAACCTGCTCCAGCCTGTTTCAACCTGCTCCAACTTGCTCCAACCTGCTCAAGCCTGCTCCAACCTGCTCCAACCTGCTCCAGCCTGGTTTAACCTACTCCAAACTGCTCCAGCCTGCTCCAACCTGCTCCAACTAGCTCCAGCCTGGTTTAACATGCTCCAACCTGCTCCAGCCTGGTTTAACCTGCTCCAGCCCGCTCCAACCTGCTCCAACCTGCTCCAACCTGGTCCAACCTGCTCCAGCCTGTTTCAACCTGCTCCAACTTGCTCCAACCTGCTCCAACCTGCTCCAGCCTGCTCCAACCTGCTCCAACATGCTCCAACCTGGTCCAACCTGGTCCAACCTGCTCCAGGCTGCTCCAACCTGCTCCAACCTGCTCCAGCCTGGTTTAACCTCCTCCAACCTGCTCCAGCCTGCTCCAACCTGCTCCAACTTGCTCCAGCCTAGTTTAACATGCTCCAACCTGCTCCAGCCTGGTTTAACCTGCTCCAGCCTGCTCCAACCTGCTCCAACCTGCTCCAACCTTGTCCAACCTGCTCCAGCCTGTTTCAACCTCCTCCAACCTGTTCCAGCCTGCTCCAACCTGCTCCAACTTGCTCCAGACTGGTTTAACATGCTCCAACCTGCTCCAGCCCGGTTTAACCTGCTCCAGCCTGCTCCAACCTGCTCCAACCTGCTCCAACCTGGTCCAACCTGCTCCAGCCTTTTTCAACCTGCTCCAACTTGCTCCAACCTGCTCCAACCTGCTCCAGCCTGCTCCAACCTGCTCCAACCTGCTCCATCCTGCTCCAACCTACTCCAGCCTGGTTTAACCTGCTCCAACCTGCTCCAGCCTGCTCCAACCTGCTCCAACCTCCTCCAACCTGCTCCCACCTGCTCCAACCTGCTCCAACTTGCTCCAACCTGCTCCAACCTGCTCCAAACTGCTCCAACCTTCTCCAGCCTGCTCCAACCTGCTCCAGCCTGGTTCCAACCTACTCCAACCTGCTCCAACCTGCTCCCACCTGCTCCAACCTGCTCCAACCTGGCCTAACCTGCTCCAGCCTGCTCCAACCTGCTCCAACTTGCTCCAACCTGCTCCAACCTGCTCCAAGCTGCTCCAGCCTGCTCCAGCCTGCTCCAACTTGCTCCAACCTGCTCCAACCTGGTTTAACCTGCTCCAACCTGCTCCAACCTGCTCCAGCCTGCTCCAACCTGCTCCAGCCTGCTCCAGCCAACTCCAACTAACTCCAACCTGCTCCAACCTGCTCCAGCCTGGTTTAACATGCTCCAACCTGCTCCAATCTGCTCCAGCCTGCTCCAACCTGCTCCAGCCTGGTTTAACCTGCTCCAACCTGCTCCAACCTGCTCCAGCCTGGTTTAACCTGCTCCAACCTGCTCCAGCCTGCTCCAACCTGCTCCCACTTGCTCCAGCCTGGTTTAACATGCTCCAACCTGCTCCACCCTGGTTTAACCTGCTCCAATCTTCTCCAGCCTGCTCCAACCTGCTCCAACTAGCTCCAGCCTGGTTTAGCATGCTCCAATCTGCTCCAGCCTGGTTTAACCTGCTCCAGCCCGCTCCAACCTGCTCCAACCTTCTCCAACCTGGTCCAACCTGCTCCAGCCTGTTTCAACCTGCTCCAACTTGCTCCAACCTGCTCCAACCTGCTCCAGCCTGCTCCAACCTGCTCCAACATGCTCCAACCTGGTCCAACCTGGTCCAACCTGCTCCAGCCTGCTCCAACCTGCTCCAACCTGCTCCAGCCTGGTTTAGCCTGCTCCAACCTGGTCCAACCTGCTCCAGCCTGGTTTAACCTGTTCCAACCTGCTCCAGCCTGCTCCAACCTGCTCCAACTTGCTCCAGCCTGGTTTAACATGCTACAATCTGCTCCAGCCTGGTTTAACCTGCTCCAGCCTGCTCCAACCTGCTCCAACCTGCTCCAACCTGGTCCAACCTGCTCCAGCCTGTTTCAACCTGCTCCAACTTGCTCCAACCTGCTCCAACCTGCTACAGCCTGGTTTAACCTCCTCCAACCTGCTCCAGCCTGCTCCAACCTGCTCCAACTTGCTCCAGCTTGGTTTAACATGCTCCAACCTGCTCCAGCCTGGTTTAACCTGCTCCAGCCTGCTCCAACCTGCTCCAACCTTGTCCAACCTGCTCCAGCCTGGTTTAACCTGTTCCAACCTGCTCCAGCCTGCTCCAACCTGCTCCAACTTGCTCCAGCCTGGTTTAACATGCTCCAACCTGCTCCAGCCTGTTTAACCTGCTCCAGCCTGCTCCAACCTGCTCCAACCTGCTCCAACCTGGTCCAACCTGCTCCAGCCTGTTTCAACCTGCTCCAACTTGATCCAACCTGCTCCAACCTGCTCCAGCCTGCTCCAACCTGCTCCAACTTGCTCCAGCCTGCTCCAACCTGCTCCAGCCTGCTCCAGCCAACTCCAACTTGCTCCAACCTGCTCCAACCTGCTCCAGCCTGCTCCAGCCTGGTTTAACCTGCTCCAACCTGCTCCAGCCCGCTCCAACCTGCTACAGCCTGCTCCAACCTGCTCCAGCCTGGTTTAACCTGCTCCAACCTGCTCCAGGCTGCTCCAACCTGCTCCAACTTGCTCCAGCCTGGTTTAACATGGTCCAACCGTCTCCAGCCTGGTTTAACCTGCTCCAACCTGCTCCAACCTGGTCCAACCTGCTCCAGCCTGCTCCAACCTGCTTCAGCCTGGTTGAACCTGGTCCAACCAGCTCCAGCCTGCTCCAGCCTGGTTTAACCTACTCCAACCTGCTCCAGCCTGCTCCAACCTGCTCCAACTTGCTCCTGCCTGGTTTAACATGCTCCAATCTGCTCCAGCCTGGTTTAACCTGCTCCAGCCTGCTCCAGCCTGCTCCAACCTGCTCCAACCTGGTCCAACCTGCTCCAGCCTGTTTCAACCTGCTCCAACTTGCTCCAACCTGCTCAAGCCTGCTCCAACCTGCTCCAACCTGCTCCAGCCTGGTTTAACCTCCTCCAAACTGCTCCAGCCTGCTCCAACCTGCTCCAACTAGCTCCAGCCTGGTTTAACATGCTCCAACCTGCTCCAGCCTGGTTTAACCTGCTCCAGCCCGCTCCAACCTGCTCCAACCTGCTCCAACCTGGTCCAACCTGCTCCAGCCTGTTTCAACCTGCTCCAACTTGCTCCAACCTGCTCCAACCTGCTCCAGCCTGCTCCAACCTGCTCCAACATGCTCCAACCTGGTCCAACCTGCTCCAACCTGCTCCAGGCTGCTCCAACCTGCTCCAACCTGCTCCAGCCTGGTTTAACCTCCTCCAACCTGCTCCAGCCTGCTCCAACCTGCTCCAACTTGCTCCAGCCTGGTTTAACATGCTCCAACCTGCTCCAGCCTGGTTTAACCTGCTCCAGCCTGCTCCAACCTGCTCCAACCTGCTCCAACCTTGTCCAACCTGCTCCAGCCTGTTTCAACCTCCTCCAACCTGTTCCAGCCTGCTCCAACCTGCTCCAACTTGCTCCAGACTGGTTTAACATGCTCCAACCTGCTCCAGCCCGGTTTAACCTGCTCCAGCCTGCTCCAACCTGGTCCAACCTGCTCCAGCCTTTTTCAACCTGCTCCAACTTGCTCCAACCTGCTCCAACCTGCTCCAGCCTGCTCCAACCTGCTTCAGCCTGGTTTAACCTGCTCCAACCTGCTCCAACCTGCTCCAGCCTGGTTTAACCTACTCCAACCTGCTCCAGCCTTCTCCAACCTGCTCCAACCTGCTCCAGCCTGGTTTAACCTACTCCAACCTGCTCCAGCCTGCTCCACCCTGCTCCAACCTGCTCCAACCTGCTCCCACCTGCTCCAACTTGCTCCAACCTGCTCCAACCTGCTCCAGCCTGGTTTAACCTCCTCCAACTTGCTCCAGCCTGCTCCAACCTGCTCCAACTTGCTCCAGCCTGGTTTAACATGCTCCAACCTGCTCCAGCCTGGTTTAACCTGCTCCAGCCTGCTCCAACCTGCTCCAACCTGCTCCAACCTTGTCCAACCTGCTCCAGCCTGTTTCAACCTCCTCCAACCTGCTCCAGCCTGCTCCAACCTGCTCCAACTTGCTCCAGCCTGGTTTAACATGCTCCAACCTGCTCCAGCCTGGTTTAACCTGCTCCAGCCTGCTCCAACCTGCTCCAACCTGCTCCAACCTGGTCCAACCTGCTCCAGCCTGTTTCAACCTGCTCCAACTTGCTCCAACCTGCTCCAACCTGCTCCAGCCTGCTCCAACCTGCTTCAGCCTGGTTTAACCTGCTCCAACCTTCTCCAACCTGCTCCAGCCTGGTTTAACCTACTCCAACCTGCTCCAGCCTTCTCCAACCTGCTCAAACTTGCTCCAGCCTGGTTTAACATGCTCCAATCTGCTCCAGCCTGGTTTAACCTGCTCCAGCCTGCTCCAACCTGCTCCAACCTGCTCCAACCTGCTCCCACCTGCTCCAACTTGCTCCAACCTGCTCCAACCTGCTCCAGCCTGGTTTAACCTGCTCCAACCTGCTCCAGCCTGGTTCAACCTGCTCCAACCTGCTCCAGCCTTCTCCAACCTGCTCCAACTTGCTCCAGCCTTGTTTAACATGGTCCAACCGTCTCCAGCTTGGTTTAACCTGCTCCAGCCTGCTCCAACCTGCTCCAACCTGGTCCAACCTGCTCCAGCCTGCTCCAACCTGCTTCAGCCTGGTTTAACCTGCTCCAACCTGCTCCAGCCTGGTTTAGCCTGCTCCACCCTACTCCAGCCTTGTTTAACATGCACCAACCTGCTCCAGCCTGGTCCAACCTGCTCCAACCTACTCCAGCCTGGTTTAACCTGCTCCAGCCTGGTTTAACCTGCTCCAACCTGCTCCAGCCTTTTCCAACCTACTCCAGCCTGGTTTAACCTGCTCCAGCCTGCTCCAGCCTGCTCCAACCTGCTCCAGCCTGGTTTAACCTGCTCCAACCTGCTCCAGCCTGCTCCAACCTACTCCTGCCTGGTTTAACCTGCTCCAGCCTGCTCCAGCCTGGTTTAAACTGCTCCAACCAGCTCCAGCCTGGTCCAACCTGCTCCAACCTACTCCAGCCAGGTTTAACCTGTCCCAACCTGCTCCAACTTGCTCCAACCTGCTCCAACCTGCTCCAACCTGCTCCAGCCTGCTCCAACCTACTCCAGCCTGGTTTAACCTGCTCCAACCTGCTCCAGCCTGCTCCAACCTGCTCCCACCTGCTCCAACCTGCTCCAACCTGCTCCAACATGCTCCAACCTGCTCCAACCTGCTCCAAACTTCTCCAACCTGCTCCCACCTGCTCCAACTTGCTCCAACCTGCTCCAACCTGCTCCAGCCTGGTTTAACCTCCTCCAACTTGCTCCAGCCTGCTCCAACCTGCTCCAACTTGCTCCAGCCTGGTTTAACATGCTCCAACCTGCTCCAGCCTGGTTTAACCTGCTCCAGCCTGCTCCAACCTGCTCCAACCTGCTCCAACCTTGTCCAACCTGCTCCAGCCTGTTTCAACCTCCTCCAACCTGCTCCAGCCTGCTCCAACCTGCTCCAACTTGCTCCAGCCTGGTTTAACATGCTCCAACCTGCTCCAGCCTGGTTTAACCTGCTCCAGCCTGCTCCAACCTGCTCCAACCTGCTCCAACCTGGTCCAACCTGCTCCAGCCTGTTTCAACCTGCTCCAACTTGCTCCAACCTGCTCCAACCTGCTCCAGCCTGCTCCAACCTGCTTCAGCCTGGTTTAACCTGCTCCAACCTGCTCCAACCTGCTCCAGCCTGGTTTAACCTACTCCAACCTGCTCCAGCCTTCTCCAACCTGCTCCAACTTGCTCCAGCCTGGTTTAACATGCTCCAATCTGCTCCAGCCTGGTTTAACCTGCTCCAGCCTGCTCCAACCTGCTCCAACCTGCTCCAACCTGCTCCCACCTGCTCCAACTTGCTCCAACCTGCTCCAACCTGCTCCAGCCTGGTTTAACCTGCTCCAACCTGCTCCAGCCTGCTCCAACCTGCTCCAGCCTGGTTTAACCTGCTCCAACCTGCTCCAGCCTGCTCCAACCTGCTCCAACCTGCTCCAGCCTGCTCCAACCTGCTCCAACTTGCTCCAGCCTGGTTTAACATGCTCCAACCTGCTCCAGCCTGGTTTAACCTGCTCCAACTTGCTCCAACCTGGTCCAACCTGCTCCAGCCTGTTTCAACCTGCTCCAACTTGCTCCAACCTGCTCCAGCCTGCTCCAACCTGCTTCAGCCTGGTTTAACCTGCTCCAACCTGCTCCAACCTGCTCCAGCCTGGTTTAACCTACTCCAACCTGCTCCAGCCTTCTCCAACCTGCTCCAACTTGCTCCAGCCTGGTTTAACATGCTCCAATCTGCTCCAGCCTGGTTTAACCTGCTCCAGCCTGCTCCAACCTTGTCCAACCTGCTCCAGCCTGTTTCAACCTGCTCCAACCTGCTCCAACCTGCTCCAGCCTGCTCCAACCTGCTCCAACCTGCTCCAGCCTGGTTTAACCTGCTCCAACCTGCTTCAGCCTGGTTTAACCTGCTCCAACCTGCTCCAACCTGCTCCAGCCTGGTTTAACCTACTCCAACCTGCTCCAGCCTTCTCCAACCTGCTCCAACTTGCTCGAGCCTGGTTTAACATGCTCCAATCTGCTCCAGCCTGGTTTAACCTGCTCCAGCCTGCTCCAACCTGGTCCAACCTGCTCCAGCCTGTTTCAACCTGCTCCAACCTGCTCCAACCTGCTCCAGCCTGCTACAACCTGCTCCAACCTGCTCCAGCCTGGTTTAACCTGCTCCAACCTGCTCCAGCCTGCTCCAACCTGCTCCAACTTGCTCCAGCCTCGTTTAACATGCTCCAACCTGCTCCAGCCTGGTTTAACCTGCTCCAGCCTGCTCCAACCTGCTCCAACCTGCTCCAACCTGCTCCAACCTGCTCCAACCTGTTTCAACCTGCTCCAACTTGCTCCAACCTGCTCCACCTGCTCCAACCTGCTCCAACCTGCTCCAACCTGCTCCAACCTGCTCCAACTTGCTCCAACCTGCTCCAACCTGCTCCAACTTGCTCCAGCCTGCTCCAACCTGCTTCAGCCTGGTTTAACCTGCTCCAACCTGCTCCAGCCTGGTTTAACCTGCTCCAACCTACTCCAGCCTGGTTTAACATGCTCCAACCTGCTCCAGCCTGGTCCAACCTGCTCCAACCTACTCCAGCCTGGTTTAACCTGCTCCAGCCTGGTTTAACCTGCTCCAACCTGCTCCAGCCTTCTCCAACCTACTCCAGCCTGGTTTAACCTGCTCCAGCCTGCTCCAGCCTGCTCCAACCTGCTCCAGCCTGCTCCAACCTACTCCAGCCTGGTTTAACCTGCTCCAGCCTGCTCCAGCCTGGTTTAACCTGCTCCAGCCTGCTCCAGCCTGGTTTAACCTGCTCCAACCTACTCCAGCCTGGTTTAACCTGCTCCAACCAGCTCCAGCCTGGTCCAACCTGCTCCAACCTGCTCCAACCTGCTCCAGCCTGCTCCAACCTGCTCCATCCTGCTCCAGCCAACTCCAACTTGCTCCAGCCTGCTCCAACCTGCTCCAACTTGCTCCAGCCTGGTTTAACATGCTCCAACCTGCTCCAGCCTGGTTTAACCTGCTCCAGCCTGCTCCAACCTGCTCCAACCTGCTCCAACCTTGTCCAACCTGCTCCAGCCTGTTTCAACCTCCTCCAACCTGCTCCAGCCTGCTCCAACCTGCTCCAACTTGCTCCAGCCTGGTTTAACATGCTCCAACCTGCTCCAGCCTGGTTTAACCTGCTCCAGCCTGCTCCAACCTGCTCCAACCTGCTCCAACCTGGTCCAACCTGCTCCAGCCTGTTTCAACCTGCTCCAACTTGCTCCAACCTGCTCCAACCTGCTCCACCCTGCTCCAACCTGCTTCAGCCTGGTTTAACCTGCTCCAACCTGCTCCAACCTGCTCCAGCCTGGTTTAACCTACTCCAACCTGCTCCAGCCTTCTCCAACCTGCTCCAACTTGCTCCAGCCTGGTTTAACATGCTCCAATCTGCTCCAGCCTGGTTTAACCTGCTCCAGCCTGCTCCAACCTGGTCCAACCTGCTCCAGCCTGTTTCAACCTGCTCCAACCTGCTCCAACCTGCTCCAGCCTGCTCCAACCTGCTCCAGCCTGGTTTAACCTGCTCCAACCTGCTCCAGCCTGCTCCAACCTGCTCCAACTTGCTCCAGCCTGGTTTAACATGCTCCAACCTGCTCCAGCCTGGTTTAACCTGCTCCAGCCTGCTCCAACCTGCTCCAACCTGCTCCAACCTGTTTCAACCTGCTCCAACTTGCTCCAACCTGCTCCACCTGCTCCAGCCTGCTCCAACCTGCTCCAACCTGCTCCAACCTGGTCCAACCTGCTCCAACCTGCTCCAACTTGCTCCAACCTGCTCCAACCTGCTCCAACTTGCTCCAGCCTGCTCCAACCTGCTTCAGCCTGGTTTAACCTGCTCCAACCTGCTCCAGCCTGGTTTAACCTGCTCCAACCTACTCCAGCCTGGTTTAACATGCTCCAACCTGCTCCAGCCTGGTCCAACCTGCTCCAACCTACTCCAGCCTGGTTTAACCTGCTCCAGCCTGGTTTAACCTGCTCCAACCTGCTCCAGCCTTCTCCAACCTACTCCAGCCTGGTTTAACCTGCTCCAGCCTGCTCCAGCCTGCTCCAACCTGCTCCAGCCTGCTCCAACCTACTCCAGCCTGGTTTAACCTGCTCCAGCCTGCTCCAGCCTGGTTTAACCTGCTCCAGCCTGCTCCAGCCTGGTTTAACCTGCTCCAACCTACTCCAGCCTGGTTTAACCTGCTCCAACCAGCTCCAGCCTGGTCCAACCTGCTCCAACCTGCTCCAACCTGCTCCAGCCTGCTCCAACCTGCTCCATCCTGCTCCAGCCAACTCCAACTTGCTCCAACCTGCTCCAACCTGCTCCAGCCTAGTTTTACCTGCTCCAACCTTCTCCAACCTGCTCCAGCCTGCTCCAACCTGCTCCAGCCTGGTTTAACCTGCTCCAACCTGCTCCAACCTGCTCCAGCCTGGTTTAACCTGCTCCAACCTGCTCCAGCCTGGTTTAACCTGCTCCAACCTGCTCCAGCCTGGTTTAACCTGCTCCAACCTGCTCCAGCCTTCTCCAACCTGCTCCAACTTGCTCCAGCCTGGTTTAACATGGTCCAACCGTCTCCAGCTTGGTTTAACCTGCTCCAGCCTGCTCCAACCTGCTCCAACCTGCTCCAACCTGGTCCAACCTGCTCCAGCCTGCTCCAACCTGCTTCAGCCTGGTTTAACCTGCTCCAACCTGCTCCAGCCTGGTTTAGCCTGCTCCAACCTGTTTCAGCCTGGTTTAACATGCTCCAACCTGCTCCAGCCTGGTCCAACCTGCTCCAACCTACTCCAGCCTGGTTTAACCTGCTCCAGCCTGGTTTAACCTGCTCCAACCTGCTCCAGCCTTTTCCAACCTACTCCAGCCTGGTTTAACCTGCTCCAGCCTGCTCCAGCCTGCTCCAACCTGCTCCAGCCTGGTTTAACCTGCTCCAACCTGCTCCAGCCTGCTCCAACCTACTCCTGCCTGGTTTAACCTGCTTCAGCCTGGTTTAACCTGCTCCAACCTGCTCCAGCCTGGTTTAACCTGCTCCAGCCTGCTCCAGCCTGGTTTTAACTGCTCCAACCAGCTCCAGCCTGGTCCAACCTGCTCCAACCTACGCCAGCCTGGTTTAACCTGCTCCAACCTGCTCCAACTTGCTCCAACCTTCTCCAGCCTGCTCCAACCTGCTCCAGCCTGCTCCAACCTACTCCAGCCTGGTTTAACCTGCTCCAACCTGCTCCAGCCTGCTCCAACCTGCTCCAGCCTTTTCCAACCTGCTCCAACCTGCTCCCACCTGCTCCCACCTGCTCCAACCTGCTCCAACCTGGTCCAACCTGCTCCAACCTGCTCCAGCCTGCTCCAACCTGCTCCAACTTGCTCCAGCCTGGTTTAACATGCTCCAACCTGCTCCAGCCTGGTTTAACCTGCTCCAGCCTTCTCCAACCTGCTCCAACCTGGTCCAACCTGCTCCAGCCTGTTTCAACCTGCTCCAACTTGCTCCAACCTGCTCCAACCTGCTCCAGCCTGCTCCAACCTGCTCCAACTTGCTCCAACCTGCTCCAGCCTGCTCCAGCCTGGTTTAACCTTGTCCAACCTGCTCCAGCCTGTTTCAACCTCCTCCAACCTGCTCCAGCCTGCTCCAACCTGCTCCAACTTGCTCCAGCCTGGTTTAACATGCTCCAACCTGCTCCAGCCTGGTTTAACCTGCTCCAACTTGCTCCAACCTGCTCCAGCCTGCTCCAACCTACTCCAGCCTGGTTTAACCTGCTCCAACCTGCTCCAGCCTGCTCCAACCTGCTCCAGCCTGTTCCAACCTGCTCCAACTTGCTCCAACCTGCTCCCACCTGCTCCAACCTGCTCCAACCTGCTCCAACCTGCTCCAACCTGCTCCAGCCTGCTCCAACCTGCTCCAACTTGCTCCAGCCTGGTTTAACATGCTCCAACCTGCTCCAGCCTGGTTTAACCTGCTCCAGCCTGCTCCAACCTGCTCCAACCTGGTCAGACCTGCTCCAGCCTGTTTCAACCTGCTCCAACTTGCTCCAACCTGCTCCAACCTGCTCCAGCCTGCTCCAACCTGCTCCAACTTGCTCCAACCTGCTCCAGCCTGCTCCAGCCTGGTTTAACCTTGTCCAACCTGCTCCAGCCTGTTTCAACCTCCTCCAACCTGCTCCAACTTGCTCCAGCCTGGTTTAACATGCTCCAACCTGCTCCAGCCTGGTTTAACCTGCTCCAGCCTGCTCCAAACTGCTCCAACCTGCTCCAACCTGGTCCAACCTGCTCCAGCCTGCTCCAACCTGCTTCAGCCTGGTTTAACCTGCTCCAACCTGCTCCAGCCTGGTTTAACCTGCTCCAACCTGCTCCAGCCTGGTTTAACCTGCTCCAACCTGCTCCAGCCTTCTCCAACCTACTCCAGCCTGGTTTAACCTGCTCCAGCCTGCTCCAGCCTGCTCCAACCTGCTCCAGCCTGCTCCAACCTACTCCAGCCTGGTTAAACCTGCTCCAGCCTGCTCCAGCCTGGTTTAACCTGCTCCAGCCTGCTCCAGCCTGGTTTCACCTGCTCCAACCAGCTCCAGCCTGGTCCAACCTGCTCCAACCTGCTCCAACCTGCTCCAGCCTGCTCCAACCTGCTCCAGCCTGCTCCAGCCTGCTCCAGCCAACTCCAACTTGCTCCAACCTGCTCCAGCCTAGTTTTACCTGCTCCAACCTGCTCCAACCTGCTCCAGCCTGCTCCAACCTGCTCCAGCCTGGTTTAACCTGCTCCAACCTGCTCCAACCTGCTATAGCCTGGTTTAACCTGCTCCAACCTGCTCCAGCCTGGTTTAACCTGCTCCAGCCTGCTCCAACCTGCTCCAACCTGCTCCAACCTTGTCCAACCTGCTCCAGCCTGCTCCAACCTGCTTCAGCCTGGTTTAACCTGCTCCAACCTGCTCCAGCCTGGTTTAACCTGCTCCAACTTGCTCCAACCTGCTCCAGCCTGCTCCAACCTACTCCAGCCTGGTTTAACCTGCTCCAACCTGCTCCAGCCGGCTCCAACCTGCTCCAGCCTGTTCCAACCTGCTCCAACCTGCTCCAACCTGCTCCCACCTGCTCCAACCTGCTCCAACCTGGTCCAACCTGCTCCAACCTGCTCCAGCCTGCTCCAACCTGCTCCAACTTGCTCCAGCCTGGTTTAACATGCTCCAACCTGCTCCAGCCTGGTTTAACCTGCTCCAGCCTGCTCCAACCTGCTCCAACCTGGTCAGACCTGCACCAGCCTGTTTCAACCTGCTCCAACTTGCTCCAACCTGCTCCAACCTGCTCCAGCCTGCTCCAACCTGCTCCAACTTGCTCCAACCTGCTCCAGCCTGCTCCAGCCTGGTTTAACCTTGTCCAACCTGCTCCAGCCTGTTTCAACCTCCTCCAACCTGCTCCAGCCTGCTCCAACCTGCTCCAACTTGCTCCAGCCTGGTTTAACATGCTCCAACCTGCTCCAGCCTGGTTTAACCTGCTCCAGCCTGGTTTAACCTGCTCCAGCCTGCTCCAGCCTGGTTTAACTGGCTCCAGCCTGCTCCAGCCTGGTTTAACCTGCTCCAACCAGCTCCAGCCTGGTCCAACCTGCTCCAACCTGCTCCAACCTGCTCCAGCCTGCTCCAACCTGCTCCAGCCTGCTCCAGCCAACTCCAACTTGCTCCAACCTGCTCCAGCCTAGTTTTACCTGCTCCAACCTGCTCCAACCTGCTCCAGCCTGCTCCAACCTGCTCCAGCCTGGTTTAACCTGCTCCAACCTGCTCCAACCTGCTCTAGCCTGGTTTAACCTGCTCCAACCTGCTCCAGCCTGGTTTAACCTGCTCCAGCCTTCTCCAACCTACTCCAACCTGCTCCAACCTGGTCCAACCTGCTCCAGCCTGTTTCAACCTGCTCCAACTTGCTCCAACCTGCTCCAGCCTGCTCCAACCTGCTCCAACTTGCTCCAGCCTGCTCCAGCCAACTCCAACTTCCTCCAACCTGCTCCAACCTGCTCCAGCCTGCTCCAGCCTGGTTTAACCTGCTCCAACCTGCTCCAGCCTGGTTTAACCTGCTCCAACCTGCTCCAGCCTGCTCCAACCTGCTCCAGCCTGGTTTAACGTGCTCCAACCTGCTCCAGCCTTCTCCAACCTGCTCCAACTTGCTCCAGCCTGGTTTAACATGGTCCAACCGTCTCCAGCTTGGTTTAACCTGCTCCAGCCTGCTCCAACCTGCTCCAACCTGCTCCAGCTTGGTTTAACCTGCTCCAGCCTGCTCCAACCTGGTCCAACCTGCTCCAGCCTGCTCCAACCTGCTTCAGCCTGGTTTAACCTGCTCCAACCTGCTCCAGCCTGGTTTAGCCTGCTCCACCCTACTCCAGCCTGGTTTAACATGCTCCAACCTGCTCCAGCCTGGTCCAACCTGCTCCAACCTACTCCAGCCTGGTTTAACCTGCTCCAGCCTGGTTTAACCTGCTCCAACCTGCTCCAGCCTTCTCCAACCTACTCCAGCCTGGTTTAACCTGCTCCAGCCTGCTCCAACCTGCTCCAGCCTGGTTTAACCTGCTCCAACCTGCTCCAGCCTGCTCCAACCTACTCCTGCCTGGTTTAACCTGCTCCAGCCTGGTTTAACCTGCTCCAGCCTGCTCCAGCCTGGTTTAACCTGCTCCATCCTACTCCAGCCTGGTTTAAACTGCTCCAACCTACTCCAGCCTTGTCCAACCTGCTCCAACCTACTCCAGCCTGGTTTAACCTGCTCCAACCTGCTCCAACTTGCTCCAACCTGCTCCAGCCTGGTTTAACCTGCTCCAGCCTGCTCCAACCTACTCCAGCCTGGTTTAACCTGCTCCAGCCTGCTCCAGCCTGGTTTAACCTGCTCCAGCCTGCTCCAGCCTGGTTTAACCTGCTCCAACCTACTCCAGCCTGGTCCAACATGCTCCAACCTGCTCCAACCTGCTCCAGCCTGCTCCAACCTGCTCCAGCCTGCTCCAGCCAACTCCAACTTGCTCCAACCTGCTCCAACCTGCTCCAGCCTAGTTTTACCTGCTCCAACCTGCTCCAGCCTGCTCCAACCTGCTCCAGCCTGGTTTAACCTGCTCCAACCTGCTCCAACCTGCTCCAGCCTGGTTTAACCTGCTCCAACCTGCTCCAGCCTGGTTTAACCTGCTCCAGCCTGCTCCAACCTGCTCCAACCTGGTCCAACCTGCTCCAGCCTGTTTCAACCTGCTCCAACTTGCTCCAACCTGCTCCAACCTGCTCCAGCCTGCTCCAACCTGCTCCAACTTGCTCCAGCCTGCTCCAACCTGCTCCAGCCTGCTCCAGCCAACTCCAACTTGCTCCAACCTGCTCCAACCTGCATAAGCCTGCTCCAGTCAACTCCAACTTGCTCCAACCTGCTCCAACCTGCTCCAGCCTGGTTTAACCTGCTCCAACCTGCTCCAGCCTGCTCCAACCTGCTCCAGCCTGGTTTAACGTGCTCCAACCTGCTCCAGCCTTCTCCAACCTGCTCCAACTTGCTCCAGCCTGGTTTAACATGGTCCAACCGTCTCCAGCTTGGTTTAACCTGCTCCAGCCTGCTCCAGCCTGCTCCAACCTGGTCCAACCTGCTCCAGCTTGCTCTAACCTGCTTCAGCCTGGTTTAACCTGCTCCAACCTGCTCCAGCCTGGTTTAGCCTGCTCCACCCTACTCCAGCCTGGTTTAACATGCTCCAACCTGCTCCAGCCTGGTCCAACCTGCTCCAACCCACTCCAGCCTGGTTTAACCTGCTCCAGCCTGGTTTAACCTGCTCCAACCTGCTCCAGCCTTCTCCAACCTACTCCAGCCTGGTTTAACCTGCTCCAGCCTGCTCCAACCTGCTCCAGCCTGGTTTAACCTGCTCCAACCTTCTCCAGCCTGCTCCAACCTACTCCTGCCTGGTTTAACCTGCTCCAGCCTGGTTTAACCTGCTCCAGCCTGCTCCAGCCTGGTTTAACCTGCTCCAACCTACTCCAGCCTGGTTTAAACTGCTCCAACCAGCTCCAGCCGGGTCCAACCTGCTCCAACCTACTCCAGCCTGGTTTAACCTGCTCCAACCTGCTCCAACTTGCTCCAACCTGCTCCAGCCTGCTCCAACCTGCTCCAGCCTGCTCCAACCTACTCCAGCCTGGTTTAACCTGCTCCAACCTGCTCCAGCCTGCTCCAACCTGCTCCAGCCTGTTCCAACCTGCTCCAACCTGCTCCAACCTGCTCCCACCTGCTCCAACCTGCTCCAACCTGCTCCAACCTGCTCCAGCCTGCTCCAACCTGCTCCAACTTGCTCCAACCTTCTCCAACCTGCTCCAACCTGCTCCAGCCTGCTCCAGCCAACTCCAACTTGCTCCAACCTGCTCCAACCTGCTCCAGCCTTCTCCAGCCTGGTTTAACCTGCTCCAACCTGCTCCAGCCTGCTCCAACCTGCTCCAACCTGCTCCAGCCAGGTTTAACCTGCTCCAGCCTGCTCCAACCTGCTCCAACCTGCTCCAGCCTGGTTTAACCTGCTCCAACCTGCTCCAGCCTGCTCCAACCTGCTCCAACTTGCTCCAGCCTGGTTTAACATGCTCCAACCTGCTCCAGCCTGGTTTAACCTGCTCCAGCCTGCTCCAACCTTCTCCAACCTGGTCCAACCTGCTCCAGCCTGCTCCAATCCTGCTCCAACTTGCTCCAACCTGCTCCAGCCTGCTCCAGCCAACTCCAACTTGCTCCAACCTGCTCCAACCTGCTCCAGCCTGGTTTTACCTGCTCCAACCTGCTCCAACCTGCTCCAGCCTGCTCCAACCTGCTCCAGCCTGGTTTAACCTCCTCCAACCTGCTCCAACCTGCTCCAGCCTGGTTTAACCTGCTCCAACCTGCTCCAGCCTGGTGTAACCTGCTCCAGCCTGCTCCAACCTGCTCCAACCTGCTCCAACCTGGTCCAACCTGCTCCAGCCTGTTTCAACCTGCTCCAACTTGCTCCAACCTGCTCCAACCTGCTCCAGCCTGCTCCAAACTGCTCCAACCTGCTCCAACCTGGTCCAACCTGCTCCAGCCTGCTCCAACCTGCTTCAGCCTGGTTTAACCTGCTCCAACCTGCTCCAGCCTGGTTTAACCTGCTCCAACCTGCTCCAGCCTGGTTTAACCTGCTCCAACCTGCTCCAGCCTTCTCCAACCTACTCCAGCCTGGTTTAACCTGCTCCAGCCTGCTCCAGCCTGCTCCAACCTGCTCCAGCCTGCTCCAACCTACTCCAGCCTGGTTAAACCTGCTCCAGCCTGCTCCAGCCTGGTTTAACCTGCTCCAGCCTGCTCCAGCCTGGTTTAACCCTCTCCAACCAGCTCCAGCCTGGTCCAACCTGCTCCAACCTGCTCCAACCTGCTCCAGCCTGCTCCAACCTGCTCCAGCCTGCTCCAGCCAACTCCAACTTGCTCCAACCTGCTCCAGCCTAGTTTTACCTGCTCCAACCTGCTCCAACCTGCTCCAGCCTGCTCCAACCTGCTCCAGCCTGGTTTAACCTGCTCCAACCTGCTCCAACCTGCTATAGCCTGGTTTAACCTGCTCCAACCTGCTCCAGCCTGGTTTAACCTGCTCCAGCCTGCTCCAACCTGCTCCAACCTGCTCCAACCTTGTCCAACCTGCTCCAGCCTGCTCCAACCTGCTTCAGCCTGGTTTAACCTGCTCCAACCTGCTCCAGCCTGGTTTAACCTGCTCCAACTTGCTCCAACCTGCTCCAGCCTGCTCCAACCTACTCCAGCCTGGTTTAACCTGCTCCAACCTGCTCCAGCCTGCTCCAACCTGCTCCAGCCTGTTCCAACCTGCTCCAACCTGCTCCAACCTGCTCCCACCTGCTCCAACCTGCTCCAACCTGGTCCAACCTGCTCCAACCTGCTCCAGCCTGCTCCAACCTGCTCCAACTTGCTCCAGCCTGGTTTAACATGCTCCAACCTGCTCCAGCCTGGTTTAACCTGCTCCAGCCTGCTCCAACCTGCTCCAACCTGGTCAGACCTGCACCAGCCTGTTTCAACCTGCTCCAACTTGCTCCAACCTGCTCCAACCTGCTCCAGCCTGCTCCAACCTGCTCCAACTTGCTCCAACCTGCTCCAGCCTGCTCCAGCCTGGTTTAACCTTGTCCAACCTGCTCCAGCCTGTTTCAACCTCCTCCAACCTGCTCCAGCCTGCTCCAACCTGCTCCAACTTGCTCCAGCCTGGTTTAACATGCTCCAACCTGCTCCAGCCTGGTTTAACCTGCTCCAGCCTGGTTTAACCTGCTCCAGCCTGCTCCAGCCTGGTTTAACTGGCTCCAGCCTGCTCCAGCCTGGTTTAACCTGCTCCAACCAGCTCCAGCCTGGTCCAACCTGCTCCAACCTGCTCCAACCTGCTCCAGCCTGCTCCAACCTGCTCCAGCCTGCTCCAGCCAACTCCAACTTGCTCCAACCTGCTCCAGCCTAGTTTTACCTGCTCCAACCTGCTCCAACCTGCTCCAGCCTGCTCCAACCTGCTCCAGCCTGGTTTAACCTGCTCCAACCTGCTCCAACCTGCTCTAGCCTGGTTTAACCTGCTCCAACCTGCTCCAGCCTGGTTTAACCTGCTCCAGCCTTCTCCAACCTACTCCAACCTGCTCCAACCTGGTCCAACCTGCTCCAGCCTGTTTCAACCTGCTCCAACTTGCTCCAACCTGCTCCAGCCTGCTCCAACCTGCTCCAACTTGCTCCAGCCTGCTCCAGCCAACTCCAACTTCCTCCAACCTGCTCCAACCTGCTCCAGCCTGCTCCAGCCTGGTTTAACCTGCTCCAACCTGCTCCAGCCTGGTTTAACCTGCTCCAACCTGCTCCAGCCTGCTCCAACCTGCTCCAGCCTGGTTTAACGTGCTCCAACCTGCTCCAGCCTTCTCCAACCTGCTCCAACTTGCTCCAGCCTGGTTTAACATGGTCCAACCGTCTCCAGCTTGGTTTAACCTGCTCCAGCCTGCTCCAACCTGCTCCAACCTGCTCCAGCTTGGTTTAACCTGCTCCAGCCTGCTCCAACCTGGTCCAACCTGCTCCAGCCTGCTCCAACCTGCTTCAGCCTGGTTTAACCTGCTCCAACCTGCTCCAGCCTGGTTTAGCCTGCTCCACCCTACTCCAGCCTGGTTTAACATGCTCCAACCTGCTCCAGCCTGGTCCAACCTGCTCCAACCTACTCCAGCCTGGTTTAACCTGCTCCAGCCTGGTTTAACCTGCTCCAACCTGCTCCAGCCTTCTCCAACCTACTCCAGCCTGGTTTAACCTGCTCCAGCCTGCTCCAACCTGCTCCAGCCTGGTTTAACCTGCTCCAACCTGCTCCAGCCTGCTCCAACCTACTCCTGCCTGGTTTAACCTGCTCCAGCCTGGTTTAACCTGCTCCAGCCTGCTCCAGCCTGGTTTAACCTGCTCCATCCTACTCCAGCCTGGTTTAAACTGCTCCAACCTACTCCAGCCTTGTCCAACCTGCTCCAACCTACTCCAGCCTGGTTTAACCTGCTCCAACCTGCTCCAACTTGCTCCAACCTGCTCCAGCCTGGTTTAACCTGCTCCAGCCTGCTCCAACCTACTCCAGCCTGGTTTAACCTGCTCCAGCCTGGTTTAACCTGCTCCAGCCTGCTCCAGCATGGTTTAACCTGCTCCAACCTACTCCAGCCTGGTCCAACATGCTCCAACCTGCTCCAACCTGCTCCAGCCTGCTCCAACCTGCTCCAGCCTGCTCCAGCCAACTCCAACTTGCTCCAACCTGCTCCAACCTGCTCCAGCCTAGTTTTACCTGCTCCAACCTGCTCCAGCCTGCTCCAACCTGCTCCAGCCTGGTTTAACCTGCTCCAACCTACTCCAGCCTGGTCCAACATGCTCCAACCTGCTCCAACCTGCTCCAGCCTGCTCCAACCTGCTCCAGCCTGCTCCAGCCAACTCCAACTTGCTCCAACCTGCTCCAACCTGCTCCAGCCTAGTTTTACCTGCTCCAACCTGCTCCAGCCTGCTCCAACCTGCTCCAGCCTGGTTTAACCTGCTCCAACCTGCTCCAACCTGCTCCAGCCTGGTTTAACCTGCTCCAACCTGCTCCAGCCTGGTTTAACCTGCTCCAGCCTGCTCCAACCTGCTCCAACCTGGTCCAACCTGCTCCAGCCTGTTTCAACCTGCTCCAACTTGCTCCAACCTGCTCCAACCTGCTCCAGCCTGCTCCAACCTGCTCCAACTTGCTCCAGCCTGCTCCAACCTGCTCCAGCCTGCTCCAGCCAACTCCAACTTGCTCCAACCTGCTCCAACCTGCATAAGCCTGCTCCAGTCAACTCCAACTTGCTCCAACCTGCTCCAACCTGCTCCAGCCTGGTTTAACCTGCTCCAACCTGCTCCAGCCTGCTCCAACCTGCTCCAGCCTGGTTTAACGTGCTCCAACCTGCTCCAGCCTTCTCCAACCTGCTCCAACTTGCTCCAGCCTGGTCTAACATGGTCCAACCGTCTCCAGCTTGGTTTAACCTGCTCCAGCCTGCTCCAGCCTGCTCCAACCTGGTCCAACCTGCTCCAGCTTGCTCTAACCTGCTTCAGCCTGGTTTAACCTGCTCCAACCTGCTCCAGCCTGGTTTAGCCTGCTCCACCCTACTCCAGCCTGGTTTAACATGCTCCAACCTGCTCCAGCCTGGTCCAACCTGCTCCAACCCACTCCAGCCTGGTTTAACCTTCTCCAGCCTGGTTTAACCTGCTCCAACCTGCTCCAGCCTTCTCCAACCTACTCCTGCCTGGTTTAACCTGCTCCAACCTGCTCCAGCCTTCTCCAACCTACTCCTGCCTGGTTTAACCTGCTCCAACCTGCTCCAACTTGCTCCAACCTGCTCCAGCCTTCTCCAACCTACTCCTGCCTGGTTTAACCTGCTCCAGCCTGGTTTAACCTGCTCCAGCCTGCTCCAGCCTGGTTTAACCTGCTCCAACCTACTCCAGCCTGGTTTAAACTGCTCCAACCAGCTCCAGCCGGGTCCAACCTGCTCCAACCTACTCCAGCCTGGTTTAACCTGCTCCAACCTGCTCCAACTTGCTCCAACCTGCTCCAGCCTGCTCCAACCTGCTCCAGCCTGCTCCAACCTACTCCAGCCTGGTTTAACCTGCTCCAACCTGCTCCAGCCTGCTCCAACCTGCTCCAGCCTGTTCCAACCTGCTCCAACCTGCTCCAACCTGCTCCAACCTGCTCCAACCTGCTCCAACCTGCTCCAGCCTGCTCCAACCTGCTCCAACTTGCTCCAACCTTCTCCAACCTGCTCCAACCTGCTCCAGCCTGCTCCAGCCAACTCCAACTTGCTCCAACCTGCTCCAACCTGCTCCAGCCTTCTCCAGCCTGGTTTAACCTGCTCCAACCTGCTCCAGCCTGCTCCAACCTGCTCCAACCTGCTCCAGCCTGGTTTAACCTGCTCCAGCCTGCTCCAACCTGCTCCAACCTGCTCCAGCCTGGTTTAACCTGCTCCAACCTGCTCCAGCCTGCTCCAACCTGCTCCAACTTGCTCCAGCCTGGTTTAACATGCTCCAACCTGCTCCAGCCTGGTTTAACCTGCTCCAGCCTGCTCCAACCTTCTCCAACCTGGTCCAACCTGCTCCAGCCTGCTCCAATCCTGCTCCAACTTGCTCCAACCTGCTCCAGCCTGCTCCAGCCAACTCCAACTTGCTCCAACCTGCTCCAACCTGCTCCAGCCTGGTTTTACCTGCTCCAACCTGCTCCAACCTGCTCCAGCCTGCTCCAACCTGCTCCAGCCTGGTTTAACCTCCTCCAACCTGCTCCAACCTGCTCCAGCCTGGTTTAACCTGCTCCAACCTGCTCCAGCCTGGTGTAACCTGCTCCAGCCTGCTCCAACCTGCTCCAACCTGCTCCAACCTGGTCCAACCTGCTCCAGCCTGTTTCAACCTGCTCCAACTTGCTCCAACCTGCTCCAACCTGCTCCAGCCTGCTCCAACCTGCTCCAACCTGCTCCAACTTGCTCCAACCTGCTCCAGCCTGCTCCAACCTGCTCCAGCCTGCTCCAACCTGCTCCAGCCTGGTTTAACCTGCTCCAACCTGCTCCAACCTGCTCCAGCCTGGTTTAACCCGCTCCAACCTGCTCCAGCCTGGTTTAACCTGCTCCAGCCTGCTCCAACCTGCTCCAACCTGGTCCAACCTGCTCCAGCCTGTTTCAACCTGCTCCAACTTGCTCCAACCTGCTCCAACCTGCTCCAGCCTGCTCCAACCTGCTCCAACTTGCTCCAGCCTGCTCCAACCTGCTCCAGCCTGCTCCAGCCAACTCCAACTTGCTCCAACCTGCTCCCACCTGCATAAGCCTGCTCCAGTCAACTCCAACTTGCTCCAACCTGCTCCAACCTGCTCCAGCCTGCTCCAGCCTGGTTTAACCTGCTCCAACCTGCTCCAGCCTGCTCCAACCTGCTCCAGCCTGGTTTAACGTGCTCCAACCTTCTCCAGCCTTCTCCAACCTGCTCCAACTTGCTCCAGCCTGGTTTAACATGGTCCAACCGTCTCCAGCTTGGTTTAACCTGCTCCAGCCTGCTCCAGCCTGCTCCAACCTGGTCCAACCTGCTCCAGCTTGCTCTAACCTGCTTCAGCCTGGTTTAACCTGCTCCAACCTGCTCCAGCCTGGTTTAGCCTGCTCCACCCTACTCCAGCCTGGTTTAACATGCTCCAACCTGCTCCAGCCTGGTCCAACCTGCTCCAACCCACTCCAGCCTGGTTTAACCTGCTCCAGCCTGGTTTAACCTGCTCCAACCTGCTCCAGCCTTCTCCAACCTACTCCAGCCTGGTTTAACCTGCTCCAGCCTGCTCCAACCTGCTCCAGCCTGGTTTAACCTGCTCCAACCTTCTCCATCCTGCTCCAACCTACTCCTGCCTGGTTTAACCTGCTCCAGCCTGCTCCAGCCTGGTTTAACCTGCTCCAACCTACTCCAGCCTGGTTTAAACTGCTCCAACCAGCTCCAGCCGGGTCCAACCTGCTCCAACCTACTCCAGCCTGGTTTAACCTGCTCCAACCTGCTCCAACTTGCTCCAACCTGCTCCAGCCTGCTCCAACCTGCTCCAGCCTGCTCCAACCTACTCCAGCCTGGTTTAACCTGCTCCAACCTGCTCCAGCCTGCTCCAACCTGCTCCAGCCTGTTCCAACCTGCTCCAACCTGCTCCAACCTGCTCCCACCTGCTCCAACCTGCTCCAACCTGCTCCAACCTGCTCCAGCCTGCTCCAACCTGCTCAAACTTGCTCCAACCTTCTCCAACCTGCTCCAACCTGCTCCAGCCTGCTCAAGCCAACTCCAACTTGCTCCAACCTGCTCCAACCTTCTCCAGCCTTCTCCAGCCTGGTTTAACCTGCTCCAACCTGGTCCAACCTGCTCCAGCCTGCTCCAACCTGCTCCAGCCTGGTTTAACCTGCTCCAACCTGCTCCAGCCTGCTCCAACCTGCTCCAACTTGCTCCAGCCTGGTTTAACATGCTCCAACCTGCTCCAGCCTGGTTTAACCTGCTCCAGCCTGCTCCAACCTTCTCCAACCTGGTCCAACCTGCTCCAGCCTGCTCCAATCCTGCTCCAACTTGCTCCAACCTGCTCCAGCCTGCTCCAGCCAACTCCAACTTGCTCCAACCTGCTCCAACCTGCTCCAGCCTGGTTTTACCTGCTCCAACCTGCTCCAACCTGCTCCAGCCTGCTCCAACCTGCTCCAGCCTGGTTTAACCTGCTCCAACCTGCTCCAACCTGCTCCAGCCTGGTTTAACCTGCTCCAACCTGCTCCAGCCTGGTGTAACCTGCTCCAGCCTGCTCCAACCTGCTCCAACCTGCTCCAACCTGGTCCAACCTGCTCCAGCCTGTTTCAACCTGCTCCAACTTGCTCCAACCTGCTCCAACCTGCTCCAGCCTGCTCCAACCTGCTCCAACTTGCTCCAGCCTGCTCCAACCTGCTCCAGCCTGCTCCAGCCAACTCCAACTTGCTCCAACCTGCTCCAACCTGCTCCAGCCTGCTCCAGCCTGGTTTTACCTGGTCCAACCTGCTCCAGCCTGGTTTAACCTGCTCCAACCTGCTCCAGCCTGCTCCAACCTGCTCCAGCCTGGTTTAACCTGCTCCAACCTGCTCCAGCCTTCTCCAACCTGCTCCAACTTGCTCCAGCCTGGTTTAACATGGTCCAACCGTCTCCAGCTTGGTTTAACCTGCTCCAACCTGCTCCAACCTGCTCCAACTTGGTCCAACCTGCTCCAGCCTGCTCCAACCTGCTTCAGCCTGGTTTAACCTGCTCCAACCTGCTCCAGCCTGGTTTAGCCTGCTCCACCCTACTCCAGCCTGGTTTAACTTGCTCCAACCTTCTCCAGCCTGCTCCAACCTGCTCCAACTTGCTCCAGCCTTCTCCAACCTGCTCCAGCCTGCTCCAGCCAACTCCAACTTGCTCCAACCTGCTCCAACCTGCTCCAGCCTGGTTTAGCCTGCTCCAACCTGCTCCAGCCTGCTCCAACCTGCTCCAGCCTGGTATAACCTGCTCCAACCTGCTCCAGCCTGCTCCAACCTGCTCCAACTTGCTCCAGCCTAGTTTAACATGCTCCAACCTGCTCCAGCCTGGTTTAACCTGCTCCAGCCTGCTCCAACCTGCTCCAACCTGCTCCAACCTGCTTCAGCCTGGTTTAACCTGCTCCAACCTTCTCCAACTTGCTCCAGCCTGCTCCAACCTGCTCCAGCCTGCTCCAGCCAACTCCAACTTGCTCCAACCTGCTCCAACCTGCTCCAGCCTTCTCCAGCCTGGTTTAACCTTCTCCAACCTGCTCCAACCTGCTCCAGCCTGCTCCAACCTGCTCCAGCCTGGTTTAACCTGCTCCAACCTGCTCCAGCCTGCTCCAACCTGCTCCAACTTACTCCAGCCTGGTTTAACATGCTCCAACCTGCTCCAGCCTGGTTTAACCTGCTCCAACCTGCTCCAGCCTGCTCCAACCTGCTCCAGCCTGTTCCAACCTGCTCCAACCTGCTCCAACCTGCTCCAGCCTGCTCCAACCTGCTCCATCCAACTGCAACTTGCTCCAACCTGCTCCATCCTGGTTTAACCTGCTCCAACCTGCTCCAACCTGCTCCAACCTGCTCCAGCCTGGTTTAACCTGCTCCAACCTGCTCCAGCCTGCTCCAACCTGCTCCAACTTGCTCCAGCCTGGTTTAACATGCTCCAACCTGCTCCAGCCTGGTTTAACCTGCTCCAGCCTGCTCCAACCTGCTCCAACCTGGTCCAGCCTGCTCCAGCCTGCTCCAACCTGCTTCAGCCTGGTTTAACCTGCTACAACCTGCTCCAACTTGCTCCAACCTGCTCCAACCTGCTCCAACCTTCTCCAGCCTGCTCCAACCTGCTCCAGCTAACTCCAACTTGCTCCAACCTGCTCCAGCCTGGTTTAACCTGCTCCAACCTGCTCCATCCTGCTCCAGCCTGCTCCAACCTGCTCCAACCTGCTCCAGCCTGCTCCAACCTGCTCCAACTTGCTCCAGCCTGCTCCAACCTGCTCCAGCCTGCTCCAGCCAACTCCAACTTGCTCCAGCCTGCTCCAGCCTGCTCCAGCCTGGTTTAACCTGCTCCAACCTGCTCCAGCCTGGTTCAACCTGCTCCAACCTGCTCCAGCCTGCTCCAACCTGCTCCAACTTGCTCCAGCCTGGTTTAACATGCTCCAACCTGCTCCAGCCTGGTTTAACCTGCTCCAACCTGCTCCAACCTGTTCCAGCCTGCTCCAGCCTGCTCCAACCTGCTCCAGCCTGGTTTAACCTGCTCCAACCTGCTCCAGCCTGGTTTAACCTGCTCCAACCTACTCCAGCCTGGTTTAACATGCTCCAACCTGCTCCAGCGTGGTTTAACCTTCTCCAACCTGCTCAAACCTACTCCAGCCTGGTTTAACCTGCTCCAGCCTGCTCCTGCCTGGTTTAACCTGCTCCAGCCTGCTCCAACCTGCTCCAACCTGCTCCAACCTGGTCCAACCTGCTCCAGCCTGGTTTAACCTGCTCCAACCTGCTCCAGTCTGCTCAAACCTGCTCCAACTTGCTCCAGCCTGCTCCAACCTGCTCCAGCCTGCTCCAGCCAACTCCAACTTGCTCCAACCTGCTCCAACCTGCTCCAGCCTGGTTTAACCTGCTCCAACCTGCTCCAGCCTGCTCCAACCTGCTCCAGCCTGGTTTAACCTGCTCCAACCTGCTCCAGCCTGCTCCAACCTGCTCCAACTTGCTCCAGCCTAGTTTAACATGCTCCAACCTGCTCCAGCCTGGTTTAACCTGCTCCAGCCAGCTCCAACCTGCTCCAACCTGCTCCAACTTGCTCCAGCCTGCTCCAACCTGCTTCAGCCTGGTTTAACCTGCTCCAACCTGCTCCAACTTGCTCCAACCTGCTCCAAACTACTCCAACCTGCTCCAACCTGCTCCAACCTGTTCCAGCCAACTCCAAATTGCTCCAACCTGCTCCAACCTGCTCCAGCCTGGTTTAACCTGCTCCAACCTGCTCCAACCTGCTCCAGCCTGGTTTAACCTTCTCCAACCTGCTCCAACCTGCTCCAGCCTACTCCAACCTGCTCCAACCTGCTCCAGCCTGCTCCAACCTTCTCCAACTTGCTCCAGCCTGCTCCAGCCAACTCCAACTTGCTCCAACCTGCTCCAACCTGCTCCAGCCTTCTCCAGCCTGGTTTAACCTGCTCCAACCTGCTCCAACCTGCTCCAGCCTGCTCCAACCTGCTCCAGCCTGGTTTAACCTGCTCCAACCTGCTCCAGCCTGCTCCAACCTGCTCCAACCTGCTCCAGCCTGCTCCAGCCTGCTCCAACCTGCTCCAACTTGCTCCAGCCTGCTCCAACCTGCTCCAGCCTGCTCCAGCCAACTCCAACTTGCTCCAACCTGCTCCAGCCTTCTCCAGCTTGGTTTAACCTGATCCAACCTGCTCCAGCCTGGTTTAACCTGCTCCAACCTGCTCCAGCCTTCTCCAACCTGCTCCAACTTGCTCCAGCCTGGTTTAACATGCTCCAACCTGCTCCAGCCTGGTTTAACCTCCTCCAACCTGCTCCAACCTGGTCCAGCCTGCTCCAGCCTGCTCCAACCTGCTTCAGCCTGGTTTAACCTGCTCCAACCTGCTCCAGCCTGGTTTAACCTGCTCCAACCTACTCCAGCCTGGTTTAACATGCTCCAACCTGCTCCAGCGTGGTTTAACCTGCTCCAACCTGCTCCAACGTGCTCCAACCTATTCCAGCCTGGTTTAACCTGCTTCAGCCTGCTCCAGCCTGGTTTAACCTGCTCCAGCCTGCTCCAACCTGCTCCAACCTGCTCCAACCTGGTCCAACCTGCTCCAGCCTGGTTTAACCTGCTCCAACCTGCTCCAACTTGCTCCAGCCTGCTCCAACCTGCTCCAGCCTGCTCCAGCCAACTCCAGCTTGCTCCAACCGGCTCCAACCTGCTCCAGCCTGCTCCAGCCTGGTTTAACCTGCTCCAACCTGCTCCAGCCTGCTCCAACCTGCTCCAGCCTGGTTTAACCTGCTCCAACCTGCTCCAGCCTGCTCCAACCTGCTCCAACTTGCTCCAGCCTGGTTTAACATGCTCCAACCTGCTCCAGCCTGGTTTAACCTGCTCCAACCTACTCCAGCCTGGTTTAACCTGCTCCAACCTACTCCAGCCTGGTTTAACATGCTCCAACCTGCTCCAGCCTGGTCCAACCTGCTCCAACCTACTCCAGCCTGGTTTAACCTGCTCCAGCCTGGTTTAACCTGCTCCAACCTGCTCCAGCCTTCTCCAACCTACTCCAGCCTGGTTTAACCTGCTCCAGCCTGCTCCAGCCTGCTGCAACCTGCTCCAGCCTGCTCCAACCTGCTCCAACCTGGTCCAGCCTGCTCCAGCCTGCTCCAACCTGCTTCAGCCTGGTTTAACCTGCTCCAACCTGCTCCAACTTGCTCCAACCTTCTCCAACCTGCTCCAACCTGCTCCAGCATGCTCCAACCTGCTCCAGCTAACTCCAACTTGCTCCAACCTGCTCCAACCTGCTCCAGCCTGGTTTAACCTGCTCCAACCTGCTCCATCCTGCTCCAGCCTGCTCCAACCTGCTCCAACCTGCTCCAGCCTGCTCCAACCTGCTCCAACTTGCTCCAGCCTGCTCCAACCTGCTCCAGCCTGCTCCAGCCAACTCCAACTTGCTCCAGCCTGCTCCAGCCTGGTTTAACCTTGTCCAACCTGCTCCAGCCTGGTTTAACCTGCTCCAACCTGCTCCAGCCTGCTCCAACCTGCTCCAACTTGCTCCAGCCTGGTTTAACATGCTCCAACCTGCTCCAGCCTGGTTTAACCTGCTCCAACCTGCTCCAACCTGGTCCAGCCTGCTCCAGCCTGCTCCAACCTGCTTCAGCCTGGTTTAACCTGCTCCAACCTGCTCCAGCCTGGTTTAACCTGCTCCAACCTACTCCAGCCTGGTTTAACATGCTCCAACCTTCTCCAGCGTGGTTTAACCTGCTCCAACCTGCTCCAACCTACTCCAGCCTGGTTTAACCTGCTCCAGCCTGGTCCAACCTGCTCCAGCCTGCTCCAACCTGCTCCAACCTGCTCCAACCTGGTCCAACCTGCTCCAGCCTGGTTTAACCTGCTCCAACCTGCTCCAGCCTGCTCCAACCTGCTCCAACTTGCTCCATCCTGCTCCAACCTGCTCCAGCCTGCTCCAGCCAACTCCAATTTGCTCCAACCTGCTCCAACCTGCTCCAGCCTGCTCCAGCCTGGTTTAACCTGCTCCAACCTGCTCCATCCTGGTTTAACCTGCTCCAACCTGCTCCAGCCTGCTCCAACCTGCTCCAACCTGCTCCAGCCTGCTCCAACCTGCTCCAACTTTCTCCAGCCTGCTCCAACCTGCTCCAGCCTGCTCCAGCCAACTCCAACTTGCTCCAACCTGCTCCAGCCTGCTCCAGCCTGGTTTAACCTGCTCGAACCTGCTCCAGCCTGGTTTAACCTGCTCCAACCTGCTCCAGCCTGCTCCAACCTGCTCCAACGTGCTCCAGCCTGGTTTAACATGCTCCAACCTGCTCCAGCCTGGTTTAACCTGCTCCAACCTGCTCCAACCTGGTCCAGCCTGCTCCAGCCTGCTCCAACCTGCTTCAGCCTGGTTTAACCTGCTCCAACCTGCTCCAGCCTGGTTTAACCTGCTCCAACCTACTCCAGCCTGGTTTAACATGCTCCAACGTGCTCCAGCGTGGTTTAACCTGCTCCAACCTGCTCCAACCTACTCCAGCCTGGTTTAACCTGCTCCAGCCTGCTCCAGCCTGGTTTAACCTGCTCCAGCCTGCTCCAACCTGCTCCAACCTGCTCCAACCTGGTCCAACCTGCTCCAGCCTGGTTTAACCTGCTCCAACCTGCTCCAGCCTGCTCCAACCTGCTCCAACTTGCTCCAGCCTGCTCCAACCTGCTCCAGCCTGCTCCAGCCAACTCCAACTTGCTCCAACCTGCTCCAACCTGCTCCAGCCTGCTCCAGCCTGGTTTAACCTGCTCCAACCTGCTCCAGCCTGCTCCAACCTGCTCCAGCCTGCTCCAACCTGCTCCAACCTGCTCCAGCCTGCTCCAACCTGCTCCAACTTGCTCCAGCCTGGTTTAACATGCTCCAACCTGCTCCAGCCTGGTTTAACCTGCTCCAACCTGCTCCAGCCTGGTTTAACCTGCTCCAGCCTGCTCCAACCTGCTCCAACCTGCTCCAACCTGGTCCAACCTGCTCCAGCCTGGTTTAACCTGCTCCAACCTGCTCCAGCCTGCTCCAACCTGCTCCAACTTGCTCCAGCCTGCTCCAACCTGCTCCAGCCTGCTCCAGCCAACTCCAATTTGCTCCAACCTGCTCCAACCTGCTCCAGCCTGCTCCAGCCTGGTTTAACCTGCTCCAACCTGCTCCATCCTGGTTTAACCTGCTCCAACCTGCTCCAGCCTGCTCCAACCTGCTCCAACCTGCTCCAGCCTTCTCCAACCTGCTCCAACTTTCTCCAGCCTGCTCCAACCTGCTCCAGCCTGCTCCAGCCAACTCCAACTTGCTCCAACCTGCTCCAGCCTGCTCCAGCCTGGTTTAACCTGCTCCAACCTGCTCCAGCCGGGTTTAACATGCTCCAACCTGCTCCAGCCTGCTCCAACCTGCTCCAACGTGCTCCAGCCTGGTTTAACATGCTCCAACCTGCTCCAGCCTGGTTTAACCTGCTCCAACCTGCTCCAACCTGGTCCAGCCTGCTCCAGCCTGCTCCAACCATCTTCAGCCTGGTTTAACCTGCTCCAACCTGCTCCAGCCTGGTTTAACCTGCTCCAACCTACTCCAGCCTGGTTTAACATGCTCCAACGTGCTCCAGCGTGGTTTAACCTGCTCCAACCTGCTCCAACCTACTCCAGCCTGGTTTAACCTGCTCCAGCCTGCTCCAGCCTGGTTTAACCTGCTCCAGCCTGCTCCAACCTGCTCCAACCTGCTCCAACCTGGTCCAACCTGCTCCAGCCTGGTTTAACCTGCTCCAACCTGCTCCAGCCTGCTCCAACCTGCTCCAACTTGCTCCAGCCTGCTCCAACCTGCTCCAGCCTGCTCCAGCCAACTCCAACTTGCTCCAACCTGCTCCAACCTGCTCCAGCCTGCTCCAGCCTGGTTTAACCTGCTCCAACCTGCTCCAGCCTGCTCCAGCCTGCTCCAACCTGCTCCAGCCTGGTTTAACCTGCTCCAACCTGCTCCAGCCTGCTCCAACCTGCTCCAACTTGCTCCAGCGTGGTTTAACATGCTCCAACCTGCTCCAGCCTGGTTTAACCTGCTCCAACCTGCTCCAGCCTGGTTTAACCTGCTCCAACCTACTCCAGCCTGGTTTAACATGCTCCAACCTGCTCCAGCCTGGTCCAACCTGCTCCAACCTACTCCAGCCTGGTTTAACCTGCTCCAGCCTGGTTTAACCTGCTCCAACCTGCTCCAGCCTTCTCCAACCTACTCCAGCCTGGTTTAACCTGCTCCAGCCTGGTTTAACCTGCTCCAACCTGCTCCAGCCTTCTCCAACCTACTCCAGCCTGCTCCAACCTGCTCCAGCCTGCTCCAACCTACTCCAGCCTGGTTTAACCTGCTCCAACCTGCTCCAGCCTGGTTTAACCTGCTCCAACCTACTCCAGCCTGGTTTAACATGCTCCAACCTGCTCCAGCCTGGTCCAACCTGCTCCAACCTACTCCAGCCTGGTTTAACCTGCTCCAGCCTGGTTTAACCTGCTCCAACCTGCTCCAGCCTTCTCCAACCTACTCCAGCCTGGTTTAACCTGCTCCAGCCTGGTTTAACCTGCTCCAACCTGCTCCAGCCTTCTCCAACCTACTCCAGCCTGCTCCAACCTGCTCCAGCCTGCTCCAACCTACTCCAGCCTGGTTTAACCTGCTCCAGCCTGCTCCAGCCTGGTTTAACCTGCTCCAGCCTGCTCCAGCCTGGTTTAACCTGCTCCAACCTACTCCAGCCTGGTTTAACCTGCTCCAACCAGCTCCAGCCTGGTCCAACCTGCTCCAACCTGCTCCAACCTGCTCCAGCCTGCTCCAACATGCTCCAGCCTGCTCCAGCCAACTCCAACCTGCTCCAACCTGCTCCAACCTGCTCCAGCCTAGTTTTACCTGCTCCAACCTGCTCCAACCTGCTCCAGCCTGCTCCAACCTGCTCCAGCCTGGTTTAACATGCTCCAACCTGCTCCAGCGTGGTTTAACCTGCTCCAACCTCCTCCAACCTACTCCAGCCTGGTTTAACCTGCTCCAGCCTGCTCCAGCCTGGTTTAACCTGCTCCAGCCTGCTCCAACCTGCTCCAACCTGCTCCAACCTGGTCCAACCTGCTCCAGCCTGGTTTAACCTGCTCCAACCTGCTCCAGCCTGCTCCAACCTGCTCCAACTTGCTCCAGCCTGCTCCAACCTGCTCCAGCCTGCTCCAGCCTGGTTTAACCTGCTCCAACCTGCTCCAGCCTGGTTTAACCTGCTCCAACCTGCTCCAGCCTGCTCCAACCTGCTCCAACTTGCTCCAGCCTGGTTTAACATGTTCCAACCTGCTCCAGCCTGGTTTAACCTGCTCCAACCTGCTCCAGCCTGGTTTAACCTGCTCCAACCTACTCCAGCCTGGTTTAACATGCTCCAACCTGCTCCAGCCTGGTCCAACCTGCTCCAACCTACTCCAGCCTGGTTTAACCTGCTCCAGCCTGGTTTAACCTGCTCCAACCTGCTCCAGCCTTCTCCAACCAACTCCAGCCTGGTTTAACCTGCTCCAGCCTGCTCCAGCCTGCTCCAACCTGCTCCAGCCTGCTCCAACCTACTCCAGCCTGGTTTAACCTGCTCCAGCCTGCTCCAGCCTGGTTTAACCTGCTCCAGCCTGCTCCAGCCTGGTTTAACCTGCTCCAACCTACTCCAGCCTGGTTTAACCTGCTCCAACCAGCTCCAGCCTGGTCCAACCTGCTCCAACCTGCTCCAACCTGCTCCAGCCTGCTCCAACCTGCTCCAGCCTGGTTTAACCTGCTCCATCCTGCTCCAGCCTGCTCCAACCTGCTCCAACTTGCTCCAACCTTGTTTAACCTGCTCCAACCTGCTCCAGCCTGGTTTAACCTGCTCCAGCCTGCTCCAACCTGCTCCAACCTGCTCCAACCTGGTCCAACCTGCTCCAGCCTGTTTCAACCTGCTCCAACTTGCTCCAACCTGCTCCAACCTGCTCCAGCCTGCTCCAACCTGCTCCAACTTGCTCCAACCTGCTCCAGCCTGCTCCGGCCTGGTTTAACCTTGTCCAACCTGCTCCAGCCTGTTTCAACCTCCTCCAACCTTCTCCAGCCTGCTCCAACCTGCTCCAACTTGCTCCAGCCTGGTTTAACATGCTCCAACCTGCTCCAGCCTGGTTTAACCTGCTCCAGCCTGCTCCAACCTGCTCCAACCTGCTCCAACCTGGTCCAACCTGCTCCAGCCTGCTCCAACCTGCTTCAGCCTGGTTTAACCTGCTCCAACCTGCTCCAGCCTGGTTTAACCTGCTCCAACTTGCTCCAACCTGCTCCAGCCTGCTCCAACCTGCTCCAGCCTGCTCCAACCTACTCCAGCCTGGTTTAACCTGCTCCAACCTGCTCCAGCCTGTTCCAACCTCCTCCAACCTGCTCCAACCTGCTCCCACCTGCTCCAACCTGCTCCAACCTGCTCCAACCTGGTCCAACCTGCTCCAACCTGCTCCAGCCTGCTCCAACCTGCTCCAACTTGCTCCAGCCTGGTTTAACATGCTCCAACCTGCTCCAGCCTGGTTTAACCTGCTCCAGCCTGCTCCAACCTGCTTCAACCTGCTCCAACCTGGTCCAACCTGCTCCAGCCTGTTTCAACCTGCTCCAACTTGCTCCAACCTGCTCCAACCTGCTCCAGCCTGCTCCAACCTGCTCCAACTTGCTCCAACCTGCTCCAGCCTGCTCCAGCCTGGTTTAACCTTGTCCAACCTGCTCCAGCCTGTTTCAACCTCCTCCAACCAACTCCAGCCTGCTCCAACCTGCTCCAACCTGCTCCAGCCTGGTTTAACATGCTCCAACCTGCTCCAGCCTGGTTTAACCTGCTCCAGCCTGCTCCAACCTGCTCCAACCTCCTCCAACCTGGTCCAACCTGCTCCAGCCTGCTCCAACCTGCTTCAGCCTGGTTTAACCTGCTCCAACCTGCTCCAGCCTGGTTTAACCTGCTCCAACCTACTCCAGCCTGGTTTAACATGCTCCAACCTGCTCCAGCCTGGTCCAACCTGCTCCAACCTACTCCAGCCTGGTTTAACCTGCTCCAGCCTGGTTTAACCTGCTCCAACCTGCTCCAGCCTTCTCCAACCTACTCCAGCCTGGTTTAACCTGCTCCAGCCTGCTCCAACCTGCTCCAGCCTGCTCCAACCTACTCCAGCCCGGTTTAACCTGCTCCAGCCTGCTCCAGCCTGGTTTAACCTTGTCCAACCTGCTCCAGCCTGCTCCAACCTGCTCCAACCTGCTCCAGCCTGCTCCAACCTGCTCCAGCCTGCTCCAACCTACTCCAGCCTGGTTTAACCTGCTCCAGCCTGCTCCAGCCTGGTTTAACCTGCTCCAACTTGCTCCAACCTGCTCCAACCTGCTCCAGCCTGGTTTAACCTGCTCCAACCTGCTCCAGCCTGGTTTAACCTGCTCCAACCTACTCCAGCCTGGTTTAACATGCTCCAACCTGCTCCAGCCTGGTCCAACCTGCTCCAACCTACTCCAGCCTGGTTTAACCTGCTCCAGCCTGGTTTAACCTGCTCCAACCTGCTCCAGCCTTCTCCAACCTACTCCAGCCTGGTTTAACCTGCTCCAGCCTGCTCCAGCCTGCTCCAACCTGCTCCAGCCTGCTCCAACCTGCTCCAGCCTGCTCCAGCCAACTCCAACTTGCTCCAACCTGCTCCAGCCTAGTTTTACCTTCTCCAACCTACTCCAGCCTGGTTTAACCTGCTCCAGCCTGCTCCAGCCTGCTCCAACCTGCTCCAGCCTGCTCCAACCTACTCCAGCCTGGTTTAACCTGCTCCAGCCTGCTCCAGCCTGGTTTAACCTTGTCCAACCTGCTCCAGCCTGTTTCAACCTCCTCCAACCTGCTCCAGCCTGCTCCAACCTGCTCCAACCTGCTCCAGCCTGGTTTAACATGCTCCAACCTGCTCCAGCCTGGTTTGACCTGCTCCAGCCTGCTCCAACCTGCTCCAACCTGCTCCAACCTGGTCCAACCTGCTCCAGCCTGCTCCAACCTGCTTCAGCCTGGTTTAACCTGCTCCAACCTGCTCCAGCCTGGTTTAACCTGCTCCAACCTACTCCAGCCTGGTTTAACATGCTCCAACCTGCTCCAGCCTGGTCCAACCTGCTCCAACCTACTCCAGCCTGGTTTAACCTGCTCCAGCCTGGTTTAACCTGCTCCAACCTGCTCCAGCCTTCTCCAACCTACTCCAGCCTGGTTTAACCTGCTCCAGCCTGCTCCAGCCTGCTCCAACCTTCTCCAGCCTGCTCCAACCTACTCCAGCCTGGTTTAACCTGCTCCAGCCTTATCCAGCCTGGTTTAACCTGCTCCAGCCTGCTCCAGCCTGGTTTAACCTGCTCCAACCTACTCCAGCCTGGTTTAACCTGCTCCAACCAGCTCCAGCCTGGTCCAACCCACTCCAACCTGCTCCAACCTGCTCCAGCCTGCTCCAACCTGCTCCAGCCTGCTCCAGCCAACTCCAACTTGCTCCAACCTGCTCCAGCCTAGTTTTACCTGCTCCAACCTGCTCCAACCTGCTCCAACCTGCTCCAGCCTGCTCCAACCTGCTCCAACTTGCTCCAGCCTGCTCCAACCTGCTCCAGCCTGCTCCAGCCAACTCCAACTTTCTCCAACCTGCTCCAACCTGCTCCAGCCTGCTCCAGCCTGGTTTAACCTGCTCCAACCTGCTCCAGCCTGGTTTAACCTGCTCCAACCTGCTCCAGCCTTCTCCAACCTGCTCTAACTTGCTCCAGCCTGGTTTAACATGGTCCAACCGTCTCCAGCTTGGTTTAACCTGCTCCAGCCTGCTCCAACCTGCTCCAACCTGCTCCAACCTGGTCCAACCTGCTCCAGCCTGCTCCAACCTGCTTCAGCCTGGTTTAACCTGCTCCAACCTGCTCCAGCCTGGTTTAGCCTGCTCCACCCTACTCCAGCCTGGTTTAACATGCTCCAACCTGCTCCAGCCTGTTCCAACCTGCTCCAACCTACTCCAGCCTGGTTTAACCTGCTCCAGCCTGGTTTAACCTGCTCCAACCTGCTCCAGCCTTCTCCAACCTACTCCAGCCTGGTTTAACCTGCTCCAGCCTGCTCCAACCTGCTCCAGCCTGTTCCAACCTGCTCCAACCTGCTCCAACCTGCTCCCACCTGCTCCAACCTGCTCCAACCTGGTCCAACCTGCTCCAACCTGCTCCAGCCTGCTCCAACCTGCTCCAACTTGCTCCAGCCTGGTTTAACATGCTCCAACCTGCTCCAGCCTGGTTTAACCTGCTCCAGCCTGCTCCAACCTGCTCCAACCTGCTCCAACCTGGTCCAACCTGCTCCAGCCTGTTTCAACCTGCTCCAACTTGCTCCAACCTGCTCCAACCTGCTCCAGCCTGCTCCAACCTGCTCCAACTTGCTCCAACCTGCTCCAGCCTGCTCCAGCCTGGTTTAACCTTGTCCAACCTGCTCCAGCCTGTTTAAACCTCCTCCAACCTGCTCCAGCCTGCTCCAACCTGCTCCAACTTGCTCCAGCCTGGTTTAACATGCTCCAACCTGCTCCAGCCTGGTTTAACCTGCTCCAGCCTGCTCCAACCTGGTCCAACCTGCTCCAGCCTGCTCCAACCTGCTTCAGCCTGGTTTAACCTGCTCCAACCTGCTCCAGCCTGGTTTAACCTGCTCCAACCTACTCCAGCCTGGTTTAACATGCTCCAACCTGCTCCAGCCTGGTCCAACCTGCTCCAACCTGCTCCAGCCTGGTTTAACCTGCTCCAACCTACTCCAGCCTGGTTTAACATGCTCCAACCTGCTCCAGCCTGGTCCAACCTGCTCCAACCTACTCCAGCCTGGTTTAACCTGCTCCAGCCTGGTTTAACCTGCTCCAACCTGCTCCAGCCTTCTCCAACCTACTCCAGCCTGGTTTAACCTGCTCCAGCCTGCTCCAGCCTGCTCCAACCTTCTCCAGCCTGCTCCAACCTACTCCAGCCTGGTTTAACCTGCTCCAGCCTTCTCCAGCCTGGTTTAACCTGCTCCAGCCTGCTCCAGCCTGGTTTAACCTGCTCCAACCTACTCCAGCCTGGTTTAACCTGCTCCAACCAGCTCCAGCCTGGTCCAACCCACTCCAACCTGCTCCAACCTGCTCCAGCCTGCTCCAACCTGCTCCAGCCTGCTCCAGCCAACTCCAACTTGCTCCAACCTGCTCCAGCCTAGTTTTACCTGCTCCAACCTGCTCCAACCTGCTCCAACCTGCTCCAGCCTGCTCCAACCTGCTCCAACTTGCTCCAGCCTGCTCCAACCTGCTCCAGCCTGCTCCAGCCAACTCCAACTTTCTCCAACCTGCTCCAACCTGCTCCAGCCTGCTCCAGCCTGGTTTAACCTGCTCCAACCTGCTCCAGCCTGGTTTAACCTGCTCCAACCTGCTCCAGCCTGCTCCAACCTGCTCCAGCCTGGTTTAACGTGCTCCAACCTGCTCCAGCCTTCTCCAACCTGCTCTAACTTGCTCCAGCCTGGTTTAACATGGTCCAACCGTCTCCAGCTTGGTTTAACCTGCTCCAGCCTGCTCCAACCTGCTCCAACCTGCTCCAGCCTGGTCCAACCTGCTCCAGCCTGCTCCAACCTGCTTCAGCCTGGTTTAACCTGCTCCAACCTGGTTTAACCTGCTCCAACCTGCTCCAGCCTTCTCCAACCTACTCCAGCCTGGTTTAACCTGCTCCAGCCTGCTCCAACCTGCTCCAGCCTGTTCCAACCTGCTCCAACCTGCTCCAACCTGCTCCCACCTGCTCCAACCTGCTCCAACCTGGTCCAACCTGCTCCAACCTGCTCCAGCCTGCTCCAACCTGCTCCAACTTGCTCCAGCCTGGTTTAACATGCTCCAACCTGCTCCAGCCTGGTTTAACCTGCTCCAACCTGCTCCAACCTGGTCCAACCTGCTCCAGCCTGTTTCAACCTGCTCCAACTTGCTCCAACCTGCTCCAACCTGCTCCAGCCTGCTCCAACCTGCTCCAACTTGCTCCAACCTGCTCCAGCCTGCTCCAGCCTGGTTTAACCTTGTCCAACCTGCTCCAGCCTGTTTAAACCTCCTCCAACCTGCTCCAGCCTGCTCCAACCTGCTCCAACTTGCTCCAGCCTGGTTTAACATGCTCCAACCTGCTCCAGCCTGGTTTAACCTGCTCCAGCCTGCTCCAACCTGGTCCAACCTGCTCCAGCCTGCTCCAACCTGCTTCAGCCTGGTTTAACCTGCTCCAACCTGCTCCAGCCTGGTTTAACCTGCTCCAACCTACTCCAGCCTGGTTTAACATGCTCCAACCTGCTCCAGCCTGGTCCAACCTGCTCCAACCTGCTCCAGCCTGGTTTAACCTGCTCCAACCTACTCCAGCCTGGTTTAACATGCTCCAACCTGCTCCAGCCTGGTCCAACCTGCTCCAACCTACTCCAGCCTGGTTTAACCTGCTCCAGCCTGGTTTAACCTGCTCCAACCTGCTCCAGCCTTCTCCAACCTACTCCAGCCTGGTTTAACCTGCTCCAGCCTGCTCCAGCCTGCTCCAACCTTCTCCAGCCTGCTCCAACCTACTCCAGCCTGGTTTAACCATCTCCAGCCTTCTCCAGCCTGGTTTAACCTGCTCCAGCCTGCTCCAGCCTGCTTTAACCTGCTCCAACCTACTCCAGCCTGGTTTAACCTGCTCCAACCAGCTCCAGCCTGGTCCAACCCACTCCAACCTGCTCCAACCTGCTCCAGCCTGCTCCAACCTGCTCCAGCCTGCTCCAGCCAACTCCAACTTGCTCCAACCTGCTCCAGCCTAGTTTTACCTGCTCCAACCTGCTCCAGCCTGCTCCAACCTGCTCCAACTTGCTCCAGCCTGCTCCAACCTGCTCCAACCTACTCCAGCCTGGTTTAACCTGCTCCAGCCTGCTCCAGCCTGGTTTAACCTGCTCCAACCTGCTCCAGCCTGCTCCTGCCAACTCCAACTTGCTCCAACCTGCTCCAGCCTGCTCCAACCTGCTCCAGCCTGGTTTAACCTGCTCCAACCTGCTCCAACCTGCTCCAGCCTGGTTTAACCTGCTCCAACCTGCTCCAGCCTGGTTTAACCTGCTCCAGCCTGCTCCAACCTGCTCCAACCTGCTCCAACCTGGTCCAACCTGCTCCAGCCTGTTTCAACCTGCTCCAACTTGCTCCAACCTGCTCCAACCTGTTCCAGCCTGCTCCAACCTGCTCCAACTTGCTCCAGCCTGCTCCAACCTGCTCCAGCCTGCTCCAGCCAACTCCAACTTGCTCCAACCTGCTCCAACCTCCTCCAGCCTGCTCCAGGCTGGTTTAACCTGCTCCAACCTGCTCCAGCCTGGTTTAACCTGCTCCAACCTGCTCCAGCCTGCTCCAACCTGCTCCAGCCTGGTTTAACGTGCTCCAACCTGCTCCAGCCTGCTCCAACCTGCTCCAACTTGCTCCAGCCTGGTTTAACATGGTCCAACCGTCTCCAGCTTGGTTTAACCTGCTCCAGCCTGCTCCAACCTGCTCCAACCTAGTCCAACCTGCTCCAGCCTGCTCCAACCTGCTTCAGCCTGGTTTAACCTGCTCCAACCTGCTCCAGCCTGGTTTAGCCTGCTCCACCCTACTCCAGCCTGGTTTAACATGCTCCAACCTGCTCCAGCCTGTTTCAACCTGCTCCAACTTGCTCCAACCTGCTCCAACCTGCTCCAGCCTGCTCCAACCTGCTCCAACTTACTCCAGCCTGCTCCAACCTGCTCCAGCCTGCTCCAGCCAACTCCAACTTGCTCCAACCTGCTCCAACCTGCTCCAGCCTGCTCCAGGCTGGTTTAACCTGCTCCAACCTTCTCCAGCCTGGTTTAACCTGCTCCAACCTGCTCCAGCCTGCTCCAACCTGCTCCAGCCTGGTTTAACGTGCTCCAACGTGCTCCAGCCTTCTCCAACCTGCTCCAACTTGCTCCAGCCTGGTTTAACGTGGTCCAACCGTCTCCAGCTTGGTTTAACCTGCTCCAGCCTGCTCCAACCTGCTCCAACCTGGTCCAACCTGCTCCAGCCTGCTCCAACCTGCTCCAGCCTGGTTTAATCTGCTCCAACCTGCTCCAGCCTGGTTTAACCTGCTCCAACCTACTCCAGCCTGGTTTAACATGCTCCAACCTGCTCCAGCCTGGTCCAACCTGCTCCAACCTACTCCAGCCTGGTTTAACCTGCTCCAGCCTGGTTTAACCTGCTCCAACCTGCTCCAGCCTTCTCCAACCTACTCCAGCCTGGTTTAACCTTCTCCAGCCTGCTCCAGCCTGCTCCAACCTGCTCCAGCCTGCTCCAACCTACTCCAGCCTGGTTTAACCTGCTCCAGCCTGCTCCAGCCTGGTTTAACCTGCTCCAGCCTGCTCCAGCCTGGTTTAACCTGCTCCAACCTACTCCAGCCTGGTTTAACCTGCTCCAACCAGCTCCAGCCTGGTCCAACCTGCTCCAACCTGCTCCAACCTGCTCCAGCCTGCTCCAACCTGCTCCAGCCTGGTTTAACCTGCTCCAGCCTGCTCCAGCCTGCTCCAACTTGCTCCAACCTTGTTTAACCTGCTCCAACCTGCTCCAGCCTGGTTTAACCTGCTCCAGCCTGCTCCAACCTGCTCCAACCTGCTCCAACCTGGTCCAACCTGCTCCAGCCTGTTTCAACCTGCTCCAACTTGCTCCAACCTGCTCCAACCTGCTCCAGCCTGTTCCAACCTGCTCCAACTTGCTCCAACCTGCTCCAGCCTGCTCCGGCCTGGTTTAACCTTGTCCAACCTGCTCCAGCCTGTTTCAACCTCCTCCAACCTGCTCCAGCCTGCTCCAACCTGCTCCAACTTTCTCCAGCCTGGTTTAACATGCTCCAACCTGCTCCAGCCTGGTTTAACCTGCTCCAGCCTGCTCCAACCTGCTCCAACCTGCTCCAACCTGGTCCAACCTGCTCCAGCCTGCTCCAACCTGCTTCAGCCTGGTTTAACCTGCTCCAACCTGCTCCAGCCTGGTTTAACCTGCTCCAACTTGCTCCAACCTGCTCCAGCCTGCTCCAACCTGCTCCAGCCTGCTCCAACCTACTCCAGCCTGGTTTAACCTGCTCCAACCTGCTCCAGCCTGTTCCAACCTCCTCCAACCTGCTCCAACCTGCTCCCACCTGCTCCAACCTGCTCCAACCTGGTCCAACCTGCTCCAACCTGCTCCAGCCTGCTCCAACCTGCTCCAACTTGCTCCAGCCTGGTTTAACATGCTCCAACCTGCTCCAGCCTGGTTTAACCTGCTCCAGCCTGCTCCAACCTGCTCCAACCTGGTCCAACCTGCTCCAGCCTGTTTCAACCTGCTCCAACTTGCTCCAACCTGCTCCAACCTGCTCCAGCCTGCTCCAACCTGCTCCAACTTGCTCCAACCTTCTCCAGCCTGCTCCAGCCTGGTTTAACCTTGTCCAACCTGCTCCAGCCTGTTTCAACCTCCTCCATCCTGCTCCAGCCTGCTCCAACCTGCTCCAACCTGCTCCAGCCTGGTTTAACATGCTCCAACCTGCTCCAGCCTGGTTTAACCTGCTCCAGCCTGCTCCAACCTGCTCCAACCTGCTCCAACCTGGTCCAACCTGCTCCAGCCTGCTCCAACCTACTCCAGCCTGGTTTAACATGCTCCAACCTGCTCCAGCCTGGTCCAACCTGCTCCAACCTACTCCAGCCTGGTTTAACCTGCTCCAGCCTGGTTTAACCTGCTCCAACCTGCTCCAGCCTTCTCCAACCTACTCCAGCCTGGTTTAACCTGCTCCAGCCTGCTCCAGCCTGCTCCAACCTGCTCCAGCCTGCTCCAACCTACTCCAGCCTGGTTTAACCTGCTCCAGCCTGCTCCAGCCTGGTTTAACCTTGTCCAACCTGCTCCAGCCTGTTTCAACCTCCTCCAACCTGCTCCAGCCTGCTCCAACCTGCTCCAACCTGCTCCAGCCTGGTTTAACATGCTCCAACCTGCTCCAGCCTGGTTTAACCTGCTCCAGCCTGCTCCAACCTGCTCCAACCTGCTCCAACCTGGTCCAACCTGCTCCAGCCTGCTCCAACCTGCTTCAGCCTGGTTTAACCTGCTCCAACCTGCTCCAGCCTGGTTTAGCCTGCTCCACCCTACTCCAGCCTGGTTTAACATGCTCCAACCTGCTCCAGCCTGCTCCAACCTGCTCCAACCTACTCCAGCCTGGTTTAACCTGCTCCAGCCTGGTTTAACCTGCTCCAACCTGCTCCAGCCTTCTCCAACCTACTCCAGCCTGGTTTAACCTGCTCCAGCCTGCTCCAGCCTGCTCCAACCTGCTCCAGCCTGCTCCAACCTACTCCAGCCTGGTTTAACCTGCTCCAGCCTGCTCCAGCCTGGTTTAACCTGCTCCAGCCTGGTTTAACCTGCTCCAACCTACTCCAGCCTGGTTTAACCTGCTCCAACCAGCTCCAGCCTGGTCCAACCCACTCCAACCTGTTCAAACCAGCTCCAGCCTGCTCCAACCTGCTCCAGCCTGCTCCAGCCAACTCCAACTTGCTCCAACCTGCTCCAGCCTAGTTTTACCTGCTCCAACCTGCTCCAACCTGCTCCAACCTGCTCCAGCCTGCTCCAACCTGCTCCAACTTGCTCCAGCCTGCTCCAACCTGCTCCAGCCTGCTCCAGCCAACTCCAACTTTCTCCAACCTGCTCCAACCTGCTCCAGCCTGCTCCAGCCTGGTTTAACCTGCTCCAACCTGCTCCAGCCTGGTTTAACCTGCTCCAACCTGCTCCAGCCTGCTCCAACCTGCTCCAGCCTGGTTTAACGTGCTCCAACCTGCTCCAGCCTTCTCCAACCTGCTCCAACTTGCTCCAGCCTGGTTTAACATGGTCCAACCGTCTCCAGCTTGGTTTAACCTGCTCCAGCCTGCTCCAACCTGCTCCAACCTGCTCCAACCTGGTCCAACCTGCTCCAGCCTGCTCCAACCTGCTTCAGCCTGGTTTAACCTGCTCCAACCTGCTCCAGCCTGGTTTAGCCTGCTCCACCCTACTCCAGCCTGGTTTAACATGCTCCAACCTGCTCCAGCCTGGTCCAACCTGCTCCAACCTACTCCAGCCTGGTTGAACCTGCTCCAGCCTGGTTTAACCTGCTCCAACCTGCTCCAGCCTTCTCCAACCTACTCCAGCCTGGTTTAACCTGCTCCAGCCTGCTCCAACCTGCTCCAGCCTGTTCCAATCTGCTCCAACCTGCTCCAACCTGCTCCAGCCTGCTCCAACCTGCTCCAGCCTGGTCCAGCCTGCTCCAGCCTGCTCCAACCTGCTCCAACTTGCTCCAACCTTGTTTAACCTGCTCCAACCTGCTCCAGCCTGGTTTAACCTGCTCCAGCCTGCTCCGGCCTGGTTTAACCTTGTCCAACCTGCTCCAGCCTGTTTCAACCTCCTCCAACCTGCTCCAGCCTGCTCCAACCTGCTCCAACTTGCTCCAGCCTGGTTTAACATGCTCCAACCTGCTCCAGCCTGGTTTAACCTGCTCCACCCTGCTCCAACCTGCTCCAACCTGCTCCAACCTGGTCCAACCTGCTCCAGCCTGCTCCAACCTGCTTCAGCCTGGTTTAACCTGCTCCAACCTGCTCCAGCCTGCTCCAACCTGCTCCAGCCTGCTCCAGCCTGGTTTAACCTGCTCCAACCTACTCCAGCCTGGTTTAACCTGCTCCAGCCTGCTCCAGCCTGGTTTAACCTTGTCCAACCTGCTCCAGCCTGTTTCAACCTCCTCCAACCTGCTCCAGCCTGCTCCAACCTGCTCCAACCTGCTCCAGCCTGGTTTAACATGATCCAACCTGCTCCAGCCTGGTTTAACCTGCTCCAGCCTGCTCCAACCTGCTCCAACCTGCTCCAACCTGGTCCAACCTGCTCCAGCTTGCTCCAACCTGCTTCAGCCTGGTTTAACCTGCTCCAACCTGCTCCAGCCTGGTTTAACCTGCTCCAACCTACTCCTGCCTGGTTTAACCTGCTCCAACCTGCTCCAGCCTTCTCCAACCTACTCCAGCCTGGTTTAACCTGCTCCAGCCTGCTCCAGCCTGCTCCAACCTGCTCCAGCCTGCTCCAACCTACTCCAGCCTGGTTTAACCTGCTCCAGCCTGCTCCAGCCTGGTTTAACCTTGTCCAACCTGCTCCAGCCTGTTTCAACCTCCTCCAACCTGCTCCAGCCTGCTCCAACCTGCTCCAACCTGCTCCAGCCTGGTTTAACATGCTCCAACCTGCTCCAGCCTGGTTTAACCTGCTCCAGCCTGCTCCAACCTGCTCCAACCTGCTCCAACCTGGTCCAACCTGCTCCAGCCTGCTCCAACCTGCTTCAGCCTGGTTTAACCTGCTCCAACCTGCTCCAGCCTGGTTTAACCTGCTCCAACCTACTCCAGCCTGGTTTAACATGCTCCAACCTGCTCCAGCCTGGTCCAACCTGCTCCAACCTACTCCAGCCTGGTTTAACCTGCTCCAGCCTGGTTTAACCTGCTCCAACCTGCTCCAGCCTTCTCCAACCTACTCCAGCCTGGTTTAACCTGCTCCAGCCTGCTCCAGCCTGCTCCAACCTGCTCCAGCCTGCTCCAACCTACTCCAGCCTGGTTTAACCTGCTCCAGCCTGGTTTAACCTGCTCCAACCTGCTCCAGCCTGGTTTAACCTGCTCCAGCCTGCTCCAGCCTGCTCCAACTTGCTCCAACCTTGTTTAACCTGCTCCAACCTGCTCCAGCCTGGTTTAACCTGCTCCAGCCTGCTCCAACCTGCTCCAACCTGCTCCAACCTGGTCCAACCTGCTCCAGCCTGTTTCAACCTGCTCCAACTTGCTCCAACCTGCTCCAACCTGCTCCAGCCTGCTCCAACCTGCTCCAACTTGCTCCAACCTGCTCCAGCCTGCTCCGGCCTGGTTTAACCTTGTCCAACCTGCTCCAGCCTGTTTCAACCTCCTCCAACCTGCTCCAGCCTGCTCCAACCTGCTCCAACTTTCTCCAGCCTGGTTTAACATGCTCCAACCTGCTCCAGCCTGGTTTAACCTGCTCCAGCCTGCTCCAACCTGCTCCAACCTGCTCCAACCTGGTCCAACCTGCTCCAGCCTGCTCCAACCTGCTTCAGCCTGGTTTAACCTGCTCCAACCTGCTCCAGCCTGGTTTAACCTGCTCCAACTTGCTCCAACCTGCTCCAGCCTGCTCCAACCTGCTCCAGCCTGCTCCAACCTACTCCAGCCTGGTTTAACCTGCTCCAACCTGCTCCAGCCTGTTCCAACCTCCTCCAACCTGCTCCAACCTGCTCCCACCTGCTCCAACCTGCTCCAACCTGGTCCAACCTGCTCCAACCTGCTCCAGCCTGCTCCAACCTGCTCCAACTTGCTCCAGCCTGGTTTAACATGCTCCAACCTGCTCCAGCCTGGTTTAACCTTGTCCAACCTGCTCCAGCCTGTTTCAACCTCCTCCATCCTGCTCCAGCCTGCTCCAACCTGCTCCAACCTGCTCCAGCCTGGTTTAACATGCTCCAACCTGCTCCAGCCTGGTTTAACCTGCTCCAGCCTGCTCCAACCTGCTCCAACCTGCTCCAACCTGGTCCAACCTGCTCCAGCCTGCTCCAACCTACTCCAGCCTGGTTTAACATGCTCCAACCTGCTCCAGCCTGGTCCAACCTGCTCCAACCTACTCCAGCCTGGTTTAACCTGCTCCAGCCTGGTTTAACCTGCTCCAACCTGCTCCAGCCTTCTCCAACCTACTCCAGCCTGGTTTAACCTGCTCCAGCCTGCTCCAGCCTGCTCCAACCTGCTCCAGCCTGCTCCAACCTACTCCAGCCTGGTTTAACCTGCTCCAGCCTGCTCCAGCCTGGTTTAACCTTGTCCAACCTGCTCCAGCCTGTTTCAACCTCCTCCAACCTGCTCCAGCCTGCTCCAACCTGCTCCAACCTGCTCCAGCCTGGTTTAACATGCTCCAACCTGCTCCAGCCTGGTTTAACCTGCTCCAGCCTGCTCCAACCTGCTCCAACCTGCTCCAACCTGGTCCAACCTGCTCCAGCCTGCTCCAACCTGCTTCAGCCTGGTTTAACCTGCTCCAACCTGCTCCAGCCTGGTTTAGCCTGCTCCACCCTACTCCAGCCTGGTTTAACATGCTCCAACCTGCTCCAGCCTGCTCCAACCTGCTCCAACCTACTCCAGCCTGGTTTAACCTGCTCCAGCCTGGTTTAACCTGCTCCAACCTGCTCCAGCCTTCTCCAACCTACTCCAGCCTGGTTTAACCTGCTCCAGCCTGCTCCAGCCTGGTTTAACCTTGTCCAACCTGCTCCAGCCTGTTTCAACCTCCTCCAACCTGCTCCAGCCTGCTCCAACCTGCTCCAACCTGCTCCAGCCTGGTTTAACATGCTCCAACCTGCTCCAGCCTGGTTTAACCTGCTCCAGCCTGCTCCAACCTGCTCCAACCTGCTCCAACCTGGTCCAACCTGCTCCAGCCTGCTCCAACCTGCTCCAGCCTGGTTTAACCTGCTCCAACCTGCTCCAGCCTGGTTTAACCTGCTCCAACCTACTCCAGCCTGGTTTAACCTGCTCCAACCTGCTCCAGCCTTCTCCAACCTACTCCAGCCTGGTTTAACCTGCTCCAGCCTGCTCCAGCCTGCTCCAACCTGCTCCAGCCTGCTCCAACCTACTCCAGCCTGGTTTAACCTGCTCCAGCCTGCTCCAGCCTGGTTTAACCTTGTCCAACCTGCTCCAGCCTGTTTCATCGTCCTCCAACCTGCTCCAGCCTGCTCCAACCTGCTCCAACCTGCTCCAGCCTGGTTTAACATGCTCCAACCTGCTCCAGCCTGGTTTAACCTGCTCCAGCCTGCTCCAACCTGCTCCAACCTGCTCCAACCTGGTCCAACCTGCTCCAGCCTGCTCCAACCTGCTTCAGCCTGGTTTAACCTGCTCCAACCTGCTCCAGCCTGGTTTAACCTGCTCCAACCTACTCCAGCCTGGTTTAACATGCTCCAACCTGCTCCAGCCTGGTCCAACCTGCTCCAACCTACTCCAGCCTGGTTTAACCTGCTCCAGCCTGGTTTAACCTGCTCCAACCTGCTCCAGCCTTCTCCAACCTACTCCAGCCTGGTTTAACCTGCTCCAGCCTGCTCCAGCCTGCTCCAACCTGCTCCAGCCTGCTCCAACCTACTCCAGCCTGGTTTAACCTGCTCCAGCCTGGTTTAACCTGCTCCAGCCTGCTCCAGCCTGGTTTAACCTGCTCCAACCTACTCCAGCCTGGTTTAACCTGCTCCAACCTGCTCCAGCCTGGTCCAACCCACTCCAACCTGCTCCAACCTGCTCCAGCCTGGTTTAACCTGCTCCAACCTGCTCCAGCCTGCTCCAACCTGCTCCAACTTGCTCCAGCCTGGTTTAACATACTCCAACCTGCTCCAGCCTGGTTTAACCTGCTCCAACCTGCTCCAACCTGCTCCAACCTGCTCCAACCTGGTCCAACCTGCTCCAGCCTGTTTCAACCTGCTCCAACTTGCTCCAACCTGCTCCAACCTGCTCCAGCCTGCTCCAACCTGCTCCAACTTGCTCCAACCTTCTCCAGCCTGCTCCAGCCTGGTTTAACCTTGTCCAACCTGCTCCAGCCTGTTTCAACCTCCTCCAACCTGCTCCAGCCTGCTCCAACCTGCTCCAACCTGCTCCAGCCTGGTTTAACATGCTCCAACCTGCTCCAGCCTGGTTTAACCTGCTCCAGCCTGCTCCAACCTGCTCCAACCTGCTCCAACCTGGTCCAACCTGCTCCAGCCTGCTCCAACCTACTCCAGCCTGGTTTAACATGCTCCAACCTGCTCCAGCCTGGTCCAACCTTCTCCAACCTACTCCAGCCTGGTTTAACCTGTTCCAGCCTGCTCCAGCCTGCTCCAACCTGCTCCAACCTGCTCCAACCTGGTCCAACCTGCTCCAGCCTGTTTCAACCTGCTCCAACTTGCTCCAACCTGCTCCAACCTGCTCCAGCCTGCTCCAACCTGCTCCAACTTGCTCCAACCTTCTCCAGCCTGCTCCAGCCTGGTTTAACCTTGTCCAACCTGCTCCAGCCTGTTTCAACCTCCTCCAACCTGCTCCAGCCTGCTCCAACCTGCTCCAACCTGCTCCAGCCTGGTTTAACATGCTCCAACCTGCTCCAGCCTGGTTTAACCTGCTCCAGCCTGCTCCAACCTGCTCCAACCTGCTCCAACCTGGTCCAACCTGCTCCAGCCTGCTCCAACCTACTCCAGCCTGGTTTAACATGCTCCAACCTGCTCCAGCCTGGTCCAACCTTCTCCAACCTACTCCAGCCTGGTTTAACCTGCTCCAGCCTGGTTTAACCTGCTCCAACCTGCTCCAGCCTTCTCCAACCTACTCCAGCCTGGTTTAACCTGCTCCAGCCTGCTCCAGCCTGCTCCAACCTGCTCCAGCCTGCTCCAACCTACTCCAGCCTGGTTTAACCTGCTCCAGCCTGCTCCAGCCTGGTTTAACCTTGTCCAACCTGCTCCAGCCTGTTTCAACCTCCTCCAACCTGCTCCAGCCTGCTCCAACCTGCTCCAACCTGCTCCAGCCTGGTTTAACATGCTCCAACCTGCTCCAGCCTGGTTTAACCTGCTCCAGCCTGCTCCAACCTGCTCCAACCTGCTCCAACCTGGTCCAACCTGCTCCAGCCTGCTCCAACCTGCTTCAGCCTGGTTTAACCTGCTCCAACCTGCTCCAGCCTGGTTTAACCTGCTCCAACCTACTCCAGCCTGGTTTAACATGCTCCAACCTGCTCCAGCCTGGTCCAACCTGCTCCAACCTACTCCAGCCTGGTTTAACCTGCTCCAGCCTGGTTTAACCTGCTCCAACCTGCTCCAGCCTTCTCCAACCTACTCCAGCCTGGTTTAACCTGCTCCAGCCTGCTCCAGCCTGCTCCAACCTGCTCCAGCCTGCTCCAACCTACTCCAGCCTGGTTTAACCTGCTCCAGCCTGGTTTAACCTGCTCCAGCCTGCTCCAGCCTGGTTTAACCTGCTCCAACCTACTCCAGCCTGGTTTAACCTGCTCCAACCAGCTCCAGCCTGGTCCAACCCACTCCAACCTGCTCCAACCTGCTCCAGCCCGCTCCAACCTGGTCCAGCCTGCTCCAGCCAACTCCAACTTGCTCCAACCTGCTCCAGCCTAGTTTTACCTGCTCCAACCTGCTCCAACCTGCTCCAACCTGCTCCAGCCTGCTCCAACCTGCTCCAACTTGCTCAAGCCTGCTCCAACCTGCTCCAGCCTGCTCCAGCCAACTCCAACTTTCTCCAACCTGCTCCAACCTGCTCCAGCCTGCTCCAGCCTGGTTTAACCTGCTCCAACCTGCTCCAGCCTGGTTTAACCTGCTCCAACCTGCTCCAGCCTGCTCCAACCTGCTCCAGCCTGGTTTAACGTGCTCCAACCTGCTCCAGCCTTCTCCAACCTGCTCCAACTTGCTCCAGCCTGGTTTAACATGGTCCAACCGTCTCCAGCTTGGTTTAACCTGCTCCAGCCTGCTCCAACCTGCTCCAACCTGCTGCAACCTGGTCCAACCTGCTCCAGCCTGCTCCAACCTGCTTCAGCCTGGTTTAACCTGCTCCAACCTGCTCCAGCCTGGTTTAGCCTGCTCCACCCTACTCCAGCCTGGTTTAACATGCTCCAACCTGCTCCAGCCTGGTCCAACCTGCTCCAACCTACTCCAGCCTGGTTTAACCTGCTCCAGCCTGGTTTAACCTGCTCCAACCTGCTCCAGCCTTCTCCAACCTACTCCAGCCTGGTTTAACCTGCTCCAGCCTGCTCCAACCTGCTCCAGCCTGTTCCAACCTGCTCCAACCTGCTCCAACCTGCTCCCACCTGCTCCAACCTGCTCCAACCTGGTCCAACCTGCTCCAACCTGCTCCAGCCTGCTCCAACCTGCTCCAACTTGCTCCAGCCTGGTTTAACATGCTCCAACCTGCTCCAGCCTGGTTTAACCTGCTCCAGCCTGCTCCAACCTGCTCCAACCTGCTCCAACCTGGTCCAACCTGCTCCAGCCTGTTTCAACCTGCTCCAACTTGCTCCAACCTGCTCCAACCTGCTCCAGCCTGCTCCAACCTGCTCCAACTTGCTCCAACCTGCTCCAGCCTGCTCCAGCCTGGTTTAACCTTGTCCAACCTGCTCCAGCCTGTTTCAACCTCCTCCAACCTGCTCGAGCCTGCTCCAACCTGCTCCAACTTGCTCCAGCCTGGTTTAACATGCTCCAACCTGCTCCAGCCTGGTTTAACCTGCTCCAGCCTGCTCCAACCTGCTCCAACCTGCTCCAACCTGGGCCAACCTGGTCCAACCTGCTTCAGCCTGGTTTAACCTGCTCCAACCTGCTCCAGCCTGGTTTAACCTGCTCCAACCTACTCCTGCCTGGTTTAACATGCTCCAACCTGCTCCAGCCTGGTCCAGCCTGCTCCAACCTACTCCAGCCTGGTTTAACCTGCTCCAGCCTGGTTTAACCTGCTCCAACCTGCTCCAGCCTGCTCCAACCTACTCCAGCCTGGTTTAACCTGCTCCAGCCTGCTCCAGCCTGGTTTAACCTGCTCCAACCTACTCCAGCCTGGTTTAACCTGCTCCAACCAGCTCCAGCCTGGTCCAACCTGCTCCAACCTGCTCCAGCCTGCTCCTGCCAACTCCAACTTGCTCCAAACTGCTCCAGCCTAGTTTTACCTGCTCCAACCTGCTCCAACCTGCTCCAGCCTGCTCCAACCTGCTCCAGCCTGGTTTAACATGCTCCAACCTGCTCCAGCCTGGTCCAACCTGCTCCAACCTACTCCAGCCTGGTTTAACCTGCTCCAGCCTGGTTTAACCTGCTCCAACCTGCTCCAGCCTTCTCCAACCTACTCCAGCCTGGTTTAACCTGCTCCAGCCTGCTCCAACCTGCTCCAGCCTGTTCCAATCTGCTCCAACCTGCTCCAACCTGCTCCAGCCTGCTCCAACCTGCTCCAGCCTGGTTTAACCTGCTCCAGCCTTCTCCAGCCTGCTCCAACCTGCTCCAACTTGCTCCAACCTTGTTTAACCTGCTCCAACCTGCTCCAGCCTGGTTTAACCTGCTCCAGCCTGCTCCAACCTGCTCCAACTTGCTCCAGCCTGGTTTAACATGCTCCAACCTGCTCCAGCCTGGTTTAACCTGCTCCAGCCTGCTCCAACCTGCTCCAACCTGCTCCAACCTGGTCCAACCTGCTCCAGCCTGCTCCAACCTGCTTCAGCCTGGTTTAACCTGCTCCAACCTGCTCCAGCCTGCTCCAACCTGCTCCAACTTGCTCCAGCCTGGTTTAACATGCTCCAACCTGCTCCAGCCTGGTTTAACCTGCTCCAACCTGCTCCAACCTGCTCCAACCTGCTCCAACCTGGTCCAACCTGCTCCAGCCTGTTTCAACCTGCTCCAACTTGCTCCAACCTGCTCCAACCTGCTCCAGCCTGCTCCAACCTGCTCCAACTTGCTCCAACCTTCTCCAGCCTGCTCCAGCCTGGTTTAACCTTGTCCAACCTGCTCCAGCCTGTTTCAACCTCCTCCAACCTGCTCCAGCCTGCTCCAACCTGCTCCAACCTGCTCCAGCCTGGTTTAACATGCTCCAACCTGCTCCAGCCTGGTTTAACCTGCTCCAGCCTGCTCCAACCTGCTCCAACCTGCTCCAACCTGGTCCAACCTGCTCCAGCCTGCTCCAACCTACTCCAGCCTGGTTTAACATGCTCCAACCTGCTCCAGCCTGGTCCAACCTTCTCCAACCTACTCCAGCCTGGTTTAACCTGCTCCAGCCTGGTTTAACCTGCTCCAACCTGCTCCAGCCTTCTCCAACCTACTCCAGCCTGGTTTAACCTGCTCCAGCCTGCTCCAGCCTGCTCCAACCTGCTCCAGCCTGCTCCAACCTACTCCAGCCTGGTTTAACCTGCTCCAGCCTGCTCCAGCCTGGTTTAACCTTGTCCAACCTGCTCCAGCCTGTTTCAACCTCCTCCAACCTGCTCCAGCCTGCTCCAACCTGCTCCAACCTGCTCCAGCCTGGTTTAACATGCTCCAACCTGCTCCAGCCTGGTTTAACCTGCTCCAGCCTGCTCCAACCTGCTCCAACCTGCTCCAACCTGGTCCAACCTGCTCCAGCCTGCTCCAACCTGCTTCAGCCTGGTTTAACCTGCTCCAACCTGCTCCAGCCTGGTTTAACCTGCTCCAACCTACTCCTGCCTGGTTTAACCTGCTCCAACCTGCTCCAGCATTCTCCAACCTACTCCAGCCTGGTTTAACCTGCTCCAGCCTGCTCCAGACTGCTCCAACCTGCTCCAGCCTGCTCCAACCTACTCCAGCCTGGTTTAACCTGCTCCAGCCTGCTCCAGCCTGGTTTAACCTTGTCCAACCTGCTCCAGCCTGTTTCAACCTCCTCCAACCTGCTCCAGCCTGCTCCAACCTGCTCCAACCTGCTCCAGCCTGGTTTAACATGCTCCAACCTGCTCCAGCCTGGTTTAACCTGCTCCAGCCTGCTCCAACCTGCTCCAACCTGCTCCAGCCTGGTCCAACCTGCTCCAGCCTGCTCAAACCTGCTTCAGCCTGGTTTAACCTGCTCCAACCTGCTCCAGCCTGGTTTAACCTGCTCCAACCTACTCCAGCCTGGTTTAACCTGCTCCAACCTGCTCCAGCCTGCTCCAACCTGCTCCAACTTGCTCCAGCCTGGTTTAACATGCTCCAACCTGCTCCAGCCTGGTTTAACCTGCTCCAACCTGCTCCAACCTGCTCCAACCTGCTCCAACCTGGTCCAACCTGCTCCAGCCTGTTTCAACCTGCTCCAACTTGCTCCAACCTGCTCCAACCTGCTCCAGCCTGCTCCAACCTGCTCCAACTTGCTCCAACCTTCTCCAGCCTGCTCCAGCCTGGTTTAACCTTGTCCAACCTGCTCCAGCCTGTTTCAACCTCCTCCAACCTGCTCCAGCCTGCTCCAACCTGCTCCAACCTGCTCCAGCCTGGTTTAACATGCTCCAACCTGCTCCAGCCTGGTTTAACCTGCTCCAGCCTGCTCCAACCTGCTCCAACCTGCTCCAACCTGGTCCAACCTGCTCCAGCCTGCTCCAACCTACTCCAGCCTGGTTTAACATGCTCCAACCTGCTCCAGCCTGGTCCAACCTTATCCAACCTACTCCAGCCTGGTTTAACCTGCTCCAGCCTGGTTTAACCTGCTCCAACCTGCTCCAGCCTTCTCCAACCTACTCCAGCCTGGTTTAACCTGCTCCAGCCTGCTCCAGCCTGCTCCAACCTGCTCCAGCCTGCTCCAACCTACTCCAGCCTGGTTTAACCTGCTCCAGCCTGCTCCAGCCTGGTTTAACCTTGTCCAACCTGCTCCAGCCTGTTTCAACCTCCTCCAACCTGCTCCAGCCTGCTCCAACCTGCTCCAACCTGCTCCAGCCTGGTTTAACATGCTCCAACCTGCTCCAGCCTGGTTTAACCTGCTCCAGCCTGCTCCAACCTGCTCCAACCTGCTCCAACCTGGTCCAACCTGCTCCAGCCTGCTCCAACCTGCTTCAGCCTGGTTTAACCTGCTCCAACCTGCTCCAGCCTGGTTTAACCTGCTCCAGCCTACTCCAGCCTGGTTTAACATGCTCCAACCTGCTCCAGCCTGGTCCAACCTGCTCCAACCTACTCCAGCCTGGTTTAACCTGCTCCAGCCTGGTTTAACCTGCTCCAACCTGCTCCAGCCTTCTCCAACCTACTCCAGCCTGGTTTAACCTGCTCCAGCCTGCTCCAGCCTGCTCCAACCTGCTCCAGCCTGCTCCAACCTACTCCAGCCTGGTTTAACCTGCTCCAGCCTGGTTTAACCTGCTCCAGCCTGCTCCAGCCTGGTTTAACCTGCTCCAACCTACTCCAGCCTGGTTTAACCTGCTCCAACCAGCTCCAGCCTGGTCCAACCCACTCCAACCTGCTCCAACCTGCTCCAGCCCGCTCCAACCTGGTCCAGCCTGCTCCAGCCAACTCCAACTTGCTCCAACCTGCTCCAGCCTAGTTTTACCTGCTCCAACCTGCTCCAACCTGCTCCAACCTGCTCCAGCCTGCTCCAACCTGCTCCAACTTGCTCCAGCCTGCTCCAACCTGCTCCAGCCTGCTCCAGCCAACTCCAACTTTCTCCAACCTGCTCCAACCTGCTCCAGCCTGCTCCAGCCTGGTTTAACCTGCTCCAACCTGCTCCAGCCTGGTTTAACCTGCTCCAACCTGCTCCAGCCTGCTCCAACCTGCTCCAGCCTGGTTTAACGTGCTCCAACCTGCTCCAGCCTTCTCCAACCTGCTCCAACTTGCTCCAGCCTGGTTTAACATGGTCCAACCGTCTCCAGCTTGGTTTAACCTGCTCCAGCCTGCTCCAACCTGCTCCAACCTGCTGCAACCTGGTCCAACCTGCTCCAGCCTGCTCCAACCTGCTTCAGCCTGGTTTAACCTGCTCCAACCTGCTCCAGCCTGGTTTAGCCTGCTCCACCCTACTCCAGCCTGGTTTAACATGCTCCAACCTGCTCCAGCCTGGTCCAACCTGCTCCAACCTACTCCAGCCTGGTTTAACCTGCTCCAGCCTGGTTTAACCTGCTCCAACCTGCTCCAGCCTTCTCCAACCTACTCCAGCCTGGTTTAACCTGCTCCAGCCTGCTCCAACCTGCTCCAGCCTGTTCCAACCTGCTCCAACCTGCTCCAACCTGCTCCCACCTGCTCCAGCCTGGTCCAACCTGCTCCAGCCTGCTCAAACCTGCTTCAGCCTGGTTTAACCTGCTCCAACCTGCTCCAGCCTGGTTTAACCTGCTCCAACCTACTCCAGCCTGGTTTAACCTGCTCCAACCTGCTCCAGCCTGCTCCAACCTGCTCCAACTTGCTCCAGCCTGGTTTAACATGCTCCAACCTGCTCCAGCCTGGTTTAACCTGCTCCAACCTGCTCCAACCTGCTCCAACCTGCTCCAACCTGGTCCAACCTGCTCCAGCCTGGTTTCAACCTGCTCCAACTTGCTCCAACCTGCTCCAACCTGCTCCAGCCTGCTCCAACCTGCTCCAACTTGCTCCAACCTTCTCCAGCCTGCTCCAGCCTGGTTTAACCTTGTCCAACCTGCTCCAGCCTGTTTCAACCTCCTCCAACCTGCTCCAGCCTGCTCCAACCTGCTCCAACCTGCTCCAGCCTGGTTTAACATGCTCCAACCTGCTCCAGCCTGGTTTAACCTGCTCCAGCCTGCTCCAACCTGCTCCAACCTGCTCCAACCTGGTCCAACCTGCTCCAGCCTGCTCCAACCTACTCCAGCCTGGTTTAACATGCTCCAACCTGCTCCAGCCTGGTCCAACCTTCTCCAACCTACTCCAGCCTGGTTTAACCTGCTCCAGCCTGGTTTAACCTGCTCCAACCTGCTCCAGCCTTCTCCAACCTACTCCAGCCTGGTTTAACCTGCTCCAGCCTGCTCCAGCCTGCTCCAACCTGCTCCAGCCTGCTCCAACCTACTCCAGCCTGGTTTAACCTGCTCCAGCCTGCTCCAGCCTGGTTTAACCTTGTCCAACCTGCTCCAGCCTGTTTCAACCTCCTCCAACCTGCTCCAGCCTGCTCCAACCTGCTCCAACCTGCTCCAGCCTGGTTTAACATGCTCCAACCTGCTCCAGCCTGGTTTAACCTGCTCCAGCCTGCTCCAACCTGCTCCAACCTGCTCCAACCTGGTCCAACCTGCTCCAGCCTGCTCCAACCTGCTTCAGCCTGGTTTAACCTGCTCCAACCTGCTCCAGCCTGGTTTAACCTGCTCCAGCCTACTCCAGCCTGGTTTAACATGCTCCAACCTGCTCCAGCCTGGTCCAACCTGCTCCAACCTACTCCAGCCTGGTTTAACCTGCTCCAGCCTGGTTTAACCTGCTCCAACCTGCTCCAGCCTTCTCCAACCTACTCCAGCCTGGTTTAACCTGCTCCAGCCTGCTCCAGCCTGCTCCAACCTGCTCCAGCCTGCTCCAACCTACTCCAGCCTGGTTTAACCTGCTCCAGCCTGGTTTAACCTGCTCCAGCCTGCTCCAGCCTGGTTTAACCTGCTCCAACCTACTCCAGCCTGGTTTAACCTGCTCCAACCAGCTCCAGCCTGGTCCAACCCACTCCAACCTGCTCCAACCTGCTCCAGCCCGCTCCAACCTGGTCCAGCCTGCTCCAGCCAACTCCAACTTGCTCCAACCTGCTCCAGCCTAGTTTTACCTGCTCCAACCTGCTCCAACCTGCTCCAACCTGCTCCAGCCTGCTCCAACCTGCTCCAACTTGCTCCAGCCTGCTCCAACCTGCTCCAGCCTGCTCCAGCCAACTCCAACTTTCTCCAACCTGCTCCAACCTGCTCCAGCCTGCTCCAGCCTGGTTTAACCTGCTCCAACCTGCTCCAGCCTGGTTTAACCTGCTCCAACCTGCTCCAGCCTGCTCCAACCTGCTCCAGCCTGGTTTAACGTGCTCCAACCTGCTCCAGCCTTCTCCAACCTGCTCCAACTTGCTCCAGCCTGGTTTAACATGGTCCAACCGTCTCCAGCTTGGTTTAACCTGCTCCAGCCTGCTCCAACCTGCTCCAACCTGCTGCAACCTGGTCCAACCTGCTCCAGCCTGCTCCAACCTGCTTCAGCCTGGTTTAACCTGCTCCAACCTGCTCCAGCCTGGTTTAGCCTGCTCCACCCTACTCCAGCCTGGTTTAACATGCTCCAACCTGCTCCAGCCTGGTCCAACCTGCTCCAACCTACTCCAGCCTGGTTTAACCTGCTCCAGCCTGGTTTAACCTGCTCCAACCTGCTCCAGCCTTCTCCAACCTACTCCAGCCTGGTTTAACCTGCTCCAGCCTGCTCCAACCTGCTCCAGCCTGTTCCAACCTGCTCCAACCTGCTCCAACCTGCTCCCACCTGCTCCAACCTGCTCCAACCTGGTCCAACCTGCTCCAACCTGCTCCAGCCTGCTCCAACCTGCTCCAACTTGCTCCAGCCTGGTTTAACATGCTCCAACCTGCTCCAGCCTGGTTTAACCTGCTCCAGCCTGCTCCAACCTGCTCCAACCTGCTCCAACCTGGTCCAACCTGCTCCAGCCTGTTTCAACCTGCTCCAACTTGCTCCAACCTGCTCCAACCTGCTCCAGCCTGCTCCAACCTGCTCCAACTTGCTCCAACCTGCTCCAGCCTGCTCCAGCCTGGTTTAACCTTGTCCAACCTGCTCCAGCCTGTTTCAACCTCCTCCAACCTGCTCCAGCCTGCTCCAACCTGCTCCAACTTGCTCCAGCCTGGTTTAACATGCTCCAACCTGCTCCAGCCTGGTTTAACCTGCTCCAGCCTGCTCCAACCTGCTCCAACCTGGTCCAACCTGGTCCAACCTGCTTCAGCCTGGTTTAACCTGCTCCAACCTGCTCCAGCCTGGTTTAACCTGCTCCAACCTACTCCAGCCTGGTTTAACATGCTCCAACCTGCTCCAGCCTGGTCCAGCCTGCTCCAACCTACTCCAGCCTGGTTTAACCTGCTCCAGCCTGGTTTAACCTGCTCCAACCTGCTCCAGCCTGCTCCAACCTACTCCAGCCTGGTTTAACCTGCTCCAGCCTGCTCCAGCCTGGTTTAACCTGCTCCAACCTACTCCAGCCTGGTTTAACCTGCTCCAACCAGCTCCAGCCTGGTCCAACCTGCTCCAACCTGCTCCAGCCTGCTCCTGCCAACTCCAACTTGCTCCAAACTGCTCCAGCCTAGTTTTACCTGCTCCAACCTGCTCCAGCCTGGTTTAGCCTGCTCCAACCTGCTCCAGCCTGGTTTAACATGCTCCAACCTGCTCCAGCCTGGTCCAACCTGCTCCAACCTACTCCAGCCTGGTTTAACCTGCTCCAGCCTGGTTTAACCTGCTCCAACCTGCTCCAGCCTTCTCCAACCTACTCCAGCCTGGTTTAACCTGCTCCAGCCTGCTCCAACCTGCTCCAGCCTGTTCCAATCTGCTCCAACCTGCTCCAACCTGCTCCAGCCTGCTCCAACCTGCTCCAGCCTGGTTTAACCTGCTCCAGCCTTCTCCAGCCTGCTCCAACCTGCTCCAACTTGCTCCAACCTTGTTTAACCTGCTCCAACCTGCTCCAGCCTGGTTTAACCTGCTCCAGCCTGCTCCAACCTGCTCCAACCTGCTCCAACCTGGTCCAACCTGCTCCAGCCTGTTTCAACCTGCTCCAACTTGCTCCAACCTGCTCCAACCTGCTCCAGCCTGCTCCAACCTGCTCCAACTTGCTCCAACCTGCTCCAGCCTGCTCCGGCCTGGTTTAACCTTGTCCAACCTGCTCCAGCCTGTTTCAACCTCCTCCAACCTGCTCCAGCCTGCTCCAACCTGCTCCAACTTGCTCCAGCCTGGTTTAACATGCTCCAACCTGCTCCAGCCTGGTTTAACCTGCTCCAGCCTGCTCCAACCTGCTCCAACCTGCTCCAGCCTGCTCAAACCTGCTCCAGCCTGGTTTAACCTGCTCCAACCTGCTCCAGCCTGGTTTAACCTGCTCCAACCTACTCCAGCCTGGTTTAACATGCTCCAACCTGCTCCAGCCTGGTCCAGCCTGCTCCAACCTACTCCAGCCTGGTTTAACCTGCTCCAGCCTGGTTTAACCTGCTCCAACCTGCTCCAGCCTGCTCCAACCTACTCCAGCCTGGTTTAACCTGCTCCAGCCTGCTCCAGCCTGGTTTAACCTGCTCCAACCTACTCCAGCCTGGTTTAACCTGCTCCAACCAGCTCCAGCCTGGTCCAACCTGCTCCAACCTGCTCCAGCCTGCTCCTGCCAACTCCAACTTGCTCCAAACTGCTCCAGCCTAGTTTTACCTGCTCCAACCTGCTCCAACCTGCTCCAGCCTGCTCCAACCTGCTCCAGCCTGGTTTAACATGCTCCAACCTGCTCCAGCCTGGTCCAACCTGCTCCAACCTACTCCAGCCTGGTTTAACCTGCTCCAGCCTGGTTTAACCTGCTCCAACCTGCTCCAGCCTTCTCCAACCTACTCCAGCCTGGTTTAACCTGCTCCAGCCTGCTCCAACCTGCTCCAGCCTGTTCCAATCTGCTCCAACCTGCTCCAACCTGCTCCAGCCTGCTCCAACCTGCTCCAGCCTGGTTTAACCTGCTCCAGCCTTCTCCAGCCTGCTCCAACCTGCTCCAACTTGCTCCAACCTTGTTTAACCTGCTCCAACCTGCTCCAGCCTGGTTTAACCTGCTCCAGCCTGCTCCAACCTGCTCCAACCTGCTCCAACCTGGTCCAACCTGCTCCAGCCTGTTTCAACCTGCTCCAACTTGCTCCAACCTGCTCCAACCTGCTCCAGCCTGCTCCAACCTGCTCCAACTTGCTCCAACCTGCTCCAGCCTGCTCCGGCCTGGTTTAACCTTGTCCAACCTGCTCCAGCCTGTTTCAACCTCCTCCAACCTGCTCCAGCCTGCTCCAACCTGCTCCAACTTGCTCCAGCCTGGTTTAACATGCTCCAACCTGCTCCAGCCTGGTTTAACCTGCTCCAGCCTGCTCCAACCTGCTCCAACCTGCTCCAACCTGGTCCAACCTGCTCCAGCCTGCTCCAACCTGCTTCAGCCTGGTTTAACCTGCTCCAACCTGCTCCAGCCTGCTCCAACCTGCTCCAACTTGCTCCAGCCTGGTTTAACATGCTCCAACCTGCTCCAGCCTGGTTTAACCTGCTCCAACCTGCTCCAACCTGCTCCAACCTGGTCCAACCTGCTCCAGCCTGTTTTAACCTGCTCCAACTTGCTCCAACCTGCTCCAACCTGCTCCAGCCTGCTCCAACCTGCTCCAACTTGCTCCAACCTTCTCCAGCCTGCTCCAGCCTGGTTTAACCTTGTCCAACCTGCTCCAGCCTGTTTCAACCTCCTCCAACCTGCTCCAGCCTGCTCCAACCTGCTCCAACCTGCTCCAGCCTGGTTTAACATGCTCCAACCTGCTCCAGCCTGGTTTAACCTTCTCCAGCCTGCTCCAACCTGCTCCAACCTGCTCCAACCTGGTCCAACCTGCTCCAGCCTGCTCCAACCTACTCCAGCCTGGTTTAACATGCTCCAACCTGCTCCAGCCTGGTCCAACCTTCTCCAACCTACTCCAGCCTGGTTTAACCTGCTCCAGCCTGGTTTAACCTGCTCCAACCTGCTCCAGCCTTCTCCAACCTACTACAGCCTGGTTTAACCTGCTCCAGCCTGCTCCAGCCTGCTCCAACCTGCTCCAGCCTGCTCCAACCTACTCCAGCCTGGTTTAACCTGCTCCAGCCTGCTCCAGCCTGGTTTAACCTTGTCCAACCTGCTCCAGCCTGTTTCAACCTCCTCCAACCTGCTCCAGCCTGCTCCAACCTGCTCCAACCTGCTCCAGCCTGGTTTAACATGCTCCAACCTGCTCCAGCCTGGTTTAACCTGCTCCAGCCTGCTCCAACCTGCTCCAACCTGCTCCAACCTGGTCCAACCTGCTCCAGCCTGCTCAAACCTGCTTCAGCCTGGTTTAACCTGCTCCAACCTGCTCCAGCCTGGTTTAACCTGCTCCAACCTACTCCAGCCTGGTTTAACATGCTCCAACCTGCTCCAGCCTGGTCCAACCTGCTCCAACCTACTCCAGCCTGGTTTAACCTGCTCCAGCCTGGTTTAACCTGCTCCAACCTGCTCCAGCCTTCTCCAACCTACTCCAGCCTGGTTTAACCTGTTCCAGCCTGCTCCAGCCTGCTCCAACCTGCTCCAACCTGCTCCAACCTGGTCCAACCTGCTCCAGCCTGCTCCAACCTACTCCAGCCTGGTTTAACATGCTCCAACCTGCTCCAGCCTGGTCCAACCTTCTCCAACCTACTCCAGCCTGGTTTAACCTGCTCCAGCCTGGTTTAACCTGCTCCAACCTGCTCCAGCCTTCTCCAACCTACTCCAGCCTGGTTTAACCTGCTCCAGCCTGCTCCAGCCTGCTCCAACCTGCTCCAGCCTGCTCCAACCTACTCCAGCCTGGTTTAACCTGCTCCAGCCTGCTCCAGCCTGGTTTAACCTTGTCCAACCTGCTCCAGCCTGTTTCAACCTCCTCCAACCTGCTCCAGCCTGCTCCAACCTGCTCCAACCAGCTCCAGCCTGGTTTAACATGCTCCAACCTGCTCCAGCCTGGTTTAACCTGCTCCAGCCTGCTCCAACCTGCTCCAACCTGCTCCAGCCTGGTCCAACCTGCTCCAGCCTGCTCAAACCTGCTTCAGCCTGGTTTAACCTGCTCCAACCTGCTCCAGCCTGGTTTAACCTGCTCCAACCTACTCCAGCCTGGTTTAACATGCTCCAACCTGCTCCAGCCTGGTCCAACCTGCTCCAACCTACTCCAGCCTGGTTTAACCTGCTCCAGCCTGGTTTAACCTGCTCCAACCTGCTCCAGCCTTCTCCAACCTACTCCAGCCTGGTTTAACCTGCTCCAGCCTGCTCCAGCCTGCTCCAACCTGCTCCAGCCTGCTCCAACCTACTCCAGCCTGGTTTAACCTGCTCCAGCCTGGTTTAACCTGCTCCAGCCTGCTCCAGCCTGGTTTAACCTGCTCCAACCTACTCCAGCCTGGTTTAACCTGCTCCAACCAGCTCCAGCCTGGTCCAACCCACTCCAACCTGCTCCAACCTGCTCCAGCCCGCTCCAACCTGCTCCAGCCTGCTCCAGCCAACTCCAACTTGCTCCAACCTGCTCCAGCCTAGTTTTACCTGCTCCAACCTGCTCCAACCTGCTCCAACCTGCTCCAGCCTGCTCCAACCTGCTCCAACTTGCTCCAGCCTGCTCCAACCTGCTCCAGCCTGCTCCAGCCAACTCCAACTTTCTCCAACCTGCTCCAACCTGCTCCAGCCTGCTCCAGCCTGGTTTAACCTGCTCCAACCTGCTCCAGCCTGGTTTAACCTGCTCCAACCTGCTCCAGCCTGCTCCAACCTGCTCCAGCCTGGTTTAACGTGCTCCAACCTGCTCCAGCCTTCTCCAACCTGCTCCAACTTGCTCCAGCCTGGTTTAACATGGTCCAACCGTCTCCAGCTTGGTTTAACCTGCTCCAGCCTGCTCCAACCTGCTCCAACCTGCTCCAACCTGGTCCAACCTGCTCCAGCCTGCTCCAAACTGCTTCAGCCTGGTTTAACCTGCTCCAACCTGCTCCAGCCTGGTTTAGCCTGCTCCACCCTACTCCAGCCTGGTTTAACATGCTCCAACCTGCTCCAGCCTGGTCCAACCTGCTCCAACCTACTCCAGCCTGGTTTAACCTGCTCCAGCCTGGTTTAACCTGCTCCAACCTGCTCCAGCCTTCTCCAACCTACTCCAGCCTGGTTTAACCTGCTCCAGCCTGCTCCAACCTGCTCCAGCCTGTTCCAACCTGCTCCAACCTGCTCCAACCTGCTCCCACCTGCTCCAACCTGCTCCAACCTGGTCCAACCTGCTCCAACCTGCTCCAGCCTGCTCCAACCTGCTCCAACTTGCTCCAGCCTGGTTTAACATGCTCCAACCTGCTCCAGCCTGGTTTAACCTGCTCCAGCCTGCTCCAACCTGGTCCAACCTGCTCCAACCTGGTCCAACCTGCTCCAGCCTGTTTCAACCTGCTCCAACTTGCTCCAACCTGCTCCAACCTGCTCCAGCCAGCTCCAACCTGCTCCAACTTGCTCCAACCTGCTCCAGCCTGCTCCAGCCTGGTTTAACCTTGTCCAACCTGCTCCAGCCTGTTTCAACCTCCTCCAACCTGCTCCAGCCTGCTCCAACCTGCTCCAACTTGCTCCAGCCTGGTTTAACATGCTCCAACCTGCTCCAGCCTGGTTTAACCTGCTCCAGCCTGCTCCAACCTGCTCCAACCTGCTCCAACCTGGTCCAACCTGCTCCAACCTGCTTCAGCCTGGTTTAACCTGCTCCAACCTGCTCCAGCCTGGTTTAACCTGCTCCAACCTACTCCAGCCTGGTTTAACATGCTCCAACCTGCTCCAGCCTGGTCCAGCCTGCTCAAACCTACTCCAGCCTGGTTTAACCTGCTCCAGCCTGGTTTAACCTGCTCCAACCTGCTCCAGCCTGCTCCAACCTACTCCAGCCTGGTTTAACCTGCTCCAGCCTGCTCCAGCCTGGTTTAACCTGCTCCAACCTACTCCAGCCTGGTTTAACCTGCTCCAACCAGCTCCAGCCTGGTCCAACCTGCTCCAACCTGCTCCAGCCTGCTCCTGCCAACTCCAACTTGCTCCAAACTGCTCCAGCCTAGTTTTACCTGCTCCAACCTGCTCCAACCTGCTCCAACCTGCTCCAGCCTGGTTTAACCTGCTCCAACCTGCTCCAACCTGCTCCAGCCTGGTTTAACCTGCTCCAGCCTGCTCCAACCTGCTCCAACCTGGTCCAACCTGGTCCAACCTGCTCCAGCCTGTTTCAACCTGCTCCAACTTGCTCCAACCTGCTCCAACCTGCTCCAGCCTGCTCCAACCTGCTCCAACTTGCTCCAGCCTGCTCCAACCTGCTCCAGCCTGCTCCAGCCAACTCCAACTTGCTCCAACCTGCTCCAACCTCCTCCAGCCTGCTCCAGGCTGGTTTAACCTGCTCCAACCTGCTCCAGCCCGCTCCAACCTGCTCCAGCCTGCTCCAGCCTGCTCCAACCTGCTCCAGCCTGGTTTAACGTGCTCCAACCTGCTCCAGCCTTCTCCAACCTGCTCCAACTTGCTCCAGCCTGGTTTAACATGGTCCAACCGTCTCCAGCTTGGTTTAACCTGCTCCAGCCTGCTCCAACCTGCTCCAACCTACTCCAGCCTGGTTTAACCTGTTCCAGCCTGCTCCAGCATGCTCCAACCTGCTCCAACCTGCTCCAACCTGGTCCAACCTGCTCCAGCCTGCTCCAACCTACTCCAGCCTGGTTTAACATGCTCCAACCTGCTCCAGCCTGGTCCAACCTTCTCCAACCTACTCCAGCCTGGTTTAACCTGCTCCAGCCTGGTTTAACCTGCTCCAACCTGCTCCAGCCTTCTCCAACCTACTCCAGCCTGGTTTAACCTGCTCCAACCTGCTCCAGCCTGCTCCAACCTGCTCCAGCCTGCTCCAACCTACTCCAGCCTGGTTTAACCTGCTCCAGCCTGCTCCAGCCTGGTTTAACCTTGTCCAACCTGCTCCAGCCTGTTTCAACCTCCTCCAACCTGCTCCAGCCTGCTCCAACCTGCTCCAACCTGCTCCAGCCTGGTTTAACATGCTCCAACCTGCTCCAGCCTGGTTTAACCTGCTCCAGCCTGCTCCAACCTGCTCCAACCTGCTCCAGCCTGGTCCAACCTGCTCCAGCCTGCTCAAACCTGCTTCAGCCTGGTTTAACCTGCTCCAACCTGCTCCAGCCTGGTTTAACCTGCTCCAACCTACTCCAGCCTGGTTTAACATGCTCCAACTTCTCCAGCCTGGTCCAACCTGCTCCAACCTACTCCAGCCTGGTTTAACCTGCTCCAGCCTGGTTTAACCTGCTCCAACCTGCTCCAGCCTTCTCCAACCTACTCCAGCCTGGTTTAACCTGCTCCAGCCTGCTCCAGCCTGCTCCAACCTGCTCCAGCCTGCTCCAACCTACTCCAGCCTGGTTTAACCTGCTCCAGCCTGGTTTAACCTGCTCCAGCCTGCTCCAGCCTGGTTTAACCTGCTCCAACCTACTCCAGCCTGGTTTAACCTGCTCCAACCAGCTCCAGCCTGGTCCAACCCACTCCAACCTGCTCCAACCTGCTCCAGCCCGCTCCAACCTGCTCCAGCCTGCTCCAGCCAACTCCAACTTGCTCCAACCTGCTCCAGCCTAGTTTTACCTGCTCCAACCTGCTCCAACCTGCTCCAACCTGCTCCAGCCTGCTCCAACCTGCTCCAACTTGCTCCAGCCTGCTCCAACCTGCTCCAGCCTGCTCCAGCCTGGTTTAACCTGCTCCAACTTGCTCCAACCTGCTCCAGCCTGCTCCAACCTGCTCCAGCCTGCTCCAACCTACTCCAGCCTGGTTTAACCTGCTCCAACCTGCTCCAGCCTGCTCCAACCTGCTCCAGCCTGGTTTAACGTGCTCCAACCTGCTCCAGCCTTCTCCAACCTGCTCCAACTTGCTCCAGCCTGGTTTAACATGGTCCAACCGTCTCCAGCTTGGTTTAACCTGCTCCAGCCTGCTCCAACCTGCTCCAACCTGCTCCAACCTGGTCCAACCTGCTCCAGCCTGCTTCAGCCTGGTTTAACCTGCTCCAACCTGCTCCAGCCTGGTTTAGCCTGCTCCACCCTACTCCAGCCTGGTTTAAAATGCTCCAACCTGCTCCAGCCTGGTCCAACCTGCTCCAACCTACTCCAGCCTGGTTTAACCTGCTCCAGCCTGGTTTAACCTGCTCCAACCTGCTCCAGCCTTCTCCAACCTACTCCAGCCTGGTTTAACCTGCTCCAGCCTGCTCCAACCTGCTCCAGCCTGTTCCAACCTGCTCCAACCTGCTCCAACCTGCTCCCACCTGCTCCAACCTGCTCCAACCTGGTCCAACCTGCTCCAACCTGCTCCAGCCTGCTCCAACCTGCTCCAACTTGCTCCAGCCTGGTTTAACATGCTCCAACCTGCTCCAGCCTGGTTTAACCTGCTCCAGCCTGCTCCAACCTGCTCCAACCTGCTCCAACCTGGTCCAACCTGCTCCAGCCTGTTTCAACCTGCTCCAACTTGCTCCAACCTGCTCCAACCTGCTCCAGCCTGCTCCAACCTGCTCCAACTTGCTCCAACCTGCTCCAGCCTGCTCCAGCCTGGTTTAACCTTGTCCAACCTGCTCCAGCCTGTTTCAACCTCCTCCAACCTGCTCCAGCCTGCTCCAACCTGCTCCAACTTGCTCCAGCCTGGTTTAACATGCTCCAACCTGCTCCAGCCTGGTTTAACCTGCTCCAGCCTGCTCCAACCTGCTCCAACCTGCTCCAACCTGGTCCAACCTGCTCCAACCTGCTTCAGCCTGGTTTAACCTGCTCCAACCTGCTCCAGCCTGGTTTAACCTGCTCCAACCTACTCCAGCCTGGTTTAACATGCTCCAACCTGCTCCAGCCTGGTCCAGCCTGCTCAAACCTACTCCAGCCTGGTTTAACCTGCTCCAGCCTGGTTTAACCTGCTCCAACCTGCTCCAGCCTGCTCCAACCTACTCCAGCCTGGTTTAACCTGCTCCAGCCTGCTCCAGCCTGGTTTAACCTGCTCCAACCTACTCCAGCCTGGTTTAACCTGCTCCAACCAGCTCCAGCCTGGTCCAACCTGCTCCAACCTGCTCCAGCCTGCTCCTGCCAACTCCAACTTGCTCCAAACTGCTCCAGCCTAGTTTTACCTGCTCCAACCTGCTCCAACCTGCTCCAACCTGCTCCAACCTGCTCCAGCCTGGTTTAACCTGCTCCAAACTGCTCCAACCTGCTCCAGCCTGGTTTAACCTGCTCCAGCCTGCTCCAACCTGCTCCAACCTGGTCCAACCTGGTCCAACCTGCTCCAGCCTGTTTCAACCTGCTCCAACTTGCTCCAACCTGCTCCAACCTGCTCCAGCCTGCTCCAACCTGCTCCAACTTGCTCCAGCCTGCTCCAACCTGCTCCAGCCTGCTCCAGCCAACTCCAACTTGCTCCAACCTTCTCCAACCTCCTCCAGCCTGCTCCAGGCTGGTTTAACCTGCTCCAACCTGCTCCAGCCCGCTCCAACCTGCTCCAGCCTGCTCCAGCCTGCTCCAACCTGCTCCAGCCTGGTTTAACGTGCTCCAACCTGCTCCAGCCTTCTCCAACCTGCTCCTACTTGCTCCAGCCTGGTTTAACATGGTCCAACCGTCTCCAGCTTGGTTTAACCTGCTCCAGCCTGCTCCAGCCTGCTCCAACCTGCTCCAACCTGCTCCAGCCCGCTCCAACCTGCTCCAGCCTGCTCCAGCCTGCTCCAACCTGCTCCAGCCTGGTTTAACGTGCTCCAACCTGCTCCAGCCTTCTCCAACCTGCTCCAACTTGCTCCAGCCTGGTTTAACATGGTCCAACCGTCTCCAGCTTGGTTTAACCTGCTCCAGCCTGCTCCAACCTGCTCCAACCTACTCCAGCCTGGTTTAACCTGTTCCAGCCTGCTCCAGCATGCTCCAACCTGCTCCAACCTGCTCCAACCTGGTCCAACCTGCTCCAGCCTGCTCCAACCTACTCCAGCCTGGTTTAACATGCTCCAACCTGCTCCAGCCTGGTCCAACCTTCTCCAACCTACTCCAGCCTGGTTTAACCTGCTCCAGCCTGGTTTAACCTGCTCCAACCTGCTCCAGCCTTCTCCAACCTACTCCAGCCTGGTTTAACCTGCTCCAACCTGCTCCAGCCTGCTCCAACCTGCTCCAGCCTGCTCCAACCTACTCCAGCCTGGTTTAACCTGCTCCAGCCTGCTCCAGCCTGGTTTAACCTTGTCCAACCTGCTCCAGCCTGTTTCAACCTCCTCCAACCTGCTCCAGCCTGCTCCAACCTGCTCCAACCTGCTCCAGCCTGGTTTAACATGCTCCAACCTGCTCCAGCCTGGTTTAACCTGCTCCAGCCTGCTCCAACCTGCTCCAACCTGCTCCAGCCTGGTCCAACCTGCTCCAGCCTGCTCAAACCTGCTTCAGCCTGGTTTAACCTGCTCCAACCTGCTCCAGCCTGGTTTAACCTGCTCCAACCTACTCCAGCCTGGTTTAACATGCTCCAACTTCTCCAGCCTGGTCCAACCTGCTCCAACCTACTCCAGCCTGGTTTAACCTGCTCCAGCCTGGTTTAACCTGCTCCAACCTGCTCCAGCCTTCTCCAACCTACTCCAGCCTGGTTTAACCTGCTCCAGCCTGCTCCAGCCTGCTCCAACCTGCTCCAGCCTGCTCCAACCTACTCCAGCCTGGTTTAACCTGCTCCAGCCTGGTTTAACCTGCTCCAGCCTGCTCCAGCCTGGTTTAACCTGCTCCAACCTACTCCAGCCTGGTTTAACCTGCTCCAACCAGCTCCAGCCTGGTCCAACCCACTCCAACCTGCTCCAACCTGCTCCAGCCCGCTCCAACCTGCTCCAGCCTGCTCCAGCCAACTCCAACTTGCTCCAACCTGCTCCAGCCTAGTTTTACCTGCTCCAACCTGCTCCAACCTGCTCCAGCCTGCTCCTACCTGCTCCAACTTGCTCCAGCCTGCTCCAACCTGCTCCAGCCTGCTCCAGCCTGGTTTAACCTGCTCCAACTTGCTCCAACCTGCTCCAGCCTGCTCCAACCTGCTCCAGCCTGCTCCAACCTACTCCAGCCTGGTTTAACCTGCTCCAACCTGCTCCAGCCTGCTCCAACCTGCTCCAGCCTGGTTTAACGTGCTCCAACCTGCTCCAGCCTTCTCCAACCTGCTCCAACTTGCTCCAGCCTGGTTTAACATGGTCCAACCGTCTCCAGCTTGGTTTAACCTGCTCCAGCCTGCTCCAACCTGCTCCAACCTGCTCCAACCTGGTCCAACCTTCTCCAGCCTGCTTCAGCCTGGTTTAACCTGCTCCAACCTGCTCCAGCCTGGTTTAGCCTGCTCCACCCTACTCCAGCCTGGTTTAAAATGCTCCAACCTGCTCCAGCCTGGTCCAACCTGCTCCAACCTACTCCAGCCTGGTTTAACCTGCTCCAGCCTGGTTTAACCTGCTCCAACCTGCTCCAGCCTTCTCCAACCTACTCCAGCCTGGTTTAACCTGCTCCAGCCTGCTCCAACCTGCTCCAGCCTGTTCCAACCTGCTCCAACCTGCTCCAACCTGCTCCCACCTGCTCCAACCTGCTCCAACCTGGTCCAACCTGCTCCAACCTGCTTCAGCCTGCTCCAACCTGCTCCAACTTGCTCCAGCCTGGTTTAACATGCTCCAACCTGCTCCAGCCTGGTTTAACCTGCTCCAGCCTGCTCCAACCTGCTCCAACCTGCTCCAACCTGGTCCAACCTGCTCCAGCCTGTTTCAACCTGCTCCAACTTGCTCCAACCTGCTCCAACCTGCTCCAGCCTGCTCCAACCTGCTCCAACTTGCTCCAACCTGCTCCAGCCTGCTCCAGCCTGGTTTAACCTTGTCCAACCTGCTCCAGCCTGTTTCAACCTCCTCCAACCTGCTCCAGCCTGCTCCAACCTGCTCCAACTTGCTCCAGCCTGGTTTAACATGCTCCAACCTGCTCCAGCCTGGTTTAACCTGCTCCAGCCTGCTCCAACCTGCTCCAACCTGCTCCAACCTGGTCCAACCTGCTCCAACCTGCTTCAGCCTGGTTTAACCTGCTCCAACCTGCTCCAGCCTGGTTTAACCTGCTCCAACCTACTCCAGCCTGGTTTAACATGCTCCAACCTGCTCCAGCCTGGTCCAGCCTACTCAAACCTACTCCAGCCTGGTTTAACCTGCTCCAGCCTGGTTTAACCTGCTCCAACCTGCTCCAGCCTGCTCCAACCTACTCCAGCCTGGTTTAACCTGCTCCAGCCTGCTCCAGCCTGGTTTAACCTGCTCCAACCTACTCCAGCCTGGTTTAACCTGCTCCAACCAGCTCCAGCCTGGTCCAACCTGCTCCAACCTGCTCCAGCCTGCTCCTGCCAACTCCAACTTGCTCCAAACTGCTCCAGCCTAGTTTTACCTGCTCCAACCTGCTCCAACCTGCTCCAACCTGCTCCAACCTGCTCCAGCCTGGTTTAACCTGCTCCAACCTGCTCCAACCTGCTCCAGCCTGGTTTAACCTGCTCCAGCCTGCTCCAACCTGCTCCAACCTGGTCCAACCTGGTCCAACCTGCTCCAGCCTGTTTCAACCTGCTCCAACTTGCTCCAACCTGCTCCAACCTGCTCCAGCCTGCTCCAACCTGCTCCAACTTGCTCCAGCCTGCTCCAACCTGCTCCAGCCTGCTCCAGCCAACTCCAACTTGCTCCAACCTGCTCCAACCTCCTCCAGCCTGCTCCAGGCTGGTTTAACCTGCTCCAACCTGCTCCAGCCCGCTCCAACCTGCTCCAGCCTGCTCCAGCCTGCTCCAACCTGCTCCAGCCTGGTTTAACGTGCTCCAACCTGCTCCAGCCTTCTCCAACCTGCTCCAACTTGCTCCAGCCTGGTTTAACATGGTCCAACCGTCTCCAGCTTGGTTTAACCTGCTCCAGCCTGCTCCAACCTGCTCCAACCTACTCCAGCCTGGTTTAACCTGTTCCAGCCTGCTCCAGCCTGCTCCAACCTGCTCCAACCTGCTCCAACCTGGTCCAACCTGCTCCAGCCTGCTCCAACCTACTCCAGCCTGGTTTAACATGCTCCAACCTGCTCCAGCCTGGTCCAACCTTCTCCAACCTACTCCAGCCTGGTTTAACCTGCTCCAGCCTGGTTTAACCTGCTCCAACCTGCTCCAGCCTTCTCCAACCTACTCCAGCCTGGTTTAACCTGCTCCAACCTGCTCCAGCCTGCTCCAACCTGCTCCAGCCTGCTCCAACCTACTCCAGCCTGGTTTAACCTGCTCCAGCCTGCTCCAGCCTGGTTTAACCTTGTCCAACCTGCTCCAGCCTGTTTCAACCTCCTCCAACCTGCTCCAGCCTGCTCCAACCTGCTCCAGCCTGGTTTAACCTGCTCCAACCAGCTCCAGCCTGGTCCAACCCACTCCAACCTGCTCCAACCTGCTCCAGCCCGCTCCAACCTGCTCCAGCCTGCTCCAGCCAACTCCAACTTGCTCCAACCTGCTCCAGCCTAGTTTTACCTGCTCCAACCTGCTCCAACCTGCTCCAACCTGCTCCAGCCTGCTCCAACCTGCTCCAACTTGCTCCAGCCTGCTCCAACCTGCTCCAGCCTGCTCCAGCCAACTCCAACTTTCTCCAACCTGCTCCAACCTGCTCCAGCCTGCTCCAGCCTGGTTTAACCTGCTCCAACCTGCTCCAGCCTGGTTTAACCTGCTCCAACCTGCTCCAGCCTGCTCCAACCTGCTCCAGCCTGGTTTAACGTGCTCCAACCTGCTCCAGCCTTCTCCAACCTGCTCCAACTTGCTCCAGCCTGGTTTAACATGGTCCAACCGTCTCCAGCTTGGTTTAACCTGCTCCAGCCTGCTCCAACCTGCTCCAACCTGCTCCAACCTGGTCCAACCTGCTCCAGCCTGCTCCAACCTGCTTCAGCCTGGTTTAACCTGCTCCAACCTGCTCCAGCCTGGTTTAGCCTGCTCCACCCTACTCCAGCCTGGTTTAAAATGCTCCAACCTGCTCCAGCCTGGTCCAACCTGCTCCAACCTACTCCAGCCTGGTTTAACCTGCTCCAGCCAGGTTTAACCTGCTCCAACCTGCTCCAGCCTTCTCCAACCTACTCCAGCCTGGTTTAACCTGCTCCAGCCTGCTCCAACCTGCTCCAGCCTGTTCCAACCTGCTCCAACCTGCTCCAACCTGCTCCCACCTGCTCCAGCCTGCTCCAACCTGGTCCAACCTGCTCCAACCTGCTCCAGCCAGCTCCAACCTGCTCCAACTTGCTCCAGCCTGGTTTAACATGCTCCAACCTGCTCCAGCCTGGTTTAACCTGCTCCAGCCTGCTCCAACCTGCTCCAACCTGCTCCAACCTGGTCCAACCTGCTCCAGCCGGTTTCAACCTGCTCCAACTTGCTCCAACCTGCTCCAACCTGCTCCAGCCTGCTCCAACCTGCTCCAACTTGCTCCAACCTGCTCCAGCCTGCTCCAGCCTGGTTTAACCTTGTCCAACCTGCTCCAGCCTGTTTCAACCTCCTCCAACCTGCTCCAGCCTGCTCCAACCTGCTCCAACTTGCTCCAGCCTGGTTTAACATGCTCCAACCTGCTCCAGCCTGGTTTAACCTGCTCCAGCCTGCTCCAACCTGCTCCAACCTGCTCCAACCTGGTCCAACCTGCTCCAACCTGCTTCAGCCTGGTTTAACCTGCTCCAACCTGCTCCAGCCTGGTTTAACCTGCTCCAACCTACTCCAGCCTGGTTTAACATGCTCCAACCTGCTCCAGCCTGGTCCAGCCTGCTCCAACCTACTCCAGCCTGGTTTAACCTGCTCCAGCCTGGTTTAACCTGCTCCAACCTGCTCCAGCCTGCTCCAACCTACTCCAGCCTGGTTTAACCTGCTCCAGCCTGCTCCAGCCTGGTTTAACCTGCTCCAACCTACTCCAGCCTGGTTTAACCTGCTCCAACCAGCTCCAGCCTGGTCCAACCTGCTCCAACCTGCTCCAGCCTGCTCCTGCCAACTCCAACTTGCTCCAAACTGCTCCAGCCTAGTTTTACCTGCTCCAACCTGCTCCAACCTGCTCCAACCTGCTCCAACCTGCTCCAGCCTGGTTTAACCTGCTCCAACTTGCTCCAACCTGCTCCAGCCTGGTTTAACCTGCTCCAGCCTGCTCCAACCTGCTCCAACCTGGTCCAACCTGGTCCAACCTGCTCCAGCCTGTTTCAACCTGCTCCAACTTGCTCCAACCTGCTCCAACCTGCTCCAGCCTGCTCCAACCTGCTCCAACTTGCTCCAGCCTGCTCCAACCTGCTCCAGCCTGCTCCAGCCAACTCCAACTTGCTCCAACCTGCTCCAACCTCCTCCAGCCTGCTCCAGGCTGGTTTAACCTGCTCCAACCTTCTCCAGCCTGGTTTAACCTGCTCCAACCTGCTCCAGCCTGCTCCAACCTGCTCCAGCCTGGTTTAACGTGCTCCAACCTGCTCCAGCCTGCTCCAACCTGCTCCAACTTGCTCCAGCCTGGTTTAACATGGTCCAACCGTCTCCAGCTTGGTTTAACCTGCTCCAGCCTGCTCCAACCTGCTCCAACCTGGTCCAACCTGCTCCAGCCTGCTCCAACCTGCTCCAGCCTGGTTTAACCTGCTCCAACCTGCTCCAGCCTGGTTTAGCCTGCTCCACCCTACTCCAGCCTGGTTTAACATGCTCCAACCTGTTCCAGCCTGTTTCAACCTGCTCCAACTTGCTCCAACCTGCTCCAACCTGCTCCAGCCTGCTCCAACCTGCTCCAACTTGCTCCAGCCTGCTCCAACCTGCTCCAGCCTGCTCCAGCCAACTCCAACTTGCTCCAACCTGCTCCAACCTGCTCCAGCCTGCTCCAGGCTGGTTTAACCTGCTCCAACCTTCTCCAGCCTGGTTTAACCTGCTCCAACCTGCTCCAGCCTGCTCCAACCTGCTCCAGCCTGGTTTAACGTGCTCCAACGTGCTCCAGCCTTCTCCAACCTGCTCCAACTTGCTCCAGCCTGGTTTAACGTGGTCCAACCGTCTCCAGCTTGGTTTAACCTGCTCCAGCCTGCTCCAACCTGCTCCAACCTGGTCCAACCTGCTCCAGCCTGCTCCAACCTGCTTCAGCCTGGTTTAACCTGCTCCAACCTGCTCCAGCCTGGTTTAACCTGCTCCACCCTACTCCAGCCTGGTTTAACATGCTCCAACCTGCTCCAGCCTGCTCCAACCTGCTCCAACCTACTCCAGCCTGGTTTAACCTGCTCCAGCCTGGTTTAACCTGCTCCAACCTGCTCCAACCTGCTCCAGCCTGGTTTAACCTGCTCCAGCCTGCTCCAACCTGCTCCAACCTGGTCCAACCTGGTCCAACCTGCTCCAGCCTGTTTCAACCTGCTCCAACTTGCTCCAACCTGCTCCAACCTGCTCCAGCCTGCTCCAACCTGCTCCAACTTGCTCCAGCCTGCTCCAACCTGCTCCAGCCTGCTCCAGCCAACTCCAACTTGCTCCAACCTGCTCCAACCTCCTCCAGCCTGCTCCAGGCTGGTTTAACCTGCTCCAACCTTCTCCAGCCTGGTTTAACCTGCTCCAACCTGCTCCAGCCTGCTCCAACCTGCTCCAGCCTGGTTTAACGTGCTCCAACCTGCTCCAGCCTGCTCCAACCTGCTCCAACTTGCTCCAGCCTGGTTTAACATGGTCCAACCGTCTCCAGCTTGGTTTAACCTTTTCCAGCCTGCTCCAACCTGCTCCAACCTGGTCCAACCTGCTCCAGCCTGCTCCAACCTGCTCCAGCCTGGTTTAACCTGCTCCAACCTGCTCCAGCCTGGTTTAACATGCTCCAACCTGCTCCAGCCTGTTTCAACCTGCTCCAACTTGCTCCAACCTGCTCCAACCTGCTCCAGCCTGCTCCAACCTGCTCCAACTTGCTCCAGCCTGCTCCAACCTGCTCCAGCCTGCTCCAGCCAACTCCAACTTGCTCCAACCTGCTCCAACCTGCTCCAGCCTGCTCCAGGCTGGTTTAACCTGCTCCAACCTTCTCCAGCCTGGTTTAACCTGCTCCAACCTGCTCCAGCCTGCTCCAACCTGCTCCAGCCTGGTTTAACGTGCTCCAACGTGCTCCAGCCTTCTCCAACCTGCTCCAACTTGCTCCAGCCTGGTTTAACGTGGTCCAACCGTCTCCAGCTTGGTTTAACCTGCTCCAGCCTGCTCCAACCTGCTCCAACCTGGTCCAACCTGCTCCAGCCTGCTCCAACCTGCTTCAGCCTGGTTTAACCTGCTCCAACCTGCTCCAGCCTGGTTTAGCCTGCTCCACCCTACTCCAGCCTGGTTTAACATGCTCCAACCTGCTCCAGCCTGCTCCAACCTGCTCCAACCTACTCCAGCCTGGTTTAACCTGCTCCAGCCTGGTTTAACCTGCTCCAACCTTCTCCAGCCTTCTCCAACCTACTCCAGCCTGGTTTAACCTGCTCCAGCCTGCTCCAACCTGCTCCAGCCTGGTTTAACCTGCTCCAACCTGCTCCAGCCTGCTCCAACCTACTCCTGCCTGGTTTAACCTTCTCCAGCCTGGTTTAACCTGCTCCAGCCTGCTCCAGCCTGGTTTAACCTGCTCCAACCTACTCCAGCCTGGTTTAAACTGCTCCAACCAGCTCCAGCCTGGTCCAACCTGCTCCAACCTACTCCAGCCTGTTTTAACCTGCTCCAACCTGCTCCAACCTGCTCCAGCCTGCTCCAACCTGCTCCAGCCTGGTTTAACCTGCTCCAGCCTGCTCCAGCCTGGTTTAACCTGCTCCAGCCTGCTCCAGCCTGGTTTAACCTGCTCCAACCTACTCCAGCCTGGTTTAACCTGCTCCAACCAGCTCCAGCCTGGTCCAACCTGCTCCAACCTGCTCCAACCTGCTCCAACCTGCTCCAACCTGCTCCAGCCTGCTCCAGCCAACTCCAACTTGTTCCAACCTGCTCCAACCTGCTCCAGCCTAGTTTTACCTGCTCCAACCTGCTCCAACCTGCTCCAGCCTGGTTTAACCTGCTCCAACCTGCTCCAACCTGCTCCAGCCTGGTTTAACCTGCTCCAACCTGCTCCAGCCTGGTTTAACCTGCTCCAGCCTGCTCCAACCTGCTCCAACCTGGTCCAACCTGCTCCAGCCTGTTTCAACCTGCTCCAACTTGCTCCAACCTGCTCCAACCTGCTCCAGCCTGCTCCAACCTGCTCCAACTTGCTCCAGCCTGCTCCAACCTGCTCCAGCCTGCTCCAGCCAACTCCAACTTGCTCCAACCTGCTCCAACCTGCTCCAGCCAGCTCCAGCCAACTCCAACTTGCTCCAACCTGCTCCAACCTGCTCCAGCCTGCTCCAGCCTGGTTTAACCTGCTCCAACCTGCTCCAGCCTGGTTTAACCTGCTCCAACCTGCTCCAGCCTGCTCCAACCTGCTCCAGCCTGGTTTAACGTGCTCCAACCTGCTCCAGCCTTCTCCAACCTACTCCAAGTTGCTCCAGCCTGGTTTAACATGGTCCAACCGTCTCCAGCTTGGTTTAACCTGCTCCAGCCTGCTCCAACCTGCTCCAACCTGGTCCAACCTGCTCCAGCCTGCTCCAACCTGCTTCAGCCTGGTTTAACCTGCTCCAACCTGCTCCAGCCTGGTTTAGCCTGCTCCACCCTACTCCAGCCTGGTTTAACATGCTCCAACCTGCTCCAGCCTGGTCCAACCTGCTCCAACCTACTCCAGCCTGGTTTAACCTGCTCCAGCCTGGTTTAACCTGCTCCAACCTGCTCCAGCCTTCTCCAACCTACTCCAGCCTGGTTTAACCTGCTCCAGCCTGCTCCAACCACCTCCAGCCTGGTTTAACCTGCTCCAACCTGCTCCAGCCTGCTCCAACCTACTCCTGCCTGGTTTAACCTGCTCCAGCCTGGTTTAACCTGCTCCAGCCTGCTCCAGCCTGGTTTAACCTGCTCCAACCTACTCCAGCCTGGTTTAAACTTCTCCAACCAGCTCCAGCCTGGTCCAACCTGCTCCAACTTGCTCCAGCCTGGTTTAACCTGCTCCAGCCTGCTCCAACTTGCTCCAACCTGCTCCAGCCTGCTCCAACCTGCTCCAGCCTGCTCCAACCTACTCCAGCCTGGTTTAACCTGCTCCAACCTGCTCCAGCCTGCTCCAACCTGCTCCAGCCTGTTCCAACCTGCTCCAACCTGCTCCAACCTGCTCCCACCTGCTTCAAACTGCTCCAACCTGGTCCAACCTGCTCCAGCCTGCTCCAACCTGCTCCAACTTGCTCCAACCTTCTCCAACCTGCTCCAACCTGCTCCAGCCTGCTCCAGCCAACTCCAACTTGCTCCAACCTGCTCCAACCTGCTCCAGCCTGCTCCAGCCTGGTTTAACCTGCTCCAACCTGCTCCAGCCTGCTCCAACCTGCTCCAGCCTGGCTTAACCTGCTCCAACCTGCTCCAGCCTGGTTTAACCTGCTCCAGCCTGCTCCAACCTGCTCCAGCCTGGTTTAACCTGCTCCAACCTGCTCCAGCCTGCTCCAACCTGCTCCAACTTGCTCCAGCCTGGTTTAACATGCTCCAACCTGCTCCAGCCTGGTTTAACCTGCTCCAGCCTGCTCCAACCTGCTCCAACCTGCTCCAACCTGGTCCAACCTGCTCCAACCTGTTTCAATCTGCTCCAACTTGCTCCAACCTGCTCCAACCTGCTCCAGCCTGCTCCAACCTGCTCCAGCCTGGTCCAACCTGCTCCAACCTGCTCCAACTTGCTCCACCTGCTCCAACCTGCTCCAACCTGCTCCAGCCTGCTCCAGCCAACTCCAACTTGCTCCAACCTGCTCCAACCTGCTCCAACCTGGTCCAACCTGCTCCAACCTGTTTCAACCTGCTCCAACTTGCTCCAACCTGCTCCAACCTGCTCCAGCCTGCTCCAACCTGCTCCAACCTGCTCCAACCTGGTCCAACCTGCTCCAACCTGCTCCAACTTGCTCCACCTGCTCCAACCTGCTCCAACCTGCTCCAGCCTGCTCCAGCCAACTCCAACTTGCTCCAACCTGCTCCAGCCTGCTCCAACCTGCTCCAGCCTGGTTTAACCTGCTCCAACCTGCTCCAACCTGCTCCAGCCTGGTTTAACCTTCTCCAGCCTGCTCCAGCCAACTCCAACTTGCTCCAACCTGCTCGCGCCTGCTCCAGCCTGGTTTAACCTGCTCCAACCTGCTCCAGCCTGCTCCAACCTGCTCCAGCCTGGTTTAACCTGCTCCAACCTGCTCCAGCCTTCTCCAACCTGCTCCAATTTGCTCCAGCCTGGTTTAACATGGTCCAACCGTCTCCAGCGTGGTTTAACCTTCTCCTGCCTGCTCCAACCTGCTCCAACCTGCTCCAACCTGGTCCAACCTGCTCCAGCCTGCTCAAACCTGCTTCAGCCTGGTTTAACCTGCTCCAACCTGCTCCAGCCTGGTTTAACCTGCTCCAACCTACTCCAGCCTGGTTTAACATGCTCCAACCTGCTCCACCCTGGTCCAACCTGCTCCAACCTACTCCAGCCTGGTTTAACCTGCTCCAGCCTGGTTTAACCTGCTCCAACCTGCTCCAGCCTTCTCCAACCTACTCCAGCCTGGTTTAACCTGCTCCAGCCTGCTCCAGCCTGCTCCAACCTGCTCCAGCCTGCTCCAACCTACTCCAGCCTGGTTTAACCTGCTCCAGCCTGCTCCAGCCTGGTTTAACCTGCTCCAGCCTGCTCCAGCCTGGTTTAACCTGCTCCAACCTACTCCAGCCTGGTTTAACCTGCTCCAACCAGCTACAGCCTGGTCCAACCTGCTCCAACCTGCTCCAACCTGCTCCAACCTGCTCCAGCCTGCTCCAGCCAACTCCAACTTGCTCCAACCTGCTCCAGCCTGGTTTTACCTGCTCCAACCTGCTCCAACCTGCTCCAGCCTGCTCCAACCTGCTCCAGCCTGGTTTAACCTGCTCCAACCTGCTACAGCCTGGTTTAACCTGCTCCAACCTGCTCCAGCCTGGTGTAACCTTCTCCAGCCTGCTCCAACCTGCTCCAACCTGCTCCAACCTGGTCCAACCTGCTCCAGCCTGTTTCAACCTGCTCCAACTTGCTCCAACCTGCTCCAACCTGCTCCAGCCTGCTCCAACCTGCTCCAACTTGCTCCAGCCTGCTCCAACCTGCTCCAGCCTGCTCCAGCCAACTCCAACTTGCTCCAACCTGCTCCAGCCTGCTCCAGCCTGTTTTAACCTGCTCCAGCCTGTTTTAACCTGCTCCAACCTTCTCCAGCCTGCTCCAACCTGCTCAAGCCTGGTTTAACCTGCTCCAACCTGCTCCAGCCTTCTCCAACCTGCTCCAACTTGCTCCAGCCTGGTTTAACATTGTCCAACCGTCTCCAGCTTGGTTTAACCTGCTCCAACCTGCTCCAACCTGCTCCAACCTGGTTTAACCTGCTCCAACCTGCTCCAGCCTGGTTTAGCCTGCTCCACCCTTCTCCAGCCTGGTTTAACATGCTCCAACCTGCTCCAGCCTGGTCCAACCTGCTCCAACCTACTCCAGCCTGGTTTAACCTGCTCCAGCCTGGTTTAACCTGCTCCAACCTGCTCCAGCCTTCTCCAACCTACTCCAGCCTGGTTTAACCTGCTCCAGCCTGCTCCAGCCTGCTCCAACCTGCTCCAGCCTGGTTTAACCTGCTCCAACCTGCTCCAGCCTGCTCCAACCTACTCCTGCCTGGTTTAACCTGCTCCAGCCTGCTCCAGCCTGGTTTGACCTTCTCCAGCCTGCTCCAGCCTGGTTTAACCTGCTCCAACCTACTCCAGCCTGGTTTAAACTGCTCCAACCAGCTCCAGCCTGGTCCAACCTGCTCCAACCTACTCCAGCCTGGTTTAACCTGCTCCAACCTGCTCCAACTTGCTCCACCTGCTCCAACCTGCTCCAACCTGCTCCAGCCTGCTCCAGCCAACTCCAACTTGCTCCAACCTGCTCCAGCCTGCTCCAACCTGCTCCCACCTGCTCCAACCTGCTCCAACCTGCTCCAACCTGCTCCAGCCTGGTTTAACCTGCTCCAGCCTGCTCCAGCCAACTCCAACTTGCTCCAACCTGCTCCAGCCTGCTCCAGCCTGGTTTAACCTGCTCCAACCTGCTCCAGCCTGCTCCAACCTGCTCCAGCCTGGTTTAACCTGCTCCAACCTGCTCCAGCCTTCTCCAACCTGCTCCAACTTGCTCCAGCCTGGTTTAACATGGTCCAACCGTCTCCAGCGTGGTTTAACCTTCTCCAGCCTGCTCCAACCTGCTCCAACCTGCTCCAACCTGCTCCAACCTGGTCCAACCTCCTCCAGCCTACTCCAGCCTGGTTTAACATGCTCCAACCTGCTCCAGCCTGGTCCAACCTGCTCCAACCTACTCCAGCCTGGTTTAACCTGCTCCAGCCTGGTTTAACCTGCTCCAACCTGCTCCAGCCTTCTCCAACCTACTCCAGCCTGGTTTAACCTGCTCCAGCCTGCTCCAACCTGCTCCAGCCTGCTCCAATCTACTCCAGCCTGGTTTAACCTGCTCCAGCCTGCTCCAGCCTGGTTTAACCTGCTCCAGCCTGCTCCAGCCTGGTTTAACCTGCTCCAACCTACTTCAGCCTGGTTTAACCTGCTCCAACCAGCTCCAGCCTGGTCCAACCTGCTCCAACCTGCTCCAACCTGCTCCAGCCTGCTCCAACCTGCTCCAGCCTGCTCCAGCCAACTCAAACTTGCTCCAACCTGCTCCAACCTGCTCCAGCCTGGTTTTACCTGCTCCAACCTGCTCCAACCTGCTCCAGCCTGATCCAACCTGCTCCAGCCTGGTTTAACCTGCTCCAACCTGCTCCAGCCTGGTTTAACCTGCTCCAACCTGCTCCAGCCTGGTGTAACCTGCTCCAGCCTGCTCCAACCTGCTCCAACCTGCTCCAACCTCGTCCAACCTGCTCCAGCCTGTTTCAACCTGCTCCAACTTGCTCCAACCTGCTCCAACCTGCTCCAGCCTGCTCCAACCTGCTCCAACTTGATCCAGCCTGCTCCAACCTGCTCCAGCCTGCTCCAGCCAACTCCAACTTGCTCCAACCTGCTCCAGCCTGCTCCAGCCTATTTTAACCTGCTCCAACCTTCTCCAGCCTGCTCCAACCTGCTCCAGCCTGGTTTAACCTGCTCCAACCTGCTCCAGCCTTCTCCAACCTGCTCCAACTTGCTCCAGCCTGGTTTAACATTGTCCAACCGTCTCCAGCTTGGTTTAACCTGCTCCAACCTGCTCCAACCTGGTCCAACCTGCTCCAGCCTGCTCAAACCTGCTTCAGCCTGGTTTAACCTGCTCCAACCTGCTCCAGCCTGGTTTAGCCTGCTCCACCCTACTCCAGCCTGGTTTAACATGCTCCAACCTGCTCCAGCCTGGTCCAACCTGCTCCAACCTACTCCAGCCTGGTTTAACCTGCTCCAGCCTGGTTTAACCTGCTCCAACCTGCTCCAGCCTTCTCCAACCTACTCCAGCCTGGTTTAACCTGCTCCAGCCTGCTCCGGCCTGCTCCAACCTGCTCCAGCCTGGTTTAACCTGCTCCAACCTGCTCCAGCCTGCTCCAACCAATCCTGCCAGGTTTAACCTGCTCCAGCCTGCTCCAGCCTGGTTTGACCTTCTCCAGCCTGCTCCAGCCTGGTTTAACCTGCTCCAACCTACTCCAGCCTGGTTTAAACTGCTCCAACCAGCTCCAGCCTGGTCCAACCTGCTCCAACCTACTCCAGCCTGGTTTAACCTGCTCCAACCTGCTCCAACTTGCTCCAACCTGCTCCAGCCTGCTCCAACCTACTCCAGCCTGGTTTAACCTGCTCCAACCTGCTCCAGCCTGCTCCAACCTGCTCCAGCCTGTTCCAACCTGCTCCAACCTGCTCCAACCTGCTCCCACCTGCTCCAACCTGCTCCAACCTGGTCCAACCTGCTCCAGCCTGCTCCAACCTGCTCCAACTTGCTCCAACCTTCTCCAACCTGCTCCAACCTGCTCCAGCCTGCTCCAACCTGCTCCAGCCTGCTCCAGCCAACTCCAACTTGCTCCAACCTGCTCCAACCTGCTCCAGCCTGCTCCAGCCTGGTTTAACCTGCTCCAACCTGCTCCAACCTGCTCCAGCCTGGTTTAACCTGCTCCAACCTGCTCCAGCCTGCTCCAACCTGCTCCAGCCTTTTCCAACCTGCTCCAACCTGCTCCAACCTGCTCCCACCTGCTCCAACCTGCTCCAACCTGGTCCAACCTGCTCCAGCCTGCTCCAACCTGCTCCAACTTGCTCCAACCTTCTCCAACCTGCTCCAACCTGCTCCAGCCTGCTCCAACCTGCTCCAGCCTGCTCCAGCCAACTCCAACTTGCTCCAACTTGCTCCAACCTGCTCCAGCCTGCTCCAACCTACTCCAGCCTGGTTTAACCTGCTCCAACCTGCTCCAGCCTGCTCCAACCTGCTCCAGCCTGTTCCAACCTGCTCCAACCTGCTCCAACCTGCTCCAACCTGGTCCAACCTGCTCCAGCCTGCTCCAACCTGCTCCAACTTGCTCCAACCTGCTCCAGCCTGCTCCAACCTGCTCCAGCCTGCTCCAGCCAACTCCAACCTGCTCCAACCAGCTCCAACCTGCTCCAACTTACTCCAGCCTGGTTTAACATGCTCCAACCTGCTCCAGCCTGGTTTAACCTGCTCCAACCTTCTCCAGCCTGCTCCAACCTGCTCCAGCCTGTTCCAACCTGCTCCAACCTGCTCCAACCTGCTCCAGCCTGCTCCAACCTGCTCCCACCTGCTCCAACCTGCTCCAACCTGCTCCAACCTGCTCCAGCCTGCTCCCAACTGCTCCAACTTGCTCCAACCTGCTCCAACCTGCTCCAACCTGCTCCAGCCTTGTTTAACCTGCTCCAACCTGCTCCAGCCTGCTCCAACCTGCTCCAACTTGCTCCAGCCTGGTTTAACATGCTCCAACCTTCTCCAGCCTGGTTTAACCTGCTCCAGCCTGCTCCAACCTGCTCCAACCTGCTCCAACCTGGTCCAACCTGATCCAACCTGTTTCAACCTGCTCCAACTTGCTCCAACCTGCTCCAACCTGCTCCAGCCTGCTCCAGCCAACTCCAACTTGCTCCAACCTGCTCCAACCTGCTCCAACCTGGTCCAACCTGCTCCAACCTGTTTCAACCTGCTCCAACTTGCTCCAACCTGCTCCAACCTGCTCCAGCCTGCTCCAACCTGCTCCAACCTGCTCCAACCTGGTCCAACCTGCTCCAACCTGCTCCAACTTGCTCCACCTGCTCCAACCTGCTCCAACCTGCTCCAGCCTGCTCCAGCCAACTCCAACTTGCTCCAACCTGCTCCAGCCTGCTCCAACCTGCTCCAGCCTGGTTTAACCTGCGCCAACCTGCTCCAACCTGCTCCAGCCTGGTTTAACCTGCTCCAGCCTGCTCCAGCCAACTCCAACTTGCTCCAACCTGCTCCAGCCTGCTCCAGCCTGGTTTAACCTGCTCCAACCTGCTCCAGCCTGCTCCAACCTGCTCCAGCCTGGTTTAACCTGCTCCAACCTGCTCCAGCCTTCTCCAACCTGCTCCAACTTGCTCCAGCCTGGTTTAACATGGTCCAACCGTCTCCAGCGTGGTTTAACCTTCTCCAGCCTGCTCCAACCTGCTCCAACCTGCTCCAACCTGGTCCAACCTGAACCAGCCTGCTCAAACCTGCTTCAGCCTGGTTTAACCTGCTCCAACCTGCTCCAGCCTGGTTTAACCTGCTCCAACCTACTCCAGCCTGGTTTAACATGCTCCAACCTGCTCCAGCCTGGTCCAACCTGCTCCAACCTACTCCAGCCTGGTTTAACCTGCTCCAGCCTGGTTTAACCTGCTCCAACCTGCTCCAGCCTTCTCCAACCTACTCCAGCCTGGTTTAACCTGCTCCAGCCTGCTCCAGCCTGCTCCAACCTGCTCCAGCCTGCTCCAACCTACTCCAGCCTGGTTTAACCTGCTCCAGCCTGCTCCAGCCTGGTTTAACTTGCTCCAGCCTGCTCCAGCCTGGTTTAACCTGCTCCAACCTACTCCAGCCTGGTTTAACCTGCTCCAACCAGCTCCAGCCTGGTCCAACCTGCTCCAACCTGCTCCAACCTGCTCCAACCTACTCCAGCCTGGTTTAACCTGCTCCAGCCTGCTCCAGCCTGGTTTAACCTGCTCCAACCTACTCCAGCCTGGTTTAACCTGCTCCAACCAGCTCCAGCCTGGTCCAACCTGCTCCAACCTGCTCCAGCCTGCTCCTGCCAACTCCAACTTGCTCCAAACTGCTCCAGCCTAGTTTTACCTGCTCCAACCTGCTCCAACCTGCTCCAACCTGCTCCAACCTGCTCCAGCCTGGTTTAACCTGCTCCAACCTGCTCCAACCTGCTCCAGCCTGGTTTAACCTGCTCCAGCCTGCTCCAACCTGCTCCAACCTGGTCCAACCTGGTCCAACCTGCTCCAGCCTGTTTCAACCTGCTCCAACTTGCTCCAACCTGCTCCAACCTGCTCCAGCCTGCTCCAACCTGCTCCAACTTGCTCCAGCCTGCTCCAACCTGCTCCAGCCTGCTCCAGCCAACTCCAACTTGCTCCAACCTGCTCCAACCTCCTCCAGCCTGCTCCAGGCTGGTTTAACCTGCTCCAACCTTCTCCAGCCTGGTTTAACCTGCTCCAACCTGCTCCAGCCTGCTCCAACCTGCTCCAGCCTGGTTTAACGTGCTCCAACCTGCTCCAGCCTGCTCCAACCTGCTCCAACTTGCTCCAGCCTGGTTTAACATGGTCCAACCGTCTCCAGCTTGGTTTAACCTGCTCCAGCCTGCTCCAACCTGCTCCAACCTGGTCCAACCTGCTCCAGCCTGCTCCAACCTGCTCCAGCCTGGTTTAACCTGCTCCAACCTGCTCCAGCCTGGTTTAGCCTGCTCCACCCTACTCCAGCCTGGTTTAACATGCTCCAACCTGTTCCAGCCTGTTTCAACCTGCTCCAACTTGCTCCAACCTGCTCCAACCTGCTCCAGCCTGCTCCAACCTGCTCCAACTTGCTCCAGCCTGCTCCAACCTGCTCCAGCCTGCTCCAGCCAACTCCAACTTGCTCCAACCTGCTCCAACCTGCTCCAGCCTGCTCCAGGCTGGTTTAACCTGCTCCAACCTTCTCCAGCCTGGTTTAACCTGCTCCAACCTGCTCCAGCCTGCTCCAACCTGCTCCAGCCTGGTTTAACGTGCTCCAACGTGCTCCAGCCTTCTCCAACCTGCTCCAACTTGCTCCAGCCTGGTTTAACGTGGTCCAACCGTCTCCAGCTTGGTTTAACCTGCTCCAGCCTGCTCCAACCTGCTCCAACCTGGTCCAACCTGCTCCAGCCTGCTCCAACCTGCTTCAGCCTGGTTTAACCTGCTCCAACCTGCTCCAGCCTGGTTTAACCTGCTCCACCCTACTCCAGCCTGGTTTAACATGCTCCAACCTGCTCCAGCCTGCTCCAACCTGCTCCAACCTACTCCAGCCTGGTTTAACCTGCTCCAGCCTGGTTTAACCTGCTCCAACCTGCTCCAACCTGCTCCAGCCTGGTTTAACCTGCTCCAGCCTGCTCCAACCTGCTCCAACCTGGTCCAACCTGGTCCAACCTGCTCCAGCCTGTTTCAACCTGCTCCAACTTGCTCCAACCTGCTCCAACCTGCTCCAGCCTGCTCCAACCTGCTCCAACTTGCTCCAGCCTGCTCCAACCTGCTCCAGCCTGCTCCAGCCAACTCCAACTTGCTCCAACCTGCTCCAACCTCCTCCAGCCTGCTCCAGGCTGGTTTAACCTGCTCCAACCTTCTCCAGCCTGGTTTAACCTGCTCCAACCTGCTCCAGCCTGCTCCAACCTGCTCCAGCCTGGTTTAACGTGCTCCAACCTGCTCCAGCCTGCTCCAACCTGCTCCAACTTGCTCCAGCCTGGTTTAACATGGTCCAACCGTCTCCAGCTTGGTTTAACCTTTTCCAGCCTGCTCCAACCTGCTCCAACCTGGTCCAACCTGCTCCAGCCTGCTCCAACCTGCTCCAGCCTGGTTTAACCTGCTCCAACCTGCTCCAGCCTGGTTTAACATGCTCCAACCTGCTCCAGCCTGTTTCAACCTGCTCCAACTTGCTCCAACCTGCTCCAACCTGCTCCAGCCTGCTCCAACCTGCTCCAACTTGCTCCAGCCTGCTCCAACCTGCTCCAGCCTGCTCCAGCCAACTCCAACTTGCTCCAACCTGCTCCAACCTGCTCCAGCCTGCTCCAGGCTGGTTTAACCTGCTCCAACCTTCTCCAGCCTGGTTTAACCTGCTCCAACCTGCTCCAGCCTGCTCCAACCTGCTCCAGCCTGGTTTAACGTGCTCCAACGTGCTCCAGCCTTCTCCAACCTGCTCCAACTTGCTCCAGCCTGGTTTAACGTGGTCCAACCGTCTCCAGCTTGGTTTAACCTGCTCCAGCCTGCTCCAACCTGCTCCAACCTGGTCCAACCTGCTCCAGCCTGCTCCAACCTGCTTCAGCCTGGTTTAACCTGCTCCAACCTGCTCCAGCCTGGTTTAGCCTGCTCCACCCTACTCCAGCCTGGTTTAACATGCTCCAACCTGCTCCAGCCTGCTCCAACCTGCTCCAACCTACTCCAGCCTGGTTTAACCTGCTCCAGCCTGGTTTAACCTGCTCCAACCTTCTCCAGCCTTCTCCAACCTACTCCAGCCTGGTTTAACCTGCTCCAGCCTGCTCCAACCTGCTCCAGCCTGGTTTAACCTGCTCCAACCTGCTCCAGCCTGCTCCAACCTACTCCTGCCTGGTTTAACCTTCTCCAGCCTGGTTTAACCTGCTCCAGCCTGCTCCAGCCTGGTTTAACCTGCTCCAACCTACTCCAGCCTGGTTTAAACTGCTCCAACCAGCTCCAGCCTGGTCCAACCTGCTCCAACCTACTCCAGCCTGTTTTAACCTGCTCCAACCTGCTCCAACCTGCTCCAGCCTGCTCCAACCTGCTCCAGCCTGGTTTAACCTGCTCCAGCCTGCTCCAGCCTGGTTTAACCTGCTCCAGCCTGCTCCAGCCTGGTTTAACCTGCTCCAACCTACTCCAGCCTGGTTTAACCTGCTCCAACCAGCTCCAGCCTGGTCCAACCTGCTCCAACCTGCTCCAACCTGCTCCAACCTGCTCCAACCTGCTCCAGCCTGCTCCAGCCAACTCCAACTTGTTCCAACCTGCTCCAACCTGCTCCAGCCTAGTTTTACCTGCTCCAACCTGCTCCAACCTGCTCCAGCCTGGTTTAACCTGCTCCAACCTGCTCCAACCTGCTCCAGCCTGGTTTAACCTGCTCCAACCTGCTCCAGCCTGGTTTAACCTGCTCCAGCCTGCTCCAACCTGCTCCAACCTGGTCCAACCTGCTCCAGCCTGTTTCAACCTGCTCCAACTTGCTCCAACCTGCTCCAACCTGCTCCAGCCTGCTCCAACCTGCTCCAACTTGCTCCAGCCTGCTCCAACCTGCTCCAGCCTGCTCCAGCCAACTCCAACTTGCTCCAACCTGCTCCAACCTGCTCCAGCCAGCTCCAGCCAACTCCAACTTGCTCCAACCTGCTCCAACCTGCTCCAGCCTGCTCCAGCCTGGTTTAACCTGCTCCAACCTGCTCCAGCCTGGTTTAACCTGCTCCAACCTGCTCCAGCCTGCTCCAACCTGCTCCAGCCTGGTTTAACGTGCTCCAACCTGCTCCAGCCTTCTCCAACCTACTCCAAGTTGCTCCAGCCTGGTTTAACATGGTCCAACCGTCTCCAGCTTGGTTTAACCTGCTCCAGCCTGCTCCAACCTGCTCCAACCTGGTCCAACCTGCTCCAGCCTGCTCCAACCTGCTTCAGCCTGGTTTAACCTGCTCCAACCTGCTCCAGCCTGGTTTAGCCTGCTCCACCCTACTCCAGCCTGGTTTAACATGCTCCAACCTGCTCCAGCCTGGTCCAACCTGCTCCAACCTACTCCAGCCTGGTTTAACCTGCTCCAGCCTGGTTTAACCTGCTCCAACCTGCTCCAGCCTTCTCCAACCTACTCCAGCCTGGTTTAACCTGCTCCAGCCTGCTCCAACCACCTCCAGCCTGGTTTAACCTGCTCCAACCTGCTCCAGCCTGCTCCAACCTACTCCTGCCTGGTTTAACCTGCTCCAGCCTGGTTTAACCTGCTCCAGCCTGCTCCAGCCTGGTTTAACCTGCTCCAACCTACTCCAGCCTGGTTTAAACTTCTCCAACCAGCTCCAGCCTGGTCCAACCTGCTCCAACTTGCTCCAGCCTGGTTTAACCTGCTCCAGCCTGCTCCAACTTGCTCCAACCTGCTCCAGCCTGCTCCAACCTGCTCCAGCCTGCTCCAACCTACTCCAGCCTGGTTTAACCTGCTCCAACCTGCTCCAGCCTGCTCCAACCTGCTCCAGCCTGTTCCAACCTGCTCCAACCTGCTCCAACCTGCTCCCACCTGCTTCAAACTGCTCCAACCTGGTCCAACCTGCTCCAGCCTGCTCCAACCTGCTCCAACTTGCTCCAACCTTCTCCAACCTGCTCCAACCTGCTCCAGCCTGCTCCAGCCAACTCCAACTTGCTCCAACCTGCTCCAACCTGCTCCAGCCTGCTCCAGCCTGGTTTAACCTGCTCCAACCTGCTCCAGCCTGCTCCAACCTGCTCCAGCCTGGCTTAACCTGCTCCAACCTGCTCCAGCCTGGTTTAACCTGCTCCAGCCTGCTCCAACCTGCTCCAGCCTGGTTTAACCTGCTCCAACCTGCTCCAGCCTGCTCCAACCTGCTCCAACTTGCTCCAGCCTGGTTTAACATGCTCCAACCTGCTCCAGCCTGGTTTAACCTGCTCCAGCCTGCTCCAACCTGCTCCAACCTGCTCCAACCTGGTCCAACCTGCTCCAACCTGTTTCAATCTGCTCCAACTTGCTCCAACCTGCTCCAACCTGCTCCAGCCTGCTCCAACCTGCTCCAGCCTGGTCCAACCTGCTCCAACCTGCTCCAACTTGCTCCACCTGCTCCAACCTGCTCCAACCTGCTCCAGCCTGCTCCAGCCAACTCCAACTTGCTCCAACCTGCTCCAACCTGCTCCAACCTGGTCCAACCTGCTCCAACCTGTTTCAACCTGCTCCAACTTGCTCCAACCTGCTCCAACCTGCTCCAGCCTGCTCCAACCTGCTCCAACCTGCTCCAACCTGGTCCAACCTGCTCCAACCTGCTCCAACTTGCTCCACCTGCTCCAACCTGCTCCAACCTGCTCCAGCCTGCTCCAGCCAACTCCAACTTGCTCCAACCTGCTCCAGCCTGCTCCAACCTGCTCCAGCCTGGTTTAACCTGCTCCAACCTGCTCCAACCTGCTCCAGCCTGGTTTAACCTTCTCCAGCCTGCTCCAGCCAACTCCAACTTGCTCCAACCTGCTCGCGCCTGCTCCAGCCTGGTTTAACCTGCTCCAACCTGCTCCAGCCTGCTCCAACCTGCTCCAGCCTGGTTTAACCTGCTCCAACCTGCTCCAGCCTTCTCCAACCTGCTCCAATTTGCTCCAGCCTGGTTTAACATGGTCCAACCGTCTCCAGCGTGGTTTAACCTTCTCCTGCCTGCTCCAACCTGCTCCAACCTGCTCCAACCTGGTCCAACCTGCTCCAGCCTGCTCAAACCTGCTTCAGCCTGGTTTAACCTGCTCCAACCTGCTCCAGCCTGGTTTAACCTGCTCCAACCTACTCCAGCCTGGTTTAACATGCTCCAACCTGCTCCACCCTGGTCCAACCTGCTCCAACCTACTCCAGCCTGGTTTAACCTGCTCCAGCCTGGTTTAACCTGCTCCAACCTGCTCCAGCCTTCTCCAACCTACTCCAGCCTGGTTTAACCTGCTCCAGCCTGCTCCAGCCTGCTCCAACCTGCTCCAGCCTGCTCCAACCTACTCCAGCCTGGTTTAACCTGCTCCAGCCTGCTCCAGCCTGGTTTAACCTGCTCCAGCCTGCTCCAGCCTGGTTTAACCTGCTCCAACCTACTCCAGCCTGGTTTAACCTGCTCCAACCAGCTACAGCCTGGTCCAACCTGCTCCAACCTGCTCCAACCTGCTCCAACCTGCTCCAGCCTGCTCCAGCCAACTCCAACTTGCTCCAACCTGCTCCAACCTGCTCCAGCCTGGTTTTACCTGCTCCAACCTGCTCCAACCTGCTCCAGCCTGCTCCAACCTGCTCCAGCCTGGTTTAACCTGCTCCAACCTGCTACAGCCTGGTTTAACCTGCTCCAACCTGCTCCAGCCTGGTGTAACCTTCTCCAGCCTGCTCCAACCTGCTCCAACCTGCTCCAACCTGGTCCAACCTGCTCCAGCCTGTTTCAACCTGCTCCAACTTGCTCCAACCTGCTCCAACCTGCTCCAGCCTGCTCCAACCTGCTCCAACTTGCTCCAGCCTGCTCCAACCTGCTCCAGCCTGCTCCAGCCAACTCCAACTTGCTCCAACCTGCTCCAGCCTGCTCCAGCCTGTTTTAACCTGCTCCAGCCTGTTTTAACCTGCTCCAACCTTCTCCAGCCTGCTCCAACCTGCTCAAGCCTGGTTTAACCTGCTCCAACCTGCTCCAGCCTTCTCCAACCTGCTCCAACTTGCTCCAGCCTGGTTTAACATTGTCCAACCGTCTCCAGCTTGGTTTAACCTGCTCCAACCTGCTCCAACCTGCTCCAACCTGGTTTAACCTGCTCCAACCTGCTCCAGCCTGGTTTAGCCTGCTCCACCCTTCTCCAGCCTGGTTTAACATGCTCCAACCTGCTCCAGCCTGGTCCAACCTGCTCCAACCTACTCCAGCCTGGTTTAACCTGCTCCAGCCTGGTTTAACCTGCTCCAACCTGCTCCAGCCTTCTCCAACCTACTCCAGCCTGGTTTAACCTGCTCCAGCCTGCTCCAGCCTGCTCCAACCTGCTCCAGCCTGGTTTAACCTGCTCCAACCTGCTCCAGCCTGCTCCAACCTACTCCTGCCTGGTTTAACCTGCTCCAGCCTGCTCCAGCCTGGTTTGACCTTCTCCAGCCTGCTCCAGCCTGGTTTAACCTGCTCCAACCTACTCCAGCCTGGTTTAAACTGCTCCAACCAGCTCCAGCCTGGTCCAACCTGCTCCAACCTACTCCAGCCTGGTTTAACCTGCTCCAACCTGCTCCAACTTGCTCCACCTGCTCCAACCTGCTCCAACCTGCTCCAGCCTGCTCCAGCCAACTCCAACTTGCTCCAACCTGCTCCAGCCTGCTCCAACCTGCTCCCACCTGCTCCAACCTGCTCCAACCTGCTCCAACCTGCTCCAGCCTGGTTTAACCTGCTCCAGCCTGCTCCAGCCAACTCCAACTTGCTCCAACCTGCTCCAGCCTGCTCCAGCCTGGTTTAACCTGCTCCAACCTGCTCCAGCCTGCTCCAACCTGCTCCAGCCTGGTTTAACCTGCTCCAACCTGCTCCAGCCTTCTCCAACCTGCTCCAACTTGCTCCAGCCTGGTTTAACATGGTCCAACCGTCTCCAGCGTGGTTTAACCTTCTCCAGCCTGCTCCAACCTGCTCCAACCTGCTCCAACCTGCTCCAACCTGGTCCAACCTGCTCCAGCCTACTCCAGCCTGGTTTAACATGCTCCAACCTGCTCCAGCCTGGTCCAACCTGCTCCAACCTACTCCAGCCTGGTTTAACCTGCTCCAGCCTGGTTTAACCTGCTCCAACCTGCTCCAGCCTTCTCCAACCTACTCCAGCCTGGTTTAACCTGCTCCAGCCTGCTCCAACCTGCTCCAGCCTGCTCCAATCTACTCCAGCCTGGTTTAACCTGCTCCAGCCTGCTCCAGCCTGGTTTAACCTGCTCCAGCCTGCTCCAGCCTGGTTTAACCTGCTCCAACCTACTTCAGCCTGGTTTAACCTGCTCCAACCAGCTCCAGCCTGGTCCAACCTGCTCCAACCTGCTCCAACCTGCTCCAGCCTGCTCCAACCTGCTCCAGCCTGCTCCAGCCAACTCAAACTTGCTCCAACCTGCTCCAACCTGCTCCAGCCTGGTTTTACCTGCTCCAACCTGCTCCAACCTGCTCCAGCCTGATCCAACCTGCTCCAGCCTGGTTTAACCTGCTCCAACCTGCTCCAGCCTGGTTTAACCTGCTCCAACCTGCTCCAGCCTGGTGTAACCTGCTCCAGCCTGCTCCAACCTGCTCCAACCTGCTCCAACCTCGTCCAACCTGCTCCAGCCTGTTTCAACCTGCTCCAACTTGCTCCAACCTGCTCCAACCTGCTCCAGCCTGCTCCAACCTGCTCCAACTTGATCCAGCCTGCTCCAACCTGCTCCAGCCTGCTCCAGCCAACTCCAACTTGCTCCAACCTGCTCCAGCCTGCTCCAGCCTATTTTAACCTGCTCCAACCTTCTCCAGCCTGCTCCAACCTGCTCCAGCCTGGTTTAACCTGCTCCAACCTGCTCCAGCCTTCTCCAACCTGCTCCAACTTGCTCCAGCCTGGTTTAACATTGTCCAACCGTCTCCAGCTTGGTTTAACCTGCTCCAACCTGCTCCAACCTGGTCCAACCTGCTCCAGCCTGCTCAAACCTGCTTCAGCCTGGTTTAACCTGCTCCAACCTGCTCCAGCCTGGTTTAGCCTGCTCCACCCTACTCCAGCCTGGTTTAACATGCTCCAACCTGCTCCAGCCTGGTCCAACCTGCTCCAACCTACTCCAGCCTGGTTTAACCTGCTCCAGCCTGGTTTAACCTGCTCCAACCTGCTCCAGCCTTCTCCAACCTACTCCAGCCTGGTTTAACCTGCTCCAGCCTGCTCCGGCCTGCTCCAACCTGCTCCAGCCTGGTTTAACCTGCTCCAACCTGCTCCAGCCTGCTCCAACCAATCCTGCCAGGTTTAACCTGCTCCAGCCTGCTCCAGCCTGGTTTGACCTTCTCCAGCCTGCTCCAGCCTGGTTTAACCTGCTCCAACCTACTCCAGCCTGGTTTAAACTGCTCCAACCAGCTCCAGCCTGGTCCAACCTGCTCCAACCTACTCCAGCCTGGTTTAACCTGCTCCAACCTGCTCCAACTTGCTCCAACCTGCTCCAGCCTGCTCCAACCTACTCCAGCCTGGTTTAACCTGCTCCAACCTGCTCCAGCCTGCTCCAACCTGCTCCAGCCTGTTCCAACCTGCTCCAACCTGCTCCAACCTGCTCCCACCTGCTCCAACCTGCTCCAACCTGGTCCAACCTGCTCCAGCCTGCTCCAACCTGCTCCAACTTGCTCCAACCTTCTCCAACCTGCTCCAACCTGCTCCAGCCTGCTCCAACCTGCTCCAGCCTGCTCCAGCCAACTCCAACTTGCTCCAACCTGCTCCAACCTGCTCCAGCCTGCTCCAGCCTGGTTTAACCTGCTCCAACCTGCTCCAACCTGCTCCAGCCTGGTTTAACCTGCTCCAACCTGCTCCAGCCTGCTCCAACCTGCTCCAGCCTTTTCCAACCTGCTCCAACCTGCTCCAACCTGCTCCCACCTGCTCCAACCTGCTCCAACCTGGTCCAACCTGCTCCAGCCTGCTCCAACCTGCTCCAACTTGCTCCAACCTTCTCCAACCTGCTCCAACCTGCTCCAGCCTGCTCCAACCTGCTCCAGCCTGCTCCAGCCAACTCCAACTTGCTCCAACTTGCTCCAACCTGCTCCAGCCTGCTCCAACCTACTCCAGCCTGGTTTAACCTGCTCCAACCTGCTCCAGCCTGCTCCAACCTGCTCCAGCCTGTTCCAACCTGCTCCAACCTGCTCCAACCTGCTCCAACCTGGTCCAACCTGCTCCAGCCTGCTCCAACCTGCTCCAACTTGCTCCAACCTGCTCCAGCCTGCTCCAACCTGCTCCAGCCTGCTCCAGCCAACTCCAACCTGCTCCAACCAGCTCCAACCTGCTCCAACTTACTCCAGCCTGGTTTAACATGCTCCAACCTGCTCCAGCCTGGTTTAACCTGCTCCAACCTTCTCCAGCCTGCTCCAACCTGCTCCAGCCTGTTCCAACCTGCTCCAACCTGCTCCAACCTGCTCCAGCCTGCTCCAACCTGCTCCCACCTGCTCCAACCTGCTCCAACCTGCTCCAACCTGCTCCAGCCTGCTCCCAACTGCTCCAACTTGCTCCAACCTGCTCCAACCTGCTCCAACCTGCTCCAGCCTTGTTTAACCTGCTCCAACCTGCTCCAGCCTGCTCCAACCTGCTCCAACTTGCTCCAGCCTGGTTTAACATGCTCCAACCTTCTCCAGCCTGGTTTAACCTGCTCCAGCCTGCTCCAACCTGCTCCAACCTGCTCCAACCTGGTCCAACCTGATCCAACCTGTTTCAACCTGCTCCAACTTGCTCCAACCTGCTCCAACCTGCTCCAGCCTGCTCCAGCCAACTCCAACTTGCTCCAACCTGCTCCAACCTGCTCCAACCTGGTCCAACCTGCTCCAACCTGTTTCAACCTGCTCCAACTTGCTCCAACCTGCTCCAACCTGCTCCAGCCTGCTCCAACCTGCTCCAACCTGCTCCAACCTGGTCCAACCTGCTCCAACCTGCTCCAACTTGCTCCACCTGCTCCAACCTGCTCCAACCTGCTCCAGCCTGCTCCAGCCAACTCCAACTTGCTCCAACCTGCTCCAGCCTGCTCCAACCTGCTCCAGCCTGGTTTAACCTGCGCCAACCTGCTCCAACCTGCTCCAGCCTGGTTTAACCTGCTCCAGCCTGCTCCAGCCAACTCCAACTTGCTCCAACCTGCTCCAGCCTGCTCCAGCCTGGTTTAACCTGCTCCAACCTGCTCCAGCCTGCTCCAACCTGCTCCAGCCTGGTTTAACCTGCTCCAACCTGCTCCAGCCTTCTCCAACCTGCTCCAACTTGCTCCAGCCTGGTTTAACATGGTCCAACCGTCTCCAGCGTGGTTTAACCTTCTCCAGCCTGCTCCAACCTGCTCCAACCTGCTCCAACCTGGTCCAACCTGAACCAGCCTGCTCAAACCTGCTTCAGCCTGGTTTAACCTGCTCCAACCTGCTCCAGCCTGGTTTAACCTGCTCCAACCTACTCCAGCCTGGTTTAACATGCTCCAACCTGCTCCAGCCTGGTCCAACCTGCTCCAACCTACTCCAGCCTGGTTTAACCTGCTCCAGCCTGGTTTAACCTGCTCCAACCTGCTCCAGCCTTCTCCAACCTACTCCAGCCTGGTTTAACCTGCTCCAGCCTGCTCCAGCCTGCTCCAACCTGCTCCAGCCTGCTCCAACCTACTCCAGCCTGGTTTAACCTGCTCCAGCCTGCTCCAGCCTGGTTTAACCTGCTCCAGCCTGCTCCAGCCTGGTTTAACCTGCTCCAACCTACTCCAGCCTGGTTTAACCTGCTCCAACCAGCTCCAGCCTGGTCCAACCTGCTCCAACCTGCTCCAACCTGCTCCAACCTGCTCCAGCCTGCTCCAGCCAACTCCAACTTGCTCCAACCTGCTCCAACCTGCTCCAGCCTGGTTTTACCTGCTCCAACCTGCTCCAACCTGCTCCAGCCTGCTCCAACCTGCTCCAGCCTGGTTTAACCTGCTCCAACCTGCTCCAGCCTGCTCCAACCTGCTCCAACTTGCTCCAGCCTGCTCCAACCTGCTCCAGCCTGCTCCAGCCAACTCCAACTTGCTCCAACCTGCTCCAGCCTGCTCCAGCCTGTTTTAACCTGCTCCAACCTTCTCCAGCCTGCTCCAACCTGCTCCAGCCTGCTCCAACCTGCTCCAGCCTTCTCCAGCCAACTCCAACTTGCTCCAACCTGCTCCAGCCTGCTCCAGCCTGTTTTAACCTGCTCCAACCTACTCCAGCCTTCTCCAACCTGCTCCAACTTGCTCCAGCCTGGTTTAACATTGTCCAACCGTCTCCAGCTTGGTTTAACCTGCTCCAACCTGCTCCAACCTGGTCCAACCTGCTCCAGCCTGCTCCAACCTGCTTCAGCCTGGTTTAACCTGCTCCAACCTGCTCCAGCCTGGTTTAGCCTGCTCCACCCTACTCCAGCCTGGTTTAACATGCTCCAACCTGCTCCAGCCTGGTCCAACCTGCTCCAACCTACTCCAGCCTGGTTTAACCTGCTCCAGCCTGGTTTAACCTGCTCCAACCTGCTCCAGCCTTCTCCAACCTACTCCAGCCTGGTTTAACCTGCTCCAGCCTGCTCCAGCCTGCTCCAACCTGCTCCAGCCTGGTTTAACCTGCTCCAACCTGCTCCAGCCTGCTCCAACCTACTCCTGCCTGGTTTAACCTGCTCCAGCCTGCTCCAGCCTGGTTTGACCTTCTCCAGCCTGCTCCAGCCTGGTTTAACCTGCTCCAACCTACTCCAGCCTGGTTTAAACTGCTCCAACCAGCTACAGCCTGGTCCAACCTGCTCCAACCTACTCCAGCCTGGTTTAACCTGCTCCAACCTGCTCCAACTTGCTCCACCTGCTCCAACCTGCTCCAACCTGCTCCAGCCTGCTCCAGCCAACTCCAACTTGCTCCAACCTCTTCCAGCCTGCTCCAACCTGCTCCAGCCTGGTTTAACCTGCTCCAACCTGCTCCAACCTGCTCCAGCCTGGTTTAACCTGCTCCAGCCTGCTCCAGCCAACTCCAACTTGCTCCAACCTGCTCCAGCCTGCTCCAGCCTGGTTTAACCTGCTCCAACCTGCTCCAGCCTCCTCCAACCTGCTCCAGCCTGGTTTAACCTGCTCCAACCTGCTCCAGCCTTCTCCAACCTGCTCCAACTTGCTCCAGCCTGGTTTAACATGGTCCAACCGTCTCCAGCGTGGTTTAACCTTCTCCAGCCTGCTCCAACCTGCTCCAACCTGCTCCAACCTGGTCCAATCTGCTCCAGCCTGCTCCAACCTGCTTCATCCTGGTTTAACCTGCTCCAACCTGCTCCAGCCTGGTTTAACCTGCTCCAACCTACTCCAGCCTGGTTTAACATGCTCCAACCTGCTCCAGCCTGGTCCAACCTGCTCCAACCTACTCCAGCCTGGTTTAACCTGCTCCAGCCTGGTTTAACCTGCTCCAACCTGCTCCAGCCTTCTCCAACCTACTCCAGCCTGGTTTAAGCTGCTCCAGCCTGCTCCAGCCTGCTCCAACCTGCTCCAGCCTGCTCCAATCTACTCCAGCCTGGTTTAACCTGCTCCAGCCTGCTCCAGCCTGGTTTAACCTGCTCCAGCCTGCTCCAGCCTGGTTTAACCTACTCCAACCTACTCCAGCCTGGTTTAACCTGCTCCAACCAGCTCCAGCCTGGTCCAACCTGCTCCAACCTGCTCCAACCTGCTCCAGCCTGCTCCAACCTGCTCCAGCCTGCTCCAGCCAACTCCAACTTGCTCCAACCTGCTCCAACCTGCTCCAGCCTGGTTTTACCTGCTCCAACCTGCTCCAGCCTGCTCCAACCTGCTCCAGCCTGGTTTAACCTGCTCCAACCTGCTCCAGCCTGCTCCAACCTGCTCCAGCCTGGTTTAACCTGCTCCAACCTGCTCCAGCCTTCTCCAACCTGCTCCAACTTGCTCCAGCCTGGTTTAACATGGTCCAACCGTCTCCAGCGTGGTTTAACCTTCTCCAGCCTGCTCCAACCTGCTCCAACCTGCTCCAACCTGGTCCAATCTGCTCCAGCCTGCTCCAACCTGCTTCATCCTGGTTTAACCTGCTCCAACCAGCTCCAGCCTGGTCCAACCTGCTCCAACCTGCTCCAGCCTGCTCCAACAGGCTCCAGCCTGCTCCAGCCAACTCCAACTTGCTCCAACCTGCTCCAACCTGCTCCAGCCTGGTTTTACCTGCTCCAACCTGCTTCAACCTGCTCCAGCCTGCTCCAACCTGCTCCAGCCTGGTTTAACCTGCTCCAACCTGCTCCAGCCTGGTTTAACCTGCTCCAACCTGCTCCAGCCTGGTGTAACCTGCTCCAGCCTGCTCCAACCTGCTCCAACCTGCTCCAACCTGGTCCAACCTGCTCCAGCCTGTTTCAACCTGCTCCAACTTGCTCCAACCTGCTCCAACCTGCTCCAGCCTGCTCCAACCTGCTCCAACTTGCTCCAGCCTGCTCCAACCTGCTCCAGCCTGCTCCAGCCAACTCCAACTTGCTCCAACCTGCTCCAGCCTGCTCCAGCCTGTTTTAACCTGCTCCAACCTTCTCCAGCCTGCTCCAACCTGCTCCAGCCTGGTTTAACCTGCTCCAACCTGCTCCAGCCTTCTCCAACCTGCTCCAACTTGCTCCAGCCTGGTTTAACATTGTCCAACCGTCTCCAGCTTGGTTTAACCTGCTCCAACCTGCTCCAACCTGCTCCAACCTGGTCCAACCTGCTCCAGCTTGCTCTAACCTGCTTCAGCCTGGTTTAACCTGCTCCAACCTGCTCCAGCCTTCTCCAACCTGCTCCAACTTGCTCCAGCCTGGTTTAACATGGTCCAACCGTCTCCAGCGTGGTTTAACCTTCTCCAGCCTGCTCCAACCTGCTCCAACCTGCTCCAACCTGGTCCAATCTGCTCCAGCCTGCTCCAACCTGCTTCATCCTGGTTTAACCTGCTCCAACCTGCTCCAGCCTGGTTTAACCTGCTCCAACCTACTCCAGCCTGGTTTAACATGCTCCAACCTGCTCCAGCCTGGTCCAACCTGCTCCAACCTACTCCAGCCTGGTTTAACCTGCTCCAGCCTGGTTTAACCTGCTCCAACCTGCTCCAGCCTTCTCCAACCTACTCCAGCCTGGTTTAACCTGCTCCAGCCTGCTCCAGCCTGCTCCAACCTGGTCCAATCTGCTCCAGCCTGCTCCAGCCTGCTCCAGCCAACTCCAACTTGCTCCAACCTGCTCCAGCCTGCTCCAGCCTGTTTTAACCTGCTCCAGCCTGTTTTAACCTGCTCCAACCTTCTCCAGCCTGCTCCAACCTGCTCAAGCCTGGTTTAACCTGCTCCAACCTGCTCCAGCCTGGTTTAACCTGCTCCAACCTACTCCAGCCTGGTTTAACATGCTCCAACCTGCTCCAGCCTGGTCCAACCTGCTCCAACCTACTCCAGCCTGGTTTAACCTGCTCCAGCCTGGTTTAACCTGCTCCAACCTGCTCCAGCCTTCTCCAACCTACTCCAGCCTGGTTTAACCTGCTCCAGCCTGCTCCAGCCTGCTCCAACCTGCTCCAGCCTGCTCCAATCTACTCCAGCCTGGTTTAACCTGCTCCAGCCTGCTCCAGCCTGGTTTAACCTGCTCCAGCCTGCTCCAGCCTGGTTTAACCTGCTCCAACCTACTCCAGCCTGGTTTAACCTGCTCCAACCAGCTCCAGCCTGGTCCAACCTGCTCCAACCTGCTCCAACCTGCTCCAGCCTGCTCCAACCTGCTCCAGCCTGCTCCAGCCAACTCCAACTTGCTCCAACCTGCTCCAACCTGCTCCAGCCTGGTTTTACCTGCTCCAACCTGCTTCAACCTGCTCCAGCCTGCTCCAACCTGCTCCAGCCTGGTTTAACCTGCTCCAACCTGCTCCAGCCTGGTTTAACCTGCTCCAACCTGCTCCAGCCTGGTGTAACCTGCTCCAGCCTGCTCCAACCTGCTCCAACCTGCTCCAACCTGGTCCAACCTGCTCCAGCCTGTTTCAACCTGCTCCAACTTGCTCCAACCTGCTCCAACCTGCTCCAGCCTGCTCCAACCTGCTCCAACTTGCTCCAGCCTGCTCCAACCTGCTCCAGCCTGCTCCAGCCAACTCCAACTTGCTCCAACCTGCTCCAGCCTGCTCCAGCCTGTTTTAACCTGCTCCAACCTTCTCCAGCCTGCTCCAACCTGCTCCAGCCTGGTTTAACCTGCTCCAACCTGCTCCAGCCTTCTCCAACCTGCTCCAACTTGCTCCAGCCTGGTTTAACATTGTCCAACCGTCTCCAGCTTGGTTTAACCTGCTCCAACCTGCTCCAACCTGCTCCAACCTGGTCCAACCTGCTCCAGCCTGCTCCAACCTGCTTCAGCCTGGTTTAACCTGCTCCAACCTGCTCCAGCCTGGTTTAGCCTGCTCCACCCTACTCCAGCCTGGTTTAACATGCTCCAACCTGCTCCAGCCTGGTCCAACCTGCTCCAACCTGCTCCAGCCTTCTCCAACCTGCTCCAACTTGCTCCAGCCTGGTTTAACATTGTCCAACCGTCTCCAGCTTGGTTTAACCTGCTCCAACCTGCTCCAACCTGGTCCAACCTGCTCCAGCCTGCTCCGGCCTGCTCCAACCTGCTCCAGCCTGGTTTAACCTGCTCCAACCTGCTCCAGCCTGCTCCAACCTACTCCTGCCTGGTTTAACCTGCTCCAGCCTGCTCCAGCCTGGTTTGACCTTCTCCAGCCTGCTCCAGCCTGGTTTAACCTGCTCCAACCTACTCCAGCCTGGTTTAAACTGCTCCAACCAGCTCCAGCCTGGTCCAACCTGCTCCAACCTACTCCAGCCTGGTTTAACCTGCTCCAACCTGCTCCAACTTGCTCCAACCTGCTCCAGCCTGCTCCAACCTACTCCAGCCTGGTTTAACCTGCTCCAACCTGCTCCAGCCTGCTCCAACCTGCTCCAGCCTGTTCCAACCTGCTCCAACCTGCTCCAACCTGCTCCCACCTGCTCCAACCTGCTCCAACCTGGTCCAACCTGCTCCAGCCTGCTCCAACCTACTCCAACTTGCTCCAACCTTCTCCAACCTGCTCCAACCTGCTCCAGCCTGCTCCAACCTGCTCCAACCTGCTCCAGCCAACTCCAACTTGCTCCAACCTGCTCCAACCTGCTCCAGCCAACTCCAGCCTGGTTTAACCTGCTCCAACCTGCTCCAACCTGCTCCAGCCTGCTCCAACCTGCTCCAGCCTGGTTTAACCTGCTCCAACCTGCTCCAGCCTGGTTTAACCTGGTCCAACCTGCTCCAACCAGCTCCAACCTGCTCCAACTTACTCCAGCCTGGTTTAACATGCTCCAACCTGCTCCAGCCTGGTTTAACCTGCTCCAACCTTCTCCAGCCTGCTCCAACCTGCTCCAGCCTGTTCCAACCTGCTCCAACCTGCTCCAACCTGCTCCAGCCTGCTCCAGCCTGGTTTAACCTGCTCCAGCCTGCTCCAGCCTTGTTTAACCTGCTCCAACCTACTCCAGCCTGGTTTAACCTGCTCCAACCAGCTCCAGCCTGGTCCAACCTGCTCCAACCTGCTCCAACCTGCTCCAGCCTTCTCCAACCTGCTCCAGCCTGCTCCAGCCAACTCCAACTTGCTCCAACCTGCTCCAACCTGCTCCAGCCTGGTTTTACCTGCTCCAACCTGCTTCAACCTGCTCCAGCCTGCTCCAACCTTCTCCAGCCTGGTTTAACCTGCTCCAACCTGCTCCAGCCTGGTTTAACCTGCTCCAACCTGCTCCAGCCTGGTGTAACCTGCTCCAGCCTGCTCCAACCTGCTCCAACCTGCTCCAACCTTCTCCAGCCTGCTCCAACCTGCTCCAGCCTGTTCCAACCTTCTCCAACCTGCTCCAACCTGCTCCAGCCTGCTCCAACCTGCTCCAACTTGCTCCAGCCTGCTCCAACCTGCTCCAGCCTGCTCCAGCCAACTCCAACTTGCTCCAACCTGCTCCAGCCTGCTCCAGCCTGTTTTAACCTGCTCCAACCTTCACCAGCCTGCTCCAACCTGCTCCAGCCTGGTTTAACCTGCTCCAACCTGCTCCAGCCTTCTCCAACCTGCTCCAACTTGCTCCAGCCTGGTTTAACATTGTCCAACCGTCTCCAGCTTGGTTTAACCTGCTCCAACCTGCTCCAACCTGCTCCAACCTGCTCCAACCTGCTCCAGCCTGCTCCAACCTGCTTCAGCCTGGTTTAACCTGCTCCAACGTGCTCCAGCCTGGTTTAGCCTGCTCCACCCTACTCCAGCCTGGTTTAACATGCTCCAACCTGCTCCAGCCTGGTCCAACCTGCTCCAACCTGCTCCAGCCTTCTCCAACCTGCTCCAACTTGCTCCAGCCTGGTTTAACATTGTCCAACCGTCTCCAGCTTGGTTTAACCTGCTCCAACCTGCTCCAACCTGGTCCAACCTGCTCCAGCCTGCTCCAACCTGCTTCAGCCTGGTTTAACCTGCTCCAACCTGCTCCAGCCTGGTTTAGCCTGCTCCACCCTACTCCAGCCTGGTTTAACATGCTCCAACCTGCTCCAGCCTGGTCCAACCTGCTCCAACCTACTCCAGCCTGGTTTAACCTGCTCCAGCCTGGTTTAACCTGCTCCAACCTGCTCCAGCCTTCTCCAACCTACTCCAGCCTGGTTTAACCTGCTCCAGCCTGCTCCGGCCTGCTCCAACCTGCTCCAGCCTGGTTTAACCTGCTCCAACCTGCTCCAGCCTGCTCCAACCTACTCCTGCCTGGTTTAACCTGCTCCAGCCTGCTCCAGCCTGGTTTGACCTTCTCCAGCCTGCTCCAGCCTGGTTTAACCTGCTCCAACCTACTCCAGCCTGGTTTAAACTGCTCCAACCAGCTCCAGCCTGGTCCAACCTGCTCCAACCTACTCCAGCCTGGTTTAACCTGCTCCAACCTGCTCCAACTTGCTCCAACCTGCTCCAGCCTGCTCCAACCTACTCCAGCCTGGTTTAACCTGCTCCAACCTGCTCCAGCCTGCTCCAACCTGCTCCAGCCTGTTCCAACCTGCTCCAACCTGCTCCAACCTGCTCCCACCTGCTCCAACCTGCTCCAACCTGGTCCAACCTGCTCCAGCCTGCTCCAACCTGCTCCAACTTGCTCCAACCTTCTCCAACCTGCTCCAACCTGCTCCAGCCTGCTCCAACCTGCTCCAGCCTGCTCCAGCCAACTCCAACTTGCTCCAACCTGCTCCAACCTGCTCCAGCCTGCTCCAGCCTGGTTTAACCTGCTCCAACCTGCTCCAACCTGCTCCAGCCTGCTCCAACCTGCTCCAGCCTGGTTTAACCTGCTCCAACCTGCTCCAGCCTGGTTTAACCTGGTCCAACCTGCTCCAACCAGCTCCAACCTGCTCCAGCCTGTTCCAACCTGCTCCAACCTGCTCCAACCTGCTCCAGCCTGCTCCAACCTGCTCCCACCTGCTCCAACCTGCTCCAACCTTCTCCAACCTGCTCCAGCCTGCTCCCACCTGCTCCAACTTGCTCCAACCTGCTCCAACCTGCTCCAACCTTCTCCAGCCTGCTCCAACCTGCTCCATCCAACTCCAACTTGCTCCAACCTGCTCCAACCTGCTCCATCCTGGTTTAACCTGCTCCAACCTGCTCCAACCTGCTCCAGCCTGCTCCAACTTGCTCCAACCTGCTCCAGCCTACTCCAACCTGCTCCAACTTGCTCCAGCCTTCTCCAACCTGCTCCAGCCTGCTCCAGCCAACTCCAACTTGCTCCAACCTGCTCCAACCTGCTCCAGCCTGGTTTAACCTGCTCCAACCTGCTCCAGCCTGCTCCAAGCTGCTCCAGCCTGGTTTAACCTGCTCCAACCTGCTCCAGCCTGCTCCAACCTGCTCCAACTTGCTCCAGCCTGCTCCAACCTGCTTCAGCCTGGTTTAACCTGCTCCAACCTGCTCCAACTTGCTCCAACCATCTCCAAACTACTCCAACCTGCTCCAGCCTGCTCCAACCTGTTCCAGCCAACTCCAACTTGCTCCAACCTGCTCCAACCTGCTCCAGCCTGGTTTAACCTGCTCCAACCTGCTCCAACCTGCTCCAGCCTGCTCCAACCTGCTCCAACCTGCTCCAGCCTGCTCCAACCTACTCCAACTTTCTCCAGCCTGCTCCAACCTGCTCCAGCCTGCTCCAGCCAACTCCAACTTGCTCCAACCTGCTCCAACCTGCTCCAGCCTTCTCCAGCCTGGTTTAACCTGCTCCAACCTGCTCCAACCTGCTCCAGCCTGCTCCAACCTGCTCCAGCCTGGTTTAACCTGCTCCAACCTGCTCCAACCTGCTCCAGCCATGTTTAACCTGCTCCAACCTGCTCCAGCCTGCTCCAACCTGCTCCAACTTACTCCAGCCTGGTTTAACATGCTCCAACCTGCTCCAGCCTGGTTTAACCTGCTCCAGCCTGGTTTAACCTGCTCCAACCTGCTCCAGCCTGCTCCAACCTGCTCCAGCCTGTTCCAACCTGCTCCAACCTGCTCCAACCTGCTCCAGCCTGCTCCAACCTACTCCAACCTGCTCCAACCTGCTCCAACCTGCTCCAGCCTGCTCCAACCTGCTCCAACTTGCTCCAACCTGCTCCAACCTGCTCCAGCCTGCTACAACCTGCTCCATCCAACTCCAACTTGCTCCAACCTGCTCCAACCTGTTCCATCCTGGTTTAACCTGCTCCAACCTGCTCCAACCTGCTCCAACCTGCTCCAGCCTGGTTTAACCTGCTCCAACCTGCTCCAGCCTGCTCCAACCTGCTCCAACTTGCTCCAGCCTGGTATAAACCAACCTGCTCCAGCCTGGTTTAACCTGCTCCAGCCTGCTCCAACCTGCTCCATCCTGCTCCAACCTGCTCCAGCCTGCTCCAACCTGCTTCAGCCTGGTTTAACCTGCTCCAACCTGCTCCAACTTGCTCCAACCTGCTCCAACCTGCTCCAACCTGCTCTAGCCTGCTCCAACCTGCTCCAGCTAACTCCAACTTGCTCCAGCCTGCTCCAACCTGCTCCAGCCTGGTTTAACCTGCTCCAACCTGCTCCATCCAGCTCCAGCCTGCTCCAACCTGCTCCAACCTGCTCCAGCCTGCTCCAACCTTCTCCAACTTGCTCCAGCCTGCTCCAATCTGCTCCAGCCTGCTCCAGCCAACTCCAACTTGCTCCAACCTGCTCCAGCCTGCTCCAGCCAGGTTTAACCTGCTCCAACCTGCTCCAGCCTGGTTTAACCTGCTCCAACCTATTCCAGCCAACTCCAACTTGCTCCAACCTGCTCCAACCTGCTCCAGCCTGGTTTAACCTGCTCCAACCTGCTCCAACCTGCTCCAGCCTGCTCCAACCTGCTCCAACCTGCTCCAGCCTGCTCCAACCTACTCCAACTTTCTCCAGCCTGCTCCAACCTGCTCCAGCCTGCTCCAGCCAACTCCAACTTGCTCCAACCTGCTCCAGCCTGCTCCAACCTACTCCAACTTGCTCCAGCCTGCTCCAACCTACTCCAACCTGCTCCAACCTGCTCTAGCCTGCTCCAACCTGCTCCAGCTAACTCCAACTTGCTCCAGCCTGCTCCAACCTGCTCCAGCGTGGTTTAACCTGCTCCAACCTGCTCCATCCAGCTCCAGCCTGCTCCAACCTGCTCCAACCTGCTCCAGCCTGCTCCAACCTACTCCAACTTGCTCCAGCCTGCTCCAACCTGCTCCAGCCTGCTCCAGCCAACTCCAACTTGCTCCAACCTGCTCCAGCCAGCTCCAGCCAGGTTTAACCTGCTCCAACCTGCTCCAGCCTGGTTTAACCTGCTCCAACCTGTTCCAGCCAACTCCAACTTGCTCCAACCTGCTCCAACCTGCTCCAGCCTGGTTTAACCTGCTCCAACCTGCTCCAACCTGCTCCAGCCTGCTCCAACCTGCTCCAACCTGCTCCAGCCTGCTCCAACCTACTCCAACTTTCTCCAGCCTGCTCCAACCTGCTCCAGCCTGCTCCAGCCAACTCCAACTTGCTCCAACCTGCTCCAACCTGCTCCAGCCTTCTCCAGCCTGGTTTAACCTGCTCCAACCTGCTCCAACCTGCTCCAGCCTGCTCCAACCTGCTCCAGCCTGGTTTAACCTGCTCCAACCTGCTCCAACCTGCTCCAGCCATGTTTAACCTGCTCCAACCTGCTCCAGCCTGCTCCAACCTGCTCCAACTTACTCCAGCCTGGTTTAACATGCTCCAACCTGCTCCAGCCTGGTTTAACCTGCTCCAGCCTGGTTTAACCTGCTCCAACCTGCTCCAGCCTGCTCCAACCTGCTCCAGCCTGTTCCAACCTGCTCCAACCTGCTCCAACCTGCTCCAGCCTGCTCCAACCTGCTCCAACCTGCTCCAACCTGGTTTAACATGCTCCAACCTGCTCCAGCCTGGTCCAACCTGCTCCATCCTACTCCAGCCTGGTTTAACCTGCTCCAGCCTGGTTTAACCTGCTCCAACCTGCTCCAGCCTTCTCCAACCTACTCCAGCCTGGTTTAACCTGCTCCAGCCTGCTCCAGCCTGCTCCAACCTGCTCCAGCCTGCTCCAGCCTGCTCCAGCCTGGTTTGACCTTCTCCAGCCTGCTCCAGCCTGGTTTAACCTGCTCCAACCTACTCCAGCCTGGTTTAAACTGCTCCAACCAGCTCCAGCCTGGTCCAACCTGCTCCAACCTACTCCAGCCTGGTTTAACCTGCTCCAACCTGCTCCAACTTGCTCCAACCTGCTCCAGCCTGCTCCAACCTACTCCAGCCTGGTTTAACCTGCTCCAACCTGCTCCAGCCTGCTCCAACCTGCTCCAGCCTGTTCCAACCTGCTCCAACCTGCTCCAACCTGCTCCCACCTGCTCCAACCTGCTCCAACCTGGTCCAACCTGCTCCAGCCTGCTCCAACTTGCTCCAACTTGCTCCAACCTTCTCCAACCTGCTCCAACCTGCTCCAGCCTGCTCCAACCTGCTCCAGCCTGCTCCAGCCAACTCCAACTTGCTCCAACCTGCTCCAACCTGCTCCAGCCTGCTCCAGCCTGGTTTAACCTGCTCCAACCTGCTCCAACCTGCTCCAGCCTGCTCCAACCTGCTCCAGCCTGGTTTAACCTGCTCCAACCTGCTCCAGCCTGGTTTAACCTGGTCCAACCTGCTCCAACCAGCTCCAACCTGCTCCAACTTACTCCAGCCTGGTTTAACATGCTCCAACCTGCTCCAGCCTGGTTTAACCTGCTCCAACCTTCTCCAGCCTGCTCCAACCTGCTCCAGCCTGTTCCAACCTGCTCCAACCTGCTCCAACCTGCTCCAGCCTGCTCCAACCTGCTCCCACCTGCTCCAACCTGCTCCAACCTTCTCCAACCTGCTCCAGCCTGCTCCCACCTGCTCCAACTTGCTCCAACCTGCTCCAACCTGCTCCAACCTGCTCCAGCCTGCTCCAACCTGCTCCATCCAACTCCAACTTGCTCCAACCTGCTCCAACCATCTCCATCCTGGTTTAACCTGCTCCAACCTGCTCCAACCTGCTCCAGCCTGCTCCAACTTGCTCCAACCTGCTCCAGCCTACTCCAACCTGCTCCAACTTGCTCCAGCCTTCTCCAACCTGCTCCAGCCTGCTCCAGCCAACTCCAACTTGCTCCAACCTGCTCCAACCTGCTCCAGCCTGGTTTAACCTGCTCCAACCTGCTCCAGCCTGCTCCAAGCTGCTCCAGCCTGGTTTAACCTGCTCCAACCTGCTCCAGCCTGCTCCAACCTGCTCCAACTTGCTCCAGCCTGCTCCAACCTGCTTCAGCCTGGTTTAACCTGCTCCAACCTGCTCCAACTTGCTCCAACCATCTCCAAACTACTCCAACCTGCTCCAGCCTGCTCCAACCTGTTCCAGCCAACTCCAACTTGCTCCAACCTGCTCCAACCTGCTCCAGCCTGGTTTAACCTGCTCCAACCTGCTCCAACCTGCTCCAGCCTGCTCCAACCTGCTCCAACCTGCTCCAGCCTGCTCCAACCTACTCCAACTTTCTCCAGCCTGCTCCAACCTGCTCCAGCCTGCTCCAGCCAACTCCAACTTGCTCCAACCTGCTCCAACCTGCTCCAGCCTTCTCCAGCCTGGTTTAACCTGCTCCAACCTGCTCCAACCTGCTCCAGCCTGCTCCAACCTGCTCCAGCCTGGTTTAACCTGCTCCAACCTGCTCCAACCTGCTCCAGCCATGTTTAACCTGCTCCAACCTGCTCCAGCCTGCTCCAACCTGCTCCAACTTACTCCAGCCTGGTTTAACATGCTCCAACCTGCTCCAGCCTGGTTTAACCTGCTCCAGCCTGCTCCAACCTGCTCCATCCTGCTCCAACCTGCTCCAGCCTGCTCCAACCTGCTTCAGCCTGGTTTAACCTGCTCCAACCTGCTCCAACTTGCTCCAACCTGCTCCAACCTGCTCCAACCTGCTCTAGCCTGCTCCAACCTGCTCCAGCTAACTCCAACTTGCTCCAGCCTGCTCCAACCTGCTCCAGCCTGGTTTAACCTGCTCCAACCTGCTCCATCCAGCTCCAGCCTGCTCCAACCTGCTCCAACCTGCTCCAGCCTGCTCCAACCTACTCCAACTTGCTCCAGCCTGCTCCAACCTGCTCCAGCCTGCTCCAGCCAACTCCAACTTGCTCCAACCTGCTCCAGCCTGCTCCAGCCAGGTTTAACCTGCTCCAACCTGCTCCAGCCTGGTTTAACCTGCTCCAACCTGTTCCAGCCAACTCCAACTTGCTCCAACCTGCTCCAACCTGCTCCAGCCTGGTTTAACCTGCTCCAACCTGCTCCAACCTGCTCCAGCCTGCTCCAACCTGCTCCAACCTGCTCCAGCCTGCTCCAACCTACTCCAACTTTCTCCAGCCTGCTCCAACCTGCTCCAGCCTGCTCCAGCCAACTCCAACTTCCTCCAACCTGCTCCAACCTGCTCCAGCCTTCTCCAGCCTGGTTTAACCTGCTCCAACCTGCTCCAACCTGCTCCAGCCTGCTCCAACCTGCTCCAGCCTGGTTTAACCTGCTCCAACCTGCTCCAACCTGCTCCAGCCATGTTTAACCTGCTCCAACCTGCTCCAGCCTGCTCCAACCTGCTCCAACTTACTCCAGCCTGGTTTAACATGCTCCAACCTGCTCCAGCCTGGTTTAACCTGCTCCAGCCTGGTTTAACCTGCTCCAACCTGCTCCAGCCTGGTCCAACCTGCTCCAGCCTGTTCCAACCTGCTCCAACCTGCTCCAACCTGCTCCAGCCTGCTCCAACCTGCTCCAACCTGCTCCAACCTGCTCCAGCCTGCTCCAACCTGCTCCAACTTGCTCCAACCTGCTCCAACCTGCTCCAGCCTGCTCCAACCTGCTCCATCCAACTCCAACCTGCTCCAACCTGCTCCAACCTGTTCCATCCTGGTTTAACCTGCTCCAACCTGCTCCAACCTGCTCCAACCTGCTCCAGCCTGGTTTAACCTGCTCCAACCTGCTGCAGCCTGCTCCAACCTGCTCCAACTTGCTCCAGCCTGGTTTAACATGCTCCAACCTGCTCCAGCCTGGTTTAACCTGCTCCAGCCTGCTCCAACCTGCTCCATCCTGCTCCAGCCTGCTCCAGCCTGCTCCAACCTGCTTCAGCCTGGTTTAACCTGCTCCAACCTGCTCCAACTTGCTCCAACCTGCTCCAACCTGCTCCAACCTGCTCTAGCCTGCTCCAACCTGCTCCAGCTAACTCCAACTTGCTCCAGCCTGCTCCAACCTGCTCCAGCCTGGTTTAACCTGCTCCAACCTGCTCCATCCAGCTCCAGCCTGCTCCAACCTGCTCCAACCTGCTCCAGCCTGCTCCAACCTACTCCAACTTGCTCCAGCCTGCTCCAACCTGCTCCAGCCTGCTCCAGCCAACTCCAACTTGCTCCAACCTGCTCCAGCCTTCTCCAGCCAGGTTTAACCTGCTCCAACCTGCTCCAGCCTGGTTTAACCTGCTCCAACCTGCTCCAGCCTGCTCCAACCTGCTCCAACTTGCTCCAGCCTGGTTTAACATGCTCCAACCTGCTCCAGCCTGGTTTAACCTGCTCCAACCTGCTCCAACCTGGTCCAACCTGCTCCAACCTGTTCCAGCCTTCTCCAGCCTGGTTTAACCTGCTCCAACCTGCTCCAACCTGCTCCAGCCTGCTCCAACCTGCTCCAGCCTGGTTTAACCTGCTCCAACCTGCTCCAGCCATGTTTAACCTGCTCCAACCTGCTCCAGCCTGCTCCAACCTGCTCCAACTTACTCCAGCCTGGTTTAACATGCTCCAACCTGCTCCAGCCTGGTTTAACCTGCTCCAGCCTGGTTTAACCTGCTCCAACCTGCTCCAGCCTGCTCCAACCTGCTCCAGCCTGTTCCAACCTGCTCCAACCTACTCCAACCTGCTCCAGCCTGCTCCAACCTGCTCCAACCTGCTCCAACCTGCTCCAGCCTGCTCCAACCTGCTCCAACTTGCTCCAACCTGCTCCAACCTGCTCCAGCCTGCTCCAACCTGCTCCATCCAACTCCAACTTGCTCCAACCTGCTCCAACCTGTTCCATCCTGGTTTAACCTGCTCCAACCTGCTCCAACCTGCTCCAGCCTGGTTTAACCTGCTCCAACCTGCTCCAGCCTGCTCCAACCTGCTCCAACTTGCTCCAGCCTGGTTTAACATGCTCCAACCTGCTCCAGCCTGGTTTAACCTGCTCCAGCCTGCTCCAACCTGCTCCATCCTGGTCCAGCCTGCTCCAGCCTGCTCCAACCTGCTTCAGCCTGGTTTAACCTGCTCCAACCTGCTCCAACTTGCTCCAACCTGCTCCAACCTGCTCCAACCTGCTCCAGCCTGCTCCAACCTGCTCCAGCTAACTCCAACTTGCTCCAACCTTCTCCAACCTGCTCCAGCCTGGTTTAACCTGCTCCAACCTGCTCCATCCAGCTCCAGCCTGCTCCAACCTGCTCCAACCTGCTCCAGCCTGCTCCAACCTACTCCAACTTGCTCCAACCTGCTCCAGCCTGCTCCTGCCAGGTTTAACCTGCTCCAACCTGCTCCAGCCTGGTTTAACCTGCTCCAACCTGCTACCAGCCTGCTCCAACCTGCTCCAACTTGCTCCAGCCTGGTTTAACATGCTCCAACCTGCTCCAGCCTGGTTTAACCTGCTCCAACCTGCTCCAACCTGGTCCAGCCTGCTCCAGCCTGCTCCAACCTGCTTCAGCCTGGTTTAACCTGCTCCAACCTGCTCCAGCCTGGTTTAACCTGCTCCAACCTACTCCAGCCCGGTTTAACATGCTCCAACCTGCTCCAGCGTGGTTTAACCTGCTCCAACCTGCTCAAACCTGCTCCAACCTGCTCCAACCTGGTCCAACCTGCTCCAGCCTGGTTTAACCTGCTCCAACCTGCTCCAGCCTGCTCCAACCTTCTCCAACTTGCTCCAGCCTGCTCCAACCTGCTCCAGCCTGCTCCAGCCAACTCCAACTTGCTCCAACCTGCTCCAACCTTCTCCAGCCTGCTCCAGCCAGGTTTAACCTGCTCCAACCTGCTCCAGCCTGCTCCAACCTGCTCCAGCCTGGTTTAACCTGCTCCAACCTGCTCCAGCCTGCTCCAACCTGCTCCAACTTGCTCCAGCCTGCTCCAACCTGCTCCAGCCTTCTCCAGCCAACTCCTACTTGCTCCAACCTGCTCCAGCCTGCTCCAGCCTGGTTTAACCTGCTCCAACCTGCTCCAGCCTGGTTTAACCTGCTCCAACCTGCTCCAGCCTGCTCCAACCTGCTCCAACTTGCTCCAGCCTGGTTTAACATGCTCCAACCTGCTCCAGCCTGGTTTAACCTGCTCCAACCTGCTCCAACCTGGTCCAGCCTGCTCCAGCCTGCTCCAACCTGCTTCAGCCTGGTTTAACCTGCTCCAACCTGCTCCAGCCTGGTTTAACCTGCTCCAACCTACTCCAGCCTGGTTTAACATGCTCCAACCTGCTCCAGCGTGGTTTAACCTGCTCCAACCTGCTCCAACCTACTCCAGCCTGGTTTAACCTGCTCCAGCCTGCTCCAGCCTGGTTTAACCTGCTCCAGCCTGCTCCAACCTGCTCCAACCTGCTCCAACCTGCTCCAACCTGCTCCAGCCTGGTTTAACCTGCTCCAACCTGCTCCAGCCTGCTCCAACCTGCTCCAACTTGCTCCAGCCTGCTCCAACCTGCTCCAGCCTGCTCCAGCCAACTCCAACTTGCTCCAACCTGCTCCAACCTTCTCCAGCCTGCTCAAGCCTGGTTTAACCTGCTCCAACCTGCTCCAGCCTGCTCCAACCTGCTCCAGCCTGGTTTAACCTGCTCCAACCTGCTCCAACCTGCTCCAACTTGCTCCAGCCTGGTTTAACATGCTCCAACCTGCTCCAGCCTGGTTTAACCTGCTCCAGCCTATTCCAACCTGCTCCAACCTGCTCCAACCTGGTCCAGCCTGCTCCAGCCTGCTCCAACCTGCTTCAGCCTGGTTTAACCTGCTCCAACCTGCACCAGCCTTGCTTAACCTGCTCCAACCTACTCCAGCCTGGTTTAACATGCTCCAACCTGCTCCAGCCTGCTCCAACCTGCTCCAGCCTGGTTTAACCTGCTCCAACCTGCTCCAACCTACTCCAACTTGCTCCAACCTGCTCCAACCTGCTCCAGCCTGCTCCAACCTGCTCCAACTTGCTTCAGCCTTCTCCAACCTGCTCCAGCCTGCTCCAGCCAACTCCAACTTGCTCCAGCCTGCTCCAACCTGCTCCAGCCTGGTTTAACCTGCTCCAACCTGCTCCAGCCTGCTCCGACCTGCTCCAACTTGCTCCAGCCTTGTTTAACATGCTCCAAACTGCTCCAGCCTGGTTTAACCTGCTCCAGCCTGCTCCAACCTGCTCCAGCCTGCTCCAACCTGCTCAAACCTGGTCCAGCCTGCTCCAGCCTGCTCCAACCTGCTTCAGCCTGGTTTAACCTGCTCCAACCTGCTCCAGCCTGCTCCAACCTGCTCCAACCTGCTCCAGCCTTCTCCAACCTGCTCCAACTTGCTCCAGCCTGCTCCAACCTGCTCCAGCCTTCTCCAGCCAACTCCAACTTGCTCCAACCTGCTCCAGCCTGCTCCAGCCTGGTTTAACCTGCTCCAACCTGCTCCAGCCTGGTTTGACCCTCTCCAACCTGCTCCAGCCTTCTCCAACCTGCTCCAACTTGCTCCAGCCTGGTTTAACATGCTCCAACCTGCTCCAGCCTGGTTTAACCTTCTCCAACCTGCTCCAACCTGGTCCAGCCTGCTCCAGCCTGCTCCAACCTGCTTCAGCCTGGTTTAACCTGCTCCAACCTGCTCCAGCCTGGTTTAACCTGCTCCAACCTACTCCAGCCTGGTTTAACATGCTCCAACCTGCTCCAGCGTGGTTTAACCTGCTCCAACCTGCTCCAACCTACTCCAGCCTGGTTTAACCTGCTCCAGCCTGCTCCAGCCTGGTTTAACCTGCTCCAACCTACTCCAGCCTGGTTTAACATGCTCCAACCTGCTCCAGCCTGGTCCAACCTGCTCCAACCTACTCCAGCCTGGTTTAACCTGCTCCAACCTGCTCCAGCCTTCTCCAACCTACTCCAGCCTGGTTTAACCTGCTCCAGCCTGCTCCAGCCTGCTCCAACCTGCTCCAGCCTGCTCCAACCTACTCCAGCCTGGTTTAACCTGCTCCAGCCTGCTCCAGCCTGGTTTAACCTGCTCCAGCCTGCTCCAGCCTGGTTTAACCTGCTCCAACCTACTCCAGCCTGGTTTAACCTGCTCCAACCAGCTCCAGCCTGGTCCAACCTGCTCCAACCTGCTCCAGCCTGGTTTAACCTGCTCCAACCTACTCCAGCCTGGTTTAACATGCTCCAACCTGCTCCAGCGTGGTTTAACCTGCTCCAACCTGCTCCAACCTACTCCAGCCTGGTTTAACCTGCTCCAGCCTGCTCCAGCCTGGTTTAACCTGCTCCAACCTACTCCAGCCTGGTTTAACATGCTCCAACCTGCTCCAGCCTGGTCCAACCTGCTCCAACCTACTCCAGCCTGGTTTAACCTGCTCCAACCTGCTCCAGCCTTCTCCAACCTACTCCAGCCTGGTTTAACCTGCTCCAGCCTGCTCCAGCCTGCTCCAACCTGCTCCAGCCTGCTCCAACCTACTCCAGCCTGGTTTAACCTGCTCCAGCCTGCTCCAGCCTGGTTTAACCTGCTCCAGCCTGGTTTAACCTGCTCCAACCTACTCCAGCCTGGTTTAACCTGCTCCAACCAGCTCCAGCCTGGTCCAACCTGCTCCAACCTGCTCCAACCTGCTCCAGCCTGCTCCAACCTGCTCCAGCCTGCTCCAGCCAACTCCAACTTGCTCCAACCTGCTCCAACCTGCTCCAGCCTGGTTTTACCTGCTCCAACCTGCTCCAGCCTGCTCCAACCTGCTCCAGCCTTCTCCAACCTACTCCAGCCTGGTTTAACCTGCTCCAGCCTGCTCCAGCCTGCTCCAACCTGCTCCAGCCTGCTCCAACCTACTCCAGCCTGGTTTAACCTGCTCCAGCCTGCTCCAGCCTGGTTTAACCTGCTCCAGCCTGGTTTAACCTGCTCCAACCTGCTCCAGCCTGGTTTAACCTGCTCCAACCTGCTCCAGCCTGGTTTAACCTGCTCCAACCTGCTCCAGCCTGGTGTAACCTGCTCCAGCCTGCTCCAACCTGCTCCAACCTGCTCCAACCTGGTCCAACCTGCTCCAGGCTTTTTCAACCTGCTCCAACTTGCTCCAACCTGCTCCAACCTGCTCCAGCCTGCTCCAACCTGCTCCAACTTGCTCCAGCCTGCTCCAACCTGCTCCAGCCTGCTCCAGCCAACTCCAACTTGCTCCAACCTGCTCCAGCCTGCTCCAGCCTGTTTTAACCTGCTCCAACCTTCTCCAGCCTGCTCCAACCTGCTCCAGCCTGGTTTAACCTGCTCCAACCTGCTCCAGCCTTCTCCAACCTGCTCCAACTTGCTCCAGCCTGGTTTAACATTGTCCAACCGTCTCCAGCTTTGTTTAACCTGCTCCAACCTGCTCCAGCCTGCTCCAACCTGCTTCAGCCTGGTTTAACCTGCTCCAACCTGCTCCAGCCTGGTTTAGCCTGCTCCACCCTACTCCAGCCTGGTTTAACATGCTCCAACCTGCTCCAGCCTGGTCCAACCTGCTCCAACCTACTCCAGCCTGGTTTAACCTGCTCCAGCCTGGTTTAACCTGCTCCAACCTGCTCCAGCCTTCTCCAACCTACTCCAGCCTGGTTTAACCTGCTCCAGCCTGCTCCAGCCTGCTCCAACCTGCTCCAGCCTGGTTTAACCTGCTCCAACCTGCTCCAGCCTGCTCCAACCTACTCCTGCCTGGTTTAACCTGCTCCAGCCTGCGCCAGCCTGGTTTGACCTTCTCCAGCCTGCTCCAGCCTGGTTTAACCTGCTCCAACCTACTCCAGCCTGGTTTAAACTGCTCCAACCAGCTCCAGCCTGGTCAAACCTGCTCCAACCTACTCCAGCCTGGTTTAACCTGCTCCAACCTGCTCCAACTTGCTCCACCTGCTCCAACCTGCTCCAACCTGCTCCAGCCTGCTCCAGCCAACTCCAACTTGCTCCAACCTGCTCCAGCCTGCTCCAACCTGCGCCAGCCTGGTTTAACCTGCTCCAACCTGCTCCAACCTGCTCCAGCCTGGTTTAACCTGCTCCAGCCTGCTCCAGCCAACTCCAACTTGCTCCAACCTGCTCCAGCCTGCTCCAGCCTGGTTTAACCTGCTCCAACCTGCTCCAGCCTGCTCCAACCTGCTCCAGCCTGGTTTAACCTGCTCCAACCTGCTCCAGCCTGGTTTAACCTGCTCCAACCTGCTCCAGCCTGGTTTAACCTGGTCCAACCTGCTCCAACCAGCTCCAACCTGCTCCAACTTACTCCAGCCTGGTTTAACATGCTCCAACCTGCTCCAGCCTGGTTTAACCTGCTCCAACCTGCTCCAGCCTGCTCCAACCTGCTCCAGCCTGTTCCAACCTGCTCCAACCTTCTCCAACCTGCTCCAGCCTGCTCCAACCTGCTCCCACCTGCTCCAACCTGCTCCAACCTGCTCCAACCTGCTCCAGCCTGCTCCCACCTGCTCCAACTTGCTCCAACCTGCTCCAACCTGCTCCAACCTGCTCCATCCAACTCCAACTTGCTCCAACCTGCTCCATCCTGGTTTAACCTGCTCCAACCTGCTCCAACCTGCTCCAGCCTGCTCCAACTTGCTCCAACCTGCTCCAGCCTACTCCAACCTGCTCCAACTTGCTCCAGCCTTCTCCAACCTGCTCCAGCCTGCTCCAGCCAACTCCAACTTGCTCCAACCTGCTCCAACCTGCTCCAGCCTGGTTTAACCTGCTCCAACCTGCTCCAGCCTGCTCCAAGCTGCTCCAGCCTGGTTTAACCTGCTCCAACCTGCTCCAGCCTGCTCCAACCTGCTCCAACTTGCTCCAGCCTGCTCCAACCTGCTTCAGCCTGGTTTAACCTGCTCCAACCTGCTCCAACTTGCTCCAACCATCTCCAAACTACTCCAACCTGCTCCAGCCTGCTCCAACCTGTTCCAGCCAACTCCAACTTGCTCCAACCTGCTCCAACCTGCTCCAGCCTGGTTTAACCTGCTCCAACCTGCTCCAACCTGCTCCAGCCTGCTCCAACCTGCTCCAACCTGCTCCAGCCTGCTCCAACCTACTCCAACTTTCTCCAGCCTGCTCCAACCTGCTCCAGCCTGCTCCAGCTAACTCCAACTTTCTCCAACCTGCTCCAACCTGCTCCAGCCTTCTCCAGCCTGGTTTAACCTGCTCCAACCTGCTCCAGCCTGCTCCAACCTGCTCCAGCCTGGTTTAACCTGCTCCAACCTGCTCCAACCTGCTCCAGCCATGTTTAACCTGCTCCAACCTGCTCCAGCCTGCTCCAACCTGCTCCAACTTACTCCAGCCTGGTTTAACATGCTCCAACCTGCTCCAGCGTGGTTTAACCTGCTCCAACCTGCTCCAACCTACTCCAGCCTGGTTTCACCTGCTCCAGCCTGCTCCAGCTTGTTTTAACCTTCTCCAACCTGCTCCAACCTGCTCCAACCTGGTCCAACCTGCTCCAGCCTGGTTTAACCTGCTCCAACCTGCTCCAGCCTGCTCCAACCTGCTCCAACTTGCTCCAGCCTGCTCCAACCTGCTCCAGCCTGCTCCAACCAACTCCAACTTGCTCCAACCTGCTCCAACCTGCTCCAGCCTGCTCCAGCCTGGTTTAACCTGCTCCAGCCTGCTCCAGCCTGCTCCAACTTGCTCCAACTTGCTCCAACCTGCTCCAACCTGCTCCAGCCTGCTCCAGCCTGGTTTAACCTGCTCCAACCTGCTCCAGCCTTCTCCAACCTGCTCCAGTCTGCTCCAACCTGCTCCAACTTGCTCCAGCCTGGTTTAACATGCTCCAACCTGCTCCAACCTGCTCCAACCTGGTCCAACCTGCTCCAGCCTGCTCCAACCTGCTTCAGCCTGGTTTAACCTGCTCCAACCTGCACCAGCCTTGCTTAACCTGCTCCAACCTACTCCAGCCTGGTTTAACATGCTCCAACCTGCTCCAGCCTTCTCCAACCTGCTCCAACCTTGTTTAACCTGCTCCAACCTGCTCCAACCTACTCCAGCCTGGTTTAACCTGCTCCAGCCTGGTTTAACCTGCTCCAGCCTGCTCCAGCCTGGTTTAACCTGCTCCAACCTACTCCAGCCTGGTTTAACCTGCTCCAACCTGCTCCAGCCTGGTCCAAGCTGCTCCAACCTGCTCCAGCCTGGTGTAATCTGCTCCAACCTGCTCCAACTTGCTCCAACCTGCTCCAGCCTGCTCCAACCTGCTCCAGCCTGCTCCAACCTACTCCAGCCTGGTTTAACCTGCTCCAACCTGCTCCAGCCTTCTCCAACCTGTTCCAACCTGCTCCAACCTGCTCCAGCCTGCTCCAGCCTGCTCCAACCTGCTCCAACCTGGTCCAACCGGCTCCAGCCTGCTCCAACCTGCTGCAACTTGCTCCAACCTGCTCCAACCTGCTCCAACCTGCTCCAGCCTGCTCCAGCCAACTCGAACTTGCTCCAACCTGCTCCAACCTTCTCCAGCCTGCTCCAGCCTGGTTTAACCTGCTCCAACCTGCTCCAACCTGCTCCAGCCTGCTCCAACCTGCTCCAGCCTGCTCCAACCTGCTCCAGCCTGGTTTAACCTGCTCCAACCTGCTCCACCCAGCTCCAGCCTGCTCCAACCTTCTCCAACTTGCTCCAGCCTGGTTTAACATGCTCCAACTTGCTCCAGCCTGGTTTACCCTGCTCCAGCCTGCTCCAACCTGCTCCAACCAGGTCCAACCTGCTCCAGCCTGCTCCAACCTGGTCCAACTTGCTCCAACCTGCTCCAACCTGCTCCAACTTGCTCCAACCTGCTCCAACCTCCTCCAGCCTGCTCCAGCCAACTCCAACTTGCTCCAACCTTCTCCAGCCTTCTCCAGCCTGGTTTAACCTGCTCCAACCTGCTCCAGCCTGCTCCAACCTTCTCCAACCTGCTCCAGCCTGGTTTAACCTGCTCCAACCTGCTCCAACCTGCTCCAGCCTGCTCCAACCTGCTCCATCCAACTCCAACTTGCTCCAACCTGCTCCAACCTGCTCCATCCTGGTTTAACCTGCTCCAACCTGCTCCAACCTGCTCCAACCTGCTCCAACTTGCTCCAGCCTTCTCCATCCTGCTCCAGCCTGCTCCAGCCAACTCCAACTTGCTCCAACCTGCTCCAACCTGCTCCAGCCTGGTTTAACCTGCTCCAACCTGCTCCAGCCTGCTCCAACCTGCTCAAGCCTGGTTTAACCTTCTCCAACCTGCTCCAGCCTGCTCCAACCTGCTCCAACTTGCTCCAGCCTAGTTTAACATGCTCCAACCTGCTCCAGCCTGGTTTAACCTGCTCCAGCCTGCTCCAACCTGCTCCAACCTGGTCCAGCCTGCTCCAGCCTGCTCCAACCTGCTTCAGCCTGGTTTAACCTGCTCCAACCTGCTCCAATTTGCTCCAACCTGCTCCAACCTGCTCCAGCCTGCTCCAACCTGTTCCAGCTAACTCCAACTTGCTCCAACCTGCTCCAACCTACTCCAGCCTGGTTTAACCTGCTCCAACCTGCTCCAACCTGCTCCAGCCTGCTCCAACCTGCTCCAGCCTGCTCCAACCTGCTCCAACTTGCTCCAGCCTGCTCCAACCTGCTTCAGCCTGGTTTAACCTGCTCCAACCTGCACCAGCCTTGCTTAACCTGCTCCAACCTACTCCAGCCTGGTTTAACATGCTCCAACCTGCTCCAGCCTGCTCCAACCTGCTCCAGCCTGGTTTAACCTGCTCCAGCCTGCTCCAACCTACTCCAAATTGCTCCAACCTGCTCCAACCTGCTCCAGCCTGCTCCAGCCTGGTTTAACCTGCTCCAACCTACTCCAGCCTGGTTTAAACTGCTCCAACCAGCTCCAGCCTGGTCCAAGCTGCTCCAACCTACTCCAGCCTGGTTTAACCTGCTCCAACCTGCTCCAACTTGCTCCACCTGCTCCAACCTGCTCCAACCTGCTCCAGCCTGCTCCAGCCAACTCCAACTTGCTCCAACCTTCTCCAGCCTGCTCCAACCTGCTCCAGCCTGGTTTAACCTGCTCCAACCTGCTCCAACCTGCTCCAGCCTGGTTTAACTTGCTCCAGCCTGCTCCAGCCAACTCCAACTTGCTCCAACCTGCTCCAGCCTGCTCCAGCCTGGTTTAACCTGCTCCAACCTGCTCCAGCCTGCTCCAACCTGCTCCAGCCTGGTTTAACCTGCTCCAACCTGCTCCAGCCTGGTTTAACCTGCTCCAACCTGCTCCAACCTGCTCCAGCCTGGTTTAACCTGGTCCAACCTGCTCCAACCAGCTCCAACCTGCTCCAACTTACTCCAGCCTGGTTTAACATGCTCCAACCTGCTCCAGCCTGGTTTAACCTGCTCCAACCTGCTCCAGCCTGCTCCAACCTGCTCCAGCCTGTTCCAACCTGCTCCAACCTTCTCCAACCTGCTCCAGCCTGCTCCAACCTGCTCCCACCTGCTCCAACCTGCTCCAACCTGCTCCAACCTGCTCCAGCCTGCTCCCACCTGCTCCAACTTGCTCCAACCTGCTCCAACCTGCTCCAACCTGCTCCATCCAACTCCAACTTGCTCCAACCTGCTCCATCCTGGTTTAACCTGCTCCAACCTGCTCCAACCTGCTCCAGCCTGCTCCAACTTGCTCCAACCTGCTCCAGCCTACTCCAACCTGCTCCAACTTGCTCCAGCCTTCTCCAACCTGCTCCAGCCTGCTCCAGCCAACTCCAACTTGCTCCAACCTGCTCCAACCTGCTCCAGCCTGGTTTAACCTGCTCCAACCTGCTCCAGCCTGCTCCAAGCTGCTCCAGCCTGGTTTAACCTGCTCCAACCTGCTCCAGCCTGCTCCAACCTGCTCCAACTTGCTCCAGCCTGCTCCAACCTGCTTCAGCCTGGTTTAACCTGCTCCAACCTGCTCCAACTTGCTCCAACCATCTCCAAACTACTCCAACCTGCTCCAGCCTGCTCCAACCTGTTCCAGCCAACTCCAACTTGCTCCAACCTGCTCCAACCTGCTCCAGCCTGGTTTAACCTGCTCCAACCTGCTCCAACCTGCTCCAGCCTGCTCCAACCTGCTCCAACCTGCTCCAGCCTGCTCCAACCTACTCCAACTTTCTCCAGCCTGCTCCAACCTGCTCCAGCCTGCTCCAGCTAACTCCAACTTTCTCCAACCTTCTCCAACCTGCTCCAGCCTTCTCCAGCCTGGTTTAACCTTCTCCAACCTGCTCCAGCCTGCTCCAACCTGCTCCAGCCTGGTTTAACCTGCTCCAACCTGCTCCAACCTGCTCCAGCCATGTTTAACCTGCTCCAACCTGCTCCAGCCTGCTCCAACCTGCTCCAACTTACTCCAGCCTGGTTTAACATGCTCCAACCTGCTCCAGCGTGGTTTAACCTGCTCCAACCTTCTCCAACCTACTCCAGCCTGGTTTCACCTGCTCCAGCCTGCTCCAGCTTGTTTTAACCTTCTCCAACCTGCTCCAACCTGCTCCAACCTGGTCCAACCTGCTCCAGCCTGGTTTAACCTGCTCCAACCTGCTCCAGCCTGCTCCAACCTGCTCCAACTTGCTCCAGCCTGCTCCAACCTGCTCCAGCCTGCTCCAACCAACTCCAACTTGCTCCAACCTGCTCCGACCTGCTCCAGCCTGCTCCAGCCTGGTTTAACCTGCTCCAGCCTGCTCCAGCCTGCTCCAACTTGCTCCAACTTGCTCCAACCTGCTCCAACCTGCTCCAGCCTGCTCCAGCCTGGTTTAACCTGCTCCAACCTGCTCCAGCCTTCTCCAACCTGCTCCAGTCTGCTCCAACCTGCTCCAACTTGCTCCAGCCTGGTTTAACATGCTCCAACCTGCTCCAACCTGCTCCAATCTGGTCCAACCTGCTCCAGCCTGCTCCAACCTGCTTCAGCCTGGTTTAACCTGCTCCAACCTGCACCAGCCTTGCTTAACCTGCTCCAACCTACTCCAGCCTGGTTTAACATGCTCCAACCTGCTCCAGCCTTCTCCAACCTGCTCCAACCTGGTTTAACCTGCTCCAACCTGCTCCAACCTGCTCCAACCTGGTTTAACCTGCTCCAACCTGCTCCAGCCTGCTCCAGCCAACTCCAACTTGCTCCAACCTGCTCCAACCTGCTCCAGCCTGGTTTAACCTGCTCCAACCTGCTCCAGCCTGCTCCAAGCTGCTCCAGCCTGGTTTAACCTGCTCCAACCTGCTCCAGCCTGCTCCAACCTGCTCCAACTTGCTCCAGCCTGCTCCAACCTGCTTCAGCCTGGTTTAACCTGCTCCAACCTGCTCCAACTTGCTCCAACCATCTCCAAACTACTCCAACCTGCTCCAGCCTGCTCCAACCTGTTCCAGCCAACTCCAACTTGCTCCAACCTGCTCCAACCTGCTCCAGCCTGGTTTAACCTGCTCCAACCTGCTCCAACCTGCTCCAGCCTGCTCCAACCTGCTCCAACCTGCTCCAGCCTGCTCCAACCTACTCCAACTTTCTCCAGCCTGCTCCAACCTGCTCCAGCCTGCTCCAGCTAACTCCAACTTTCTCCAACCTTCTCCAACCTGCTCCAGCCTTCTCCAGCCTGGTTTAACCTTCTCCAACCTGCTCCAGCCTGCTCCAACCTGCTCCAGCCTGGTTTAACCTGCTCCAACCTGCTCCAACCTGCTCCAGCCATGTTTAACCTGCTCCAACCTGCTCCAGCCTGCTCCAACCTGCTCCAACTTACTCCAGCCTGGTTTAACATGCTCCAACCTGCTCCAGCGTGGTTTAACCTGCTCCAACCTTCTCCAACCTACTCCAGCCTGGTTTCACCTGCTCCAGCCTGCTCCAGCTTGTTTTAACCTTCTCCAACCTGCTCCAACCTGCTCCAACCTGGTCCAACCTGCTCCAGCCTGGTTTAACCTGCTCCAACCTGCTCCAGCCTGCTCCAACCTGCTCCAACTTGCTCCAGCCTGCTCCAACCTGCTCCAGCCTGCTCCAACCAACTCCAACTTGCTCCAACCTGCTCCAACCTGCTCCAGCCTGCTCCAGCCTGGTTTAACCTGCTCCAGCCTGCTCCAGCCTGCTCCAACTTGCTCCAACTTGCTCCAACCTGCTCCAACCTGCTCCAGCCTGCTCCAGCCTGGTTTAACCTGCTCCAACCAGGTCCAACCTGCTCCAGCCTGCTCCAACCTGGTCCAACTTGCTCCAACCTGCTCCAACCTGCTCCAACTTGCTCCAACCTGCTCCAACCTCCTCCAGCCTGCTCCAGCCAACTCCAACTTGCTCCAACCTTCTCCAGCCTTCTCCAGCCTGGTTTAACCTGCTCCAACCTGCTCCAGCCTGCTCCAACCTTCTCCAACCTGCTCCAGCCTGGTTTAACCTGCTCCAACCTGCTCCAACCTGCTCCAGCCTGCTCCAACCTGCTCCATCCAACTCCAACTTGCTCCAACCTGCTCCAACCTGCTCCATCCTGGTTTAACCTGCTCCAACCTGCTCCAACCTGCTCCAACCTGCTCCAACTTGCTCCAGCCTTCTCCATCCTGCTCCAGCCTGCTCCAGCCAACTCCAACTTGCTCCAACCTGCTCCAACCTGCTCCAGCCTGGTTTAACCTGCTCCAACCTGCTCCAGCCTGCTCCAACCTGCTCAAGCCTGGTTTAACCTTCTCCAACCTGCTCCAGCCTGCTCCAACCTGCTCCAACTTGCTCCAGCCTTGTTTAACATGCTCCAACCTGCTCCAGCCTGGTTTAACCTGCTCCAGCCTGCTCCAACCTGCTCCAACCTGGTCCAGCCTGCTCCAGCCTGCTCCAACCTGCTTCAGCCTGGTTTAACCTGCTCCAACCTGCTCCAATTTGCTCCAACCTGCTCCAACCTGCTCCAGCCTGCTCCAACCTGGTCCAACTTGCTCCAACCTGCTCCAACCTGCTCCAACTTGCTCCAACCTGCTCCAACCTCCTCCAGCCTGCTCCAGCCAACTCCAACTTGCTCCAACCTTCTCCAGCCTTCTCCAGCCTGGTTTAACCTGCTCCAACCTGCTCCAGCCTGCTCCAACCTTCTCCAACCTGCTCCAGCCTGGTTTAACCTGCTCCAACCTGCTCCAACCTGCTCCAGCCTGCTCCAACCTGCTCCATCCAACTCCAACTTGCTCCAACCTGCTCCAACCTGCTCCATCCTGGTTTAACCTGCTCCAACCTGCTCCAACCTGCTCCAACCTGCTCCAACTTGCTCCAGCCTTCTCCATCCTGCTCCAGCCTGCTCCAGCCAACTCCAACTTGCTCCAACCTGCTCCAACCTGCTCCAGCCTGGTTTAACCTGCTCCAACCTGCTCCAGCCTGCTCCAACCTGCTCAAGCCTGGTTTAACCTTCTCCAACCTGCTCCAGCCTGCTCCAACCTGCTCCAACTTGCTCCAGCCTAGTTTAACATGCTCCAACCTGCTCCAGCCTGGTTTAACCTGCTCCAGCCTGCTCCAACCTGCTCCAACCTGGTCCAGCCTGCTCCAGCCTGCTCCAACCTGCTTCAGCCTGGTTTAACCTGCTCCAACCTGCTCCAATTTGCTCCAACCTGCTCCAACCTGCTCCAGCCTGCTCCAACCTGTTCCAGCTAACTCCAACTTGCTCCAACCTGCTCCAACCTACTCCAGCCTGGTTTAACCTGCTCCAACCTGCTCCAACCTGCTCCAGCCTGCTCCAACCTGCTCCAGCCTGCTCCAACCTGCTCCAACTTGCTCCAGCCTGCTCCAACCTGCTTCAGCCTGGTTTAACCTGCTCCAACCTGCACCAGCCTTGCTTAACCTGCTCCAACCTACTCCAGCCTGGTTTAACATGCTCCAACCTGCTCCAGCCTGCTCCAACCTGCTCCAGCCTGGTTTAACCTGCTCCAGCCTGCTCCAACCTACTCCAAATTGCTCCAACCTGCTCCAACCTGCTCCAGCCTGCTCCAACCTGCTCCAACTTGCTCCAGCCTTCTCCAACCTGCTCCAGCCTGCTCCAGCCAACTCCAACTTGCTCCAGCCTGCTCCAACCTGCTCCAGCCTGGTTTAACCTGCTCCAACCTGCTCCAGCCTGCTCCGACCTGCTCCAACTTGCTCCAGCCTAGTTTAACATGCTCCAAACTGCTCAAGCCTGGTTTAACCTGCTCCAGCCTGCTCCAACTTGCTCCAGCCTGCTCCAACCTGCTCCAACCTGGTCCAGCCTGCTCCAGCCTGCTCCAACCTGCTTCAGCCTGGTTTAACCTGCTCCAACCTGCTCCAACTTGCTCCAACCTGCTCCAACCTGCTCCAACCTGCTCCAGCCTGCTCCAACCTGCTCCAACTTGCTCCAGCCTGGTTTAACATGCTCCAACCTGCTCCAGCCTGGTTTAACCTGCTCCAACCTTCTCCAACCTGGTCCAGCCTGCTCCAACCTGCTCCAACCTGCTTCAGCCTGGTTTAACCTGCTCCAACCTGCTCCAGCCGGATTTAACCTGCTCCAACCTACTCCAGCCTGGTTTAACATGCTCCAACCTGCTCCAGCGTGGTTTAACCTGCTCCAACCTGCTCCAACCTACTCCAGCCTGGTTTCACCTGCTCCAGCCTGCTCCAGCCTGTTTTAACCTTCTCCAACCTGCTCCAACCTGCTCCAACCTGGTCCAACCTGCTCCAGCCTGGTTTAACCTGCTCCAACCTGCTCCAGCCTGCTCCAACCTGCTCCAACTTGCTCCAGCCTGCTCCAACCTGCTCCAGCCTGCTCCAACCAACTCCAACTTGCTCCAACCTGCTCCAACCTGCTCCAGCCTTCTCCAGCCTGGTTTAACCTGCTCCAGCCTGCTCCAGCCAACTCCAACTTGCTCCAACCTGCTCCAACCTGCTCCAGCCTGGTTTAACCTGCTCCAACCTGCTCCAGCCTGCTCCAACCTGCTCCAGCCTGGTTTAACCTGCTCCAACCTGCTCCAGCCTGCTCCAACCTGCTCCAACTTGCTCCAGCCTGCTCCAACCTGCTTCAGCCTGGTTTAACCTGCTCCAACCTGCTCCAACTTGCTCCAACCATCTCCAAACTACTCCAACCTGCTCCAGCCTGCTCCAACCTGTTCCAGCCAACTCCAACTTGCTCCAACCTGCTCCAACCTGCTCCAGCCTGGTTTAACCTGCTCCAACCTGCTCCAACCTGCTCCAGCCTGCTCCAACCTGCTCCAACCTGCTCCAGCCTGCTCCAACCTACTCCAACTTTCTCCAGCCTGCTCCAACCTGCTCCAGCCTGCTCCAGCTAACTCCAACTTTCTCCAACCTGCTCCAACCTTCTCCAGCCTTCTCCAGCCTGGTTTAACCTGCTCCAACCTGCTCCAGCCTGCTCCAACCTGCTCCAGCCTGGTTTAACCTGCTCCAACCTGCTCCAACCTGCTCCAGCCATGTTTAACCTGCTCCAACCTGCTCCTGCCTGCTCCAACCTGCTCCAGCCATGTTTAACCTGCTCCAACCTGCTCCAGCCTGCTCCAACCTGCTCCAACTTACTCCAGCCTGGTTTAACATGCTCCAACCTGCTCCAGCGTGGTTTAACCTGCTCCAACCTGCTCCAACCTACTCCAGCCTGGTTTCACCTGCTCCAGCCTGCTCCAGCTTGTTTTAACCTTCTCCAACCTGCTCCAACCTGCTCCAACCTGGTCCAACCTGCTCCAGCCTGGTTTAACCTGCTCCAACCTGCTCCAGCCTGCTCCAACCTGCTCCAACTTGCTCCAGCCTGCTCCAACCTGCTCCAGCCTGCTCCAACCAACTCCAACTTGCTCCAACCTGCTCCAACCTGCTCCAGCCTGCTCCAGCCTGGTTTAACCTGCTCCAGCCTGCTCCAGCCTTCTCCAACTTGCTCCAACTTGCTCCAACCTGCTCCAACCTGCTCCAGCCTGCTCCAGCCTGGTTTAACCTGCTCCAACCTGCTCCAGCCTTCTCCAACCTGCTCCAGTCTGCTCCAACCTGCTCCAACTTGCTCCAGCCTGGTTTAACATGCTCCAACCTGCTCCAACCTGCTCCAACCTGGTCCAACCTGCTCCAGCCTGCTCCAACCTGCTTCAGCCTGGTTTAACCTGCTCCAACCTGCACCAGCCTTGCTTAACCTGCTCCAACCTACTCCAGCCTGGTTTAACATGCTCCAACCTGCTCCAGCCTTCTCCAACCTGCTCCAACCTGGTTTAACCTGCTCCAACCTGCTCCAACCTACTCCAGCCTGGTTTAACCTGCTCCAGCCTGGTTTAACCTTCTCCAGCCTGCTCCAGCCTGGTTTAACCTGCTCCAACCTACTCCAGCCTGGTTTAACCTGCTCCAACCTGCTCCAGCCTGGTCCAAGCTGCTCCAACCTGCTCCAGCCTGGTTTAATCTGCTCCAACCTGCTCCAACTTGCTCCAACCTGCTCCAGCCTGCTCCAACCTGCTCCAGCCTGCTCCAACCTACTCCAGCCTGGTTTAACCTGCTCCAACCTGCTCCAGCCTTCTCCAACCTGTTCCAACCTGCTCCAACCTGCTCCAACCTGCTCCAGCCTGCTCCAACCTGCTCCAACCTGGTCCAACCGGCTCCAGCCTGCTCCAACCTGCTCCAACTTGCTCCAACCTGCTCCAACCTGCTCCAACCTGCTCCAGCCTGCTCCAGCCAACTCGAACTTGCTCCAACCTGCTCCAACCTTCTCCAGCCTGCTCCAGCCTGGTTTAACCTGCTCCAACCTGCTCCAACCTGCTCCAGCCTGCTCCAACCTGCTCCAGCCTGGTTTAACCTGCTCCAACCTGCTCCACCCTGCTCCAGCCTGCTCCAACCTGCTCCAACTTGCTCCAGCCTGGTTTAACATGCTCCAACTTGCTCCAGCCTGGTTTACCCTGCTCCAGCCTGCTCCAACCTGCTCCAACCAGGTCCAACCTGCTCCAGCCTGCTCCAACCTGGTCCAACTTGCTCCAACCTGCTCCAACCTGCTCCAACTTGCTCCAACCTGCTCCAACCTCCTCCAGCCTGCTCCAGCCAACTCCAACTTGCTCCAACCTTCTCCAGCCTTCTCCAGCCTGGTTTAACCTGCTCCAACCTGCTCCAGCCTGCTCCAACCTTCTCCAACCTGCTCCAGCCTGGTTTAACCTGCTCCAACCTGCTCCAACCTGCTCCAGCCTGCTCCAACCTGCTCCATCCAACTCCAACTTGCTCCAACCTGCTCCAACCTGCTCCATCCTGGTTTAACCTGCTCCAACCTGCTCCAACCTGCTCCAACCTGCTCCAACTTGCTCCAGCCTTCTCCATCCTGCTCCAGCCTGCTCCAGCCAACTCCAACTTGCTCCAACCTGCTCCAACCTGCTCCAGCCTGGTTTAACCTGCTCCAGCCTGCTCCAACCTGCTCAAGCCTGGTTTAACCTTCTCCAACCTGCTCCAGCCTGCTCCAACCTGCTCCAACTTGCTCCAGCCTAGTTTAACATGCTCCAACCTGCTCCAGCCTGGTTTAACCTGCTCCAGCCTGCTCCAACCTGCTCCAACCTGCTCCAGCCTGCTCCAGCCTGCTCCAACCTGCTTCAGCCTGGTTTAACCTGCTCCAACCTGCTCCAATTTGCTCCAACCTGCTCCAACCTGCTCCAGCCTGCTCCAACCTGTTCCAGCTAACTCCAACTTGCTCCAACCTGCTCCAACCTACTCCAGCCTGGTTTAACCTGCTCCAACCTGCTCCAACCTGCTCCAGCCTGCTCCAACCTGCTCCAGCCTGCTCCAACCTGCTCCAACTTGCTCCAGCCTGCTCCAACCTGCTTCAGCCTGGTTTAACCTGCTCCAACCTGCACCAGCCTTGCTTAACCTGCTCCAACCTACTCCAGCCTGGTTTAACATGCTCCAACCTGCTCCAGCCTGCTCCAACCTGCTCCAGCCTGGTTTAACCTGCTCCAGCCTGCTCCAACCTACTCCAAATTGCTCCAACCTGCTCCAACCTGCTCCAGCCTGCTCCAACCTGCTCCAACTTGCTCCAGCCTTCTCCAACCTGCTCCAGCCTGCTCCAGCCAACTCCAACTTGCTTCAGCCTGCTCCAACCTGCTCCAGCCTGGTTTAACCTGCTCCAACCTGCTCCAGCCTGCTCCGACCTGCTCCAACTTGCTCCAGCCTAGTTTAACATGCTCCAAACTGCTCAAGCCTGGTTTAACCTGCTCCAGCCTGCTCCAACTTGCTCCAGCCTGCTCCAACCTGCTCCAACCTGGTCCAGCCTGCTCCAGCCTGCTCCAACCTGCTTCAGCCTGGTTTAACCTGCTCCAACCTGCTCCAACTTGCTCCAACCTGCTCCAACCTGCTCCAGCCTGCTCCAACCTGCTCCAACTTGCTCCAGCCTGGTTTAACATGCTCCAACCTGCTCCAGCCTGGTTTAACCTGCTCCAACCTTCTCCAACCTGGTCCAGCCTGCTCCAACCTGCTCCAACCTGCTTCAGCCTGGTTTAACCTGCTCCAACCTGCTCCAGCCGGATTTAACCTGCTCCAACCTACTCCAGCCTGGTTTAACATGCTCCAACCTGCTCCAGCGTGGTTTAACCTGCTCCAACCTGCTCCAACCTACTCCAGCCTGGTTTCACCTGCTCCAGCCTGCTCCAGCCTGTTTTAACCTTCTCCAACCTGCTCCAACCTGCTCCAACCTGGTCCAACCTGCTCCAGCCTGGTTTAACCTGCTCCAACCTGCTCCAGCCTGCTCCAACCTGCTCCAACTTGCTCCAGCCTGCTCCAACCTGCTCCAGCCTGCTCCAACCAACTCCAACTTGCTCCAACCTGCTCCAACCTGCTCCAGCCTGCTCCAGCCTGGTTTAACCTGCTCCAGCCTGCTCCAGCCTGCTCCAACCTGCTCCAACTTGCTCCAACCTGCTCCAACCTGCTCCAGCCTGCTCCAGCCTGGTTTAACCTGCTCCAACCTGCTCCAGCCTGCTCCAACCTGCTCCAGTCTGCTCCAACCTGCTCCAACTTGCTCCAGCCTGGTTTAACATGCTCCAACCTGCTCCAACCTGCTCCAACCTGGTCCAACCTGCTCCAGCCTGCTCCAACCTGCTTCAGCCTGGTTTAACCTGCTCCAACCTGCACCAGCCTTGCTTAACCTGCTCCAACCTACTCCAGCCTGGTTTAACATGCTCCAACCTGCTCCAGCCTGCTCCAACCTGCTCCAGCCTGGTTTAACCTGCTCCAACCTGCTCCAACCTACTCCAGCCTGGTTTAACCTGCTCCAGCCTGGTTTAACCTGCTCCAGCCTGCTCCAGCCTGGTTTAACCTGCTCCAACCTACTCCAGCCTGGTTTAACCTGCTCCAACCTGCTCCAGCCTGGTCCAAGCTGCTCCAACCTGCTCCAGCCTGGTTTAATCTGCTCCAACCTGCTCCAACTTGCTCCAACCTGCTCCAGCCTGCTCCAACCTGCTCCAGCCTGCTCCAACCTACTCCAGCCTGGTTTAACCTGCTCCAACCTGCTCCAGCCTTCTCCAACCTGTTCCAACCTGCTCCAACCTGCTCCAGCCTGCTCCAACCTGCTCCAACCTGGTCCAACCGGCTCCAGCCTGCTCCAACCTGCTCCAACTTGCTCCAACCTGCTCCAACCTGCTCCAACCTGCTCCAGCCTGCTCCAGCCAACTCGAACTTGCTCCAACCTGCTCCAACCTTCTCCAGCCTGCTCCAGCCTGGTTTAACCTGCTCCAACCTGCTCCAACCTGCTCCAGCCTGCTCCAACCTGCTCCAGCCTGCTCCAACCTGCTCCAGCCTGGTTTAACCTGCTCCAACCTGCTCCACCCTGCTCCAGCCTGCTCCAACCTGCTCCAACTTGCTCCAGCCTGGTTTAACATGCTCCAACCTGCTCCAGCCTGGTTTACCCTGCTCCAGCCTGCTCCAACCTGCTCCAACCAGGTCCAACCTGCTCCAGCCTGCTCCAACCTGGTCCAACTTGCTCCAACCTGCTCCAACCTGCTCCAACTTGCTCCAACCTGCTCCAACCTGCTCCAGCCTGCTCCAGCCAACTCCAACTTGCTCCAACCTTCTCCAGCCTTCTCCAGCCTGGTTTAACCTGCTCCAACCTGCTCCAGCCTGCTCCAACCTTCTCCAACCTGCTCCAGCCTGGTTTAACCTGCTCCAACCTGCTCCAACCTGCTCCATCCAACTCCAACTTGCTCCAACCTGCTCCAACCTGCTCCATCCTGGTTTAACCTGCTCCAACCTGCTCCAGCCTGCTCCAACTTGCTCCAACCTGCTCCAGCCTGCTCCAACCTGCTCCAACTTGCTCCAGCCTTCTCCATCCTGCTCCAGCCTGCTCCAGCCAACTCCAACTTGCTCCAACCTGCTCCAACCTGCTCCAGCCTGGTTTAACCTGCTCCAACCTGCTACAGCCTGCTCCAACCTGCTCAAGCCTGGTTTAACCTTCTCCAACCTGCTCCAGCCTGCTCCAACCTGCTCCAACTTGCTCCAGCCTAGTTTAACATGCTCCAACCTGCTCCAGCCTGGTTTAACCTGCTCCAGCCTGCTCCAACCTGCTCCAACCTGGTCCAGCCTGCTCCAGCCTGCTCCAACCTGCTTCAGCCTGGTTTAACCTGCTCCAACCTGCTCCAACTTGCTCCAACCTGCTCCAACCTGCTCCAGCCTGCTCCAACCTGTTCCAGCTAACTCCAACTTGCTCCAACCTGCTCCAACCTACTCCAGCCTGGTTTAACCTGCTCCAACCTGCTCCAACCTGCTCCAGCCTGCTCCAACCTGCTCCAGCCTTCTCCAACCTGCTCCAACTTGCTCCAGCCTGCTCCAACCTGCTCCAGCCTGCTCCATCCAACTCCAACTTGCTCCAACCTGCTCCAACCTGCTCCAACCTGCTCCAGCCTGCTCCAGCCTGGTTTAACCTGCTCCAACCTGCTCCAACCTGCTCCAGCCTGGTTTAACCTGCTCCAACCTTCTCCAACCTGCTCCAGCCTGGTTTAACCTGCTCCAACCTGCTCCAGCCCTCTCCCACCTGCTCCAACTTACTCCAGCCTGGTTTAACATGCTCCAACCTGCTCCAGCCTGGTTTAACCTGCTCCAGCCTGGTTTAACCTGCTCCAACCTGCTCCAGCCTGCTCCAACCTGCTCCAGCCTTTTCCAACCTGCTCCAACCTGCTCCAACCTGCTCCAGCCTGCTCCCACCTGCTCCAACCTGCTCCAACCTGCTCCAGCCTGCTCCAACCTGCTCAAACTTGCTCCAACCTGCTCCAACCTGCTCCAACCTGCTCCAACCTGCTCCAACCTGCTCCATCCAACTCCAACTTGCTCCAACCTGCTCCAACCTGCTCCATCCTGGTTTAACCTGCTCGAACCTGCTCCATCCAACTCCAACTTGCTCCAACCTGCTCCAACCTGCTCTATCCTGGTTTAACCTGCTCCAACCTGCTCCAACCTGCTCCAGCCTGCTCCAACTTGCTCCAACCTGCTCCAGCCTGCTCCAACCTGCTCCAACTTGCTCCAGCCTTCTCCAACCTGCTCCAGCCTGCTCCAACCTGCTCCAACTTGCTCCAGCCTAGTTTAACATGCTCCAACCTGCTCCAGCCTGGTTTAACCTGCTCCAGCCTGCTCCAACCTGATCCAACCTGGTCCAGCCTGCTCCAGCCTGCTCCAACCTGCTTCAGCCTGGTTTAACCTGCTCCAACCTGCTCCAACCTGCTCCAACTTTCTCCAACCTGCTCCAACTTGCTCCAGCCTGCTCCAACCTGCTCCAGCCTGCTCCAGCCAACTCCAACTTGCTCCAACCTGCTCCAACCTGCTCCAGCCTGCTCCAGCCTGTTTTAACCTGCTCCAACCTGCTCCAACCTGCTCCAGCCTGCTCCAACCTGCTCCAGCCTGGTTTAACCTGCTCCAACCTGCTCCAACTTACTCCAGCCTGGTTTAACATGCTCCAACCTACTCCAGCCTGGTTTAACCCTCTCCAGCCTGGTTTAACCTGCTCCAACCTTCTCCAACCTGCTCCAGCCTGGTTTAACCTGCTCCAACCTGCTCCAGCCCTCTCCAACCTGCTCCAACTTACTCCAGCCTGGTTTAACATGCTCCAACCTGCTCCAGCCTGGTTTAACCTTCTCCAGCCTGGTTTAACCTGCTCCAACCTGCTCCAGCCTGCTCCAACCTGCTCCAACTTGCTTCAGCCTGGTTTAACCTGCTCCAACCTGCTCCAGCCTGGTTTAACCTGCTCCAACTTGCTCCAACCTGCTCCAACTTGCTCCAACCTGCTCCAACCTGCTCCAACTTTCTCCAACCTGCTCCAGCCTGCTCCAACCTGCTCCAGCCTGGTTTAACCTGCTCCAACCTGCTCCAGCCTGCTCCAGCCTGGTTTAACCTGCTCCAACCTGCTCCAGCCTGCTCCAGCCCTGTTTAACCTGCTCCAGCCTGCTTCGGTTTGGGCGCTCCCTCCCACAGTGTCTCTCCGGTGGTCATTCTTGGGGTTCCTGATGTGGACGGATCCCCCAGATATCGTTTCCTCGCAGCAGTGTCAAACCAGATACAGAGATAGAAACCTGAACTGAGTTTTTTTCGTAGAACGAGGGTTACAGGAAGGTGGGGTTGTGTATGTGTGTGTGTGTGTGTGTGTGTGTGTGTGTGTGTGTGTGTGTGTGTGTGTGTGTGTGTGTGTGTGTGTGTGTGCGCATGCGTGTGTTTTTATGTTGCAAAGCACTTTGAATTGGAACAGGACCAAAAGTGCTTCGTAAAGAAAGTTTGATTTAATTTGATACAGATAAATAAAATATTTTTACTGTTAACTAATAAAAGAGACGCGTATTCAGTGTCCATGTCTTCAGTGGACTTAACTCTGAATCAAAACTCAATCAAAAATGAATCCAACCTTTGAGTGTGGATAAACAGACTCACCTTAAGAAAACTGAACCAGTGGTGCTGGCTTTGTTAGTCAAACTGGTCCTTTTCCACATCATGTAAATTTTGACTGTGGACCTCTTCCCACCTCTCTCTAATTGGTTCTTGAGTAGGAGTATACACAGTTTAACAGGTATTTGTACTTGTAAAGGCCCATTTATTCTCTACACTACAGAGTCGTCTTCTGCGTCCCTCGTCTGCATAATATGGCCTGTGTTCAGGGTCCTTGTGGATGCGTCTCAGCCGAAGCAAACTGAATAAAAACTCCAGAAACTGGACGCCGTATAGTGAAGTTTGACCAACAATAGAAACAAGAGCATGATGGATGAATATACAGACCACCACCTTGTCTCTTTCTGAGACTAAACAGAATCATAATCTCCTCAACCACCTCCATGTTTGCGATTATCTGACACTGATGTAAAAATATGTGGCCTTTCTGCATAACAACAAGGCCCACAGAAAGGATGCACAGACACAGAAGGGCCTTGCTGTGAAATAAACAGGTTTATGTAAAAGAAGCATTAATTAATAAATTAAATTTTTGAATTTTAGTATTTATTTTTACTGACTGAATCTGTAATTGCAAGCTGCACAGTGGCATGGTGGTTTACACTGTGGCCTCACAGCAAGAAGGTCACTGGTTCAATCCTCAGCGGGGGTGAGGTTTGGACTGTGGTCTTTCTGCGTGGAGTTTGCATGTTCTCCTCATATATGCATGGGTGCTCTCTGGGTACTCTGGCTTCCTCCCACTATCCAGAAACATGATGTTAGTGTAGCAGTGGGCCACTGGGATCCTGCAGAAGCTGCAGACCAATCAGGGAGTAACTGGAGGAAGGACTAATTGGCAGCAGGTGCAACTGCAGGACTCCAGTCTTTAAAAACCCTGTGTGCGCTCTCTCCTGACCTTTTGATCCTCTGTACCTCTGGTAAGAGACTTTGGGAGTTTGATTGTTTTATAAGTTTTAGTATTTTAATTGTTAGGGTACTGTAGGAGTGTAAGACCCTGAGGTATTTGTATTTTATTGTAATTTTGGGTCTGCCACATTTGTTTAATCACGTTTTATGTGTTTGGTTTTTTAGGCACAACACTGGCTGCCGTTTTGTTTTAGTTGTGATACATTTTTAGGCTGGTGTGGTCCACCATCCACCGGCCTAGTTTGGACACTGGGAGTTCACTTTTGAGGGTGATGTGTTGTATATAGCTATTGGTGTGGTGGTTTTCATTTGAGTTGTTTATGTAGACCCCTATGTTTGAGTTGGTATACTCCCAGCTCCCCTCATGGTGAGTGGTTGGCCTCCCAGTCTGAGCATGACATTCTGTCATCTTGTTGCTGCTTATCTGCTTTTATCTGAGTTTTAGTTATAAAATAAAACAGACGTGGTACGACCCAAGTTGACTGTTGTGGCCTCTTCATTGAAGCCCCTGCTTATTAGCCTCTCCGGCTACATTAGGTTGATTGGTTACTAGGTTACTCTAAATTGCCCCAAGGTGTGAGTGGTTGTGTGGCCCTGCAATGGACTGGCAAGCTGTCCAGGGTGTACCCTGCCTTTTGCCATAAGACTGCTGGGATAGGCTCCAGCTTCCCCACAACCCAGAATTGGATTAAGCGGTTTCGAGAATGAAGGAATGAAGGAATGAACTAAGTATGTGGACTATGTCTGCATATGTGGATGTAACTGTCACATTGGATTAAGTGTGTACTATGTCTGTATGTAACGTGTGATTTTATCACTTCACCCTCAATTATTTGTAGTTTTCTATAGCTATTTTTCTGTAGTTCTTTGTGATCCACACGTGGCATGTTTTATAGATGTAATTTTTTTTTAAAGGTTGCGTTTCCTCCGGGCCGGCAGGGGGCGCTGTCTGCTGCGTAACGTCATTTACGTCAGTTCCGCCGCAACTCGCAAGAAAGGGCAGGAAGATTTCCGAGTGGCGCGCATCACATCTGCTTTGCAGGAGTGAATAGTTCACTTAAAATGGTGAGAATTTAATCTCCATATTGGTTTATTTCGGGTTGCACGAGTGTGTCTACATCAGTTTGATGTTAGAGGTGTGTTTTCCGCGGTTTACGGCCGAGATGCCGCTGGATTTCAGCGGCAGTCCGGCTGATCCGCTGCCTTCCAGCGTGGCTCATCATGGCTGATGAAACCTCCACTGAGCTGTAAAAGAGAAGCAAATGCAACTTTCACTGCTCTGTAGACAGTCTAGATGACATGCCACCCTTTTCTCTGCCTGTCCGGCTGCTGTTAAACTGTTTTTATTTTAATCTTTCAGGGTTTCGTCAAAGTGGTGAAAAACAAGGCCTACTTCAAGAGATATGAAGTCAAATTCAGGAGGAGGAGAGGTAAATCTCAACATTTAGTTTTTAAAATGCCTAAATCCTTCAAGCTTATTAGAACAATTTCATCATTTAGTGTTGAAAATGCTTAAATCTTTAGATAGAAGCCACTAGGGGTGGGAAAATCTAATCGAAAAATCGGGATTTCTTTTGCTTCAATTTTAAAATCGAATTTTTTTAAATTTTATTTTACTTTTTTCAAATTAAAAGTATTTCATTATAAAATTTGTCATTTTATTGTTGATCTTAGTCTTCTTTGGTATTATACCAGCAGAATGATGGTCTGGCTACTGGGTTGTTTTTTCTAATTGAAATCAAGAAAAATGACTAGCCAAAAAAAGTTTTATTGTGCTGATATGCTTTTGTCCCGATTTGATTCCGATTTTTGATTTTTTTTTTTTTTGGATGCCTATTCGATTTAAATAGCGATTTTCACAATTCTTCATATTGCCCATTTTTGTAGATTAAAAACAATAAGTGTACATAACTTTTTTTCTTGTCATTTTTCTTGATTTCAATTAGTAAAAAAAAACACAGGGGTTTCAATAAAAAAATCAATTTTAAAATTGTGAAGCAAAAAATCCTGATTTTTGAATTTGATTTTCCCACCCCTTGTGGCTACTGGATTATTTTTTCTAAATTGGAATCAAGAAAAATGAGGAAAAGACGAAAAAAAAATTGTACATTTTGTTTTTATTCTTTAAAAAATCAGTAATATTGAAGAATTGTGAGAATCTAGTTTTAAATGGAATCAGCTCCCAAAAAAATCTGAATCGAATAGGGACAAAAGCATATTGTCACAGCCCTAGAAACCACTGATGGAATAATGTGCTTTCAGAGGGGAAAACGGACTTCTTCGCCCGGAAACGCCTCGTCTTGCAGGACAAGAACAAGTACAACACTCCCAAATACAGAATGATCGTCAGGTTGTCCAACAGAGACATCTGCTGCCAGGTCAGTGCCTCAGACACGTGGTGAAATCCTGCCTGCTGCAGGTAGAAAACATCCTGATGTCGTCTTCTGTTTCATCCAGATTGCCTACGCGAAGATCGAAGGAGACCACATTGTGTGTGCTGCTTACTCCCATGAGTTGCCCAAATACGGGATCACCGTAGGCCTCACTAACTACGCCGCGGCCTACTGCACCGGGCTCCTGCTGGCTCGCAGGGTAAACACGCAGCTGACTAGTCTGAGATCATTACATCACAGATCAGGTCTTTTTTTTATCCTGTTTTTGCAGCTGCTGCACAAGTTCGGCATGGATAACGTGTACGAGGGCCAGGTGGAGGTGACAGGGGACGAATTTAACGTGGAGAATGTGGACGGACAGCCAGGCGCCTTCACGTGTTACCTGGATGCAGGTCTGGCCAGAACCACCACAGGGAACAAGGTGTTTGGAGCCCTGAAAGGAGCAGTCGATGGCGGGCTGGCCATCCCCCACAGGTTTGTGTGGAAGTAACACGCATGTTATGCAGATTGGTTGGGATGAGCTGCTCCGCAGTGGTACGGTTACATGGTGTTTTTAATTAGGAATTAATCATTCTGGATTAATTTATTCTCCTACGAGTTTACATGAAAATAATTCTGAATGAAGGTTTACATGAAACACTTAATTCCTCTTTAGAGCGGCGGGTTGGGAAGGGTTCTGATTGGACAGAGGGTGCACGTGACGTATGACATTACCTGATATAAACAAAGTTGGCTCCCTGCTTCTCGTCTTTTCAGTAACTTGTAAAAACTACATAATAAGTTCCAGTTTCGCTGCTATTTTTGTTATAAATGTGAAGTAGCAGCTCAACACCAGCATACTACTTCACTTTCTGCAGCAACTGAGAAGGAGAAGAAAGAGACCACCGAACACGGGAGGTAAAACAACGCAGGACAGGACAAGGTAACGAGCATGCTCAGAACGACCAGAATTAGAGCGGAATGAAGGTTTACATGACAGAGGAATTAAATAGTTTGGGATTAAAATGCGAATAAACCAGACACATCGGAATTGTTTAATTCCGAATAGAAATTTAGGGATTACGTGTTTACATGGTCGTTTTTCATCAGTTTAAAGTGGAATTAACTTTTATTCTGACTTCCACTGGGATTTAAACTCCCATGTAAACACATGGAGTGAGGAAGACAGCAGCAGCGTGACTTAACCATTTAAACACAGAACTGCAGAACTTTTTCCGTTTTCCTGTCATGTGGACCCCATCGACGGTAATCCAGCCTCCATCTTGCATCCTACCTGACCTGTTAGCTCCAGTCTGCAGAAGACGATCTCACCATGACTTTTGTTTTCTATCTTTTAATCTTCGTGTTTCTTTGCTGAATCAGCGACGTTGTGTTCAGAACAGCCAGTTCTTTATGATATGGTGAAGTGAAACGTCACATCCTGGATGTAGAACTGTAGTGTAGTGCGATTTTTCTCAGCCTCAGGACGCTGCTGGGCATGATGGATGTCACTGTCATCAAACAGGTCCATGACTCCGAGTTTTATGGTCAGGAAGTTGCGTAATGCGTCTTTAAGTGCTGCATTTGTAACAAGCCACGTGAAACTAAGTTTCCCTGTTTTCACTGGACAAAATCTGCCAAGTTTTAGACCTTATTATATCATTTAAATGTTTAAACGCTGTAAACGTACGGCTTGAAAGTGGTCTCAGACTTCATAGATAAGGAGAATGTTTGTTTGTTCAACGTTGTGAATCTGTTTATCTGGACACAATCGTTCCAAGCTTGGAGTTTATGATGTAACATAATTAAGTTTTAATGCTTGAAAAGATTAAAAAGTGAATTTCACCAATCCAGTTTAAGACCTTTTGGAGGTGATTTTACACGTGTGTGTGCTGGAGGGAAACTGTTGGCTGCAGCGCTGCTGGGTCGGAGCGTAACGCTGGCGATTCACCTCCCGAACCTGGAGTCGTGTCAGTCATGATGTGAAGCTCTGAGCACGTCAACAAGCACACATTTCTGATGACTAACGCCCGTGTTTGTGTCGCTGACTCGATGTTGCACAGCCGAGCTTTGTGTTGGCTCGCCATCCTCTGCTTCTCGGTGATGATCCACGGTACGCTGAGCGAAACGTAGTTGGTCCTTCGATCGCATCGGCTGATGTTTACTGTCCTTTTCAAGACGGGTCTGAGAGAAGCAGGATGAGCCAAACACCCTCTTTGTGATGTGTGTGTGTGTGTGTGTGTGTGTGTGTGTGTGTGTGAGAGAGGTGCTGCATGCTCTGATCTCTTTGCCATTTTGTGGTTTCCAGCATGAAGCGTTTCCCTGGTTACGACGCGGAGAGCAAGGAGTTCAACGCGGAGGTGCACCGAAAACACATCCTGGGCATGAACGTGGCCGACTACATGTCTTACCTGATGGAGGAGGATGAGGAGGTCTACAAAAAACAGTTCTCTCGCTTCATCAAGAACGGAGTCACGCCCGACACGGTGAGACGGTGGTTTTTATCTTCAGAAAGAAGCGGCGCTGCTCTGAAGCTCGTATTGTTTCTCAGGCTGCCAGCGAGTAACTTTGTCTCTGCAGCGTCGGCGTTTCTCAGGTCCGACTGAAGGACTTTAATCATCTGCGTACGTGTTCCGACTTTCCTTCTAACCTGACAAACAGAAGCGGCAGCTCTGATTGGCTCTGATCCGTATTTGTGCACAATGTCGTGTTTTGCTTTGAAATGGAGACGGGATGATGCAGAATCGGCTGTAAAACGTGCACCGTGGTGGAATTCTGTTTACCGCGTCTGAGCACGATGAAGCAGACGAGCTGGGTGAGGGTTGAACGTGTCCCGAGTGCTGCGTGACGTCGCCGACACGGACCAAGTCTGTCCCAGAAGTCCAGAGGTGGCCTGGCGGTTTAAAAAACAAATGTGGCGCTACGCAGCAGTAGCGAAACCAAAAGATCTGTTTCTGGTGAGGCGTTGGGAGAGAACGTACTGGCTGATGAACATCGCCAGGAAAGGAGAGCAGCCTCCATCAGACTCAGCTGGCTGCGTTTCCATCACTCTGAAACGTCACAACAAATAAAACTTCCTATGTTTAGAGATGTTTGAGGTTTTTTTAAAGTTTCTGCTCTGCGGTGCTTTTTCAGACGTTTCACCAGAAGTTTCAGCATTTACATGTCCAGTTTATTTCTGGTAAAATGCTGCAATGTGGAGCGAAACGCAGAGTTTTACTCTACAGAACGTCCAAAACTCTGCAGAAATGCTACGTGGCGACCCTGCAAGATGAACCACACACCCCTTTATGGCTGTGATTCCAGTATAATCTCATCGGTGCAATGCTGTTTATTCGGGGTGGGAAAAACAAATCAAAAAATTAAAAATCAGGATTTTTTTGCTTCACATTTTTAACATCATTTTTTTGTTTTTCTTAAATAAAAAGATCTACTATACAATTTGTCATTTTATTATCTGGCTACTGTTTTTTCCTAATAGAAATAAAGAAAAATGACGAGTAAAAATAAGTTTTATACTTTTTGTTTTTAATCTACAAAAATCAGCAATATCGAAGAATTGTGAGAATCCCAATTTAAATCAAATCGGAATCGAATCGAATCGGGACAAAAGCGTATCGTCACAGCTCGACTGTTTAGTGAAAATAAAAATATTCCTGCTTTTACCTCAGTCTCCTGTAACAGCAGAGAGTTTATGGGGAAAAGTCGCTAGAAGGGTCTGAAAACTCGTTAAATGTAGCGACTAAGTTTAGTTGACGGACCGGATGTTTCTGGCTGCACGAGCAGCCCAACACGTCAGAATCATAAAGACTTAACATTTTCTCTGAACAATTCAGAGTAGGAACTTGTTACGGTGAAAAAAATAAAAACACTGAAATTATAATATAAATGTAGAAATGCAACTATTTTACAAATAAGGTAAGGGTACGCAGTGAAATTAACATATATACATTTTATTTATTGTTAAAAATATATTTAATTTACACACATGGTGTATAATGAGCCAAAGACGAGCTGCCAAGTTGGTCGTCAGAAGACATTGATGTGAATCAAGAGAATTTCTCTGAGGCTGCATTTTAAACTTTTTTTTTTTTTTTTTTTCCCCCCATGTTTCTTCTGTTTCCTCCCAACTTAACTTTCACGCTTCTGATGACGATTTTTCCAAACCTCTTCATTCACAATAACTTAAATAACCATTAATGTCTGCGTGTAACAACCATCCTCAAAATGTTTTAAACTGCGGGAAAAAATGAGGAAAAATTGTGGCGCACCAGCCAAAAGTTGGGAAGTTGGGCGCACCAGTAAAACCAGTGCTGAAGGTGTACTGGAGCCCTGTTGTGTGGTTTTTACTGCTTCTCCATGATGATCCACAGAATGCTGAGCACAATGTTGTTGGTCCTTCATTTGCATTGGCTGATGTTACTGTCCTTTTCAAGACGGGTCTGAGAGAAGCCATACGACACATCGCGCGCGCACACACACACACACACACACACACACACACACACACACACACTCTCGCACTGTGCTGATCATTTCATGTCTGTTTTTCAGGTGGAGGAAATGTATAAGAAAGCACACGCCGCCATCAGAGCGAACCCCATTCACGAAAAGAAACCTAAAAAAGACGTCAAGAAGAAGAGGTGGGCTTCTGCGTCTCATATAAACACAGTGCTGACTGGAAAAATCCCAGCGCTGAACTGGAAACTGCTCTCCCAGTTAGTGAACTGAATGCTAACTGAGCTGTTTGTCTCCCGGCAGATGGAACCGCGCCAAGTTGTCCCTGGCTCAGAGGAAGGACCGCATCGCCCAGAAGAAGGCCAGCTTCTTACGAGCACAAGAACAAGAGGCGGGGGACGGTTAGGGGCCGAACGCAACGCTCGTCACACATCAATAAATTTATTACAAATTCAAGCTTGTTTCATCAGTTATTTCATCTGTATCCCATCTATCAATATAAAAATACTCTGTAGTTTGTTAAATGTTTCTATTTTATAGTTTTTATGCGAACACTACAGAACTAATGGAGGCTTTTCTGAGCTTCTCCACCTGAAGATGATCAGGTGTGGAGACGGTGATTCCATCGTCTTCAGCTTCCTCTGCGAGGAAGACGTCTTGCTGTGTTGGAACATTGAGAAACAGTCGTGTTGGCCAATTAACGAAGGGAGGGGGTTCTGCTTCGTGGTTCTGAATGTCGGAGTACATCAGAATTTATATTTCAGTGTCCTGGTGCTGGAAGTACTCCTGCAGCCCACACCATGATGCTGCAGCTGCCATGCTTCACTGCAGGCAAACCATTTCACTGCTCTTCACCAGAAAATGCATGAACTGGTCAGACTAGAGGACACGGTCCCAGTGACTCATGCTGTTGGACTGGTGGTCTTCAGCTGATCCAGCTTCCTACTGGGACGACGTCCATGCAGGCCAACCTGAGTCTGGTCTGATCCAGCAGCTTCATCTGCAGCAACGCAGTTTCCTGAAGCCAACATCTGGACATGATGCAGAACACCAGGACCCTTCTTTAGTCTTTTCTTTTTGTACTTTAATATAAAATGTGTTTACATAAGTCAAAATGATAAAAACAAATATGAAAAAATTTATTTCAGTGCTGGTGGTTAGAAACCCTTGAAGGTCTTGAACATTTTCTAAAAATAACTTTTATAATTTATTAGAATGATGTAAAAACAAAAAAAACCCCAAAAACTTAAAATGCTACATGAAGATGCAGCAAGGCGACCAAATCTAAATGAATCGATACATCAGAGAAAACATGTTGCCATGGCAACAGAAAAGCAAATGAACACAATCCTGCTGGGCACAGATGATCTGGTTTCTTTCTGTAGCCTGTTGGAGAAACTGATTTATTGATCAATTAGATGTATTTGTTGAATAAAAGGACTCATTTGAATCAGATGGTTCCATCGTGGAGAGGCCGGACCTGGAACCCGTCCCGCTGAGCTGCCGTTGGTTCCATCGTGGAGAGACCGGACTTGGAACACGTCCCGCTGAGCTGTCGATGGTGGCATCGTGGAGAGGCCGGACCTGGAACACGTCCCGCTGAGCTGTCGATGGTGGCATCGTGGAGAGGCCGGACCTGGAACCCGTCCCGTAGAGCTGCTGGTGGTTCCATCGTGGAGAGACCGGACTTGGAACACGTCCCGCTGAGCTGTCGATGGTGGCATCGTGGAGAGGCCGGACCTGGAACCCGTCCTGTAGAGCTGCTGGTGGTTCCATCGTGGAGAGGCCGGACCTGGAACCCGTCCCGTAGAGCTGATGCTAGTGGTTGTTGGGTTCCAGTTCAGTTCAGGGTGTTCATAATCTTCTTATTCACACCTCTTGCTTTTTACATCCACAAAGATTCCTTCAGAAATCACGTTGAGTATCCACTGATCCGAACCTCCTACTTTTCAAATCTTTTCATCCTTTCTCTTCATTTATGGGCTTTTATCTGACAGTAAACCAGGGGGGGATGAAACCCAAAACTTCAGGCTGATCCATGATAAACAAGTTTTATAGGTCCAGACAAGCAGGTGTGCAGTTGTTTCCAGATGTTTAAACTCGGTGTGTGAATTTTCAGAGCAGTGAATCTACACACTTCCACACTGATCTGAGCTCCAACCACATTTCATTTCCATAAAACTGCTTCATGAACCCAAAACCCCACAACTAAGGGGTTGCAGCAGACTGAGGTGCCGAGCGGCCGGGATGCAGGATCATCGGGAAACTGGGAAACGGTGGTTCCATCATCACATGAGCACTGGCTGGAATGGATGCCAAACACTGCAGGATATGAGGAAATCACATGCAGACAATCAGGACAAGAAGATTCATTCCCGGAGAATGTTTTGGATCTCCTCTACAAATCCTGATGGCTGTAGATCCCGTCTGTCCAGCTGCTACAGTCAACATTACGTATCCTCATAGTTGTGTGTCATATTTTGTTCATCCTGCATTGGCTGCACAGTGGTGTGGTGGTTAGCACTGTCGCCTCACAGCAAGAAGGTCACTGGTTTGATCTTTGGCTCAGGGGGAGGCTCAACTGGGGGTCTTTCTGTGTGGAGTTTGCGTGTTTGCCCTGTGTATTCTCTCTGGGTTCTCCAGCTTCCTCCCACCATCCAAAGACATGCATCTTAGGTTAATTGGTTACTCTAAATTGCCCCTAGGTGTGCGTATAAATGGTTGTTTGTCTGTATGTGTTAGCCCAGTGATGGACTGGTGACCTGTCCAGGGTGTACCCTGCCTCTCGCCCAAAGGCTGCTGGGATAGGCTCCATCCTTACTTGGATTAAGCGGGCTCAGACAATGAATGTTTGGCTCGTCCTCTCCATGGTAGTAGCAACACCTGCTTTAGTTAGTTCCACAAGGAGATATAGAAGATCGTATATGAAGGGGGGTGTTTGTTCAAAAGGCTCAGAAAATGTCCTGAGTTTGAACTTCTGGCATTGTTATGTAAACTGTTGGAAAGGTGGAAGGATGGTCCTTTAAGGATACACACACTGCATGCAGAGCAGTGTGTGAAGGGCCAGTTCAATTCAATTCTATTGGTACAGCACCACTTCAACAACAATGTTGTCTCAGGACTTTACAGACACTAGCTAATAGAAACCAATTGATTGCATCGTATCATGATTTGGATCCAGTCCCCCATCCTGAGCTGCATGAGGCTACATTCGTTCATTCATTATCTATACTGCTTAATCCAATGAAGGGTCACAGGGAAAACTATCCCAGCAGTCTTTGGGTGAAAGGCAGGTACACCCTGGCTTGCCAGTCCATCGCAGGGCCACATAACAACTCACACTCCTATGGGCAATTTAGAATAACCATCAGCCTAACATGCATGTCTTTGGATGGTGGACAGAATACCCAGAGAGAACACACAAACTCCACATAGAAAGGCCACTGTCCAAACCTCGCCCCAGTCAAGGATTGAACCAGTGACCTTCTTGCTGTGCTGTGCTAACCACTATGCCACCATGCAACCCACATGAGGCGACAGTGGGAAGAAAAAACCTCCAGCAGAACCCGGCTCAGGGAGGGCAGCCATCTGCCTCGACTGGTAGGGGTGGAGAGGACAGGAAAACCAGATCAACATGTACAGCAGCTTGTATTCAGGAAGACCTGTGGAAAAAGGAGGCCACAGGTTTTCCATGTATCCCTGCTCCAGCACACCTGACTCAAACTAATCAGTCACTGTGCAGAACTTCATTGGCTGTTGGATCTATTTAAATCCAGGTGTGTTGGAACATAGATTATGAAAAACCTGCCCCTCAGCTGTAGAGGGCTGGATCCTGTCCCAGCAGGTATCAGGTGAGAAGCGGGGTGAGATACTCCGACGGCCCCACCACCACTTTGTGTTGTGTTGAAAGTGAGTGTGAGTGTTTGCCGGTGCCGTCCTGATCACCTCGCTGGGTGTGCTCTTTAAGACTGGCGTGTCCAAGGTCAGTGTAGGAGCCATATTATAAGTCATTAATGTCTGAGAATATGCTGATGTGTGCAGACTTGATTGGCACTTGGGTGGAGGGTGTGTCACTTTGGGTGTGAATGCACACGTTAGAAATAGTTGCACTCACCTGAGCACATGGCTTGGCTGTAAGGATGCAGAAGTGGGGTGAGCTCGGGAGTAAACTTTTTGTTGACCACAATTAGATGCTATTGTATAGTGGCCTACTCTGCGTATTGTTTGTTCGTTGTAATTTATTTGAAGTAACGATGAAAATAAGCAGCTGAAGAAGATAATGTTGTTGGACAGTTAGCCGCAACATCAGTCCTTGAGGGCCGACGTCCCACAGGTTTTTTTTATTAATCAGATCCAACAGCCAATGAGGCTCTGCACAGTCAAGTGTGTTGGAACAGGGAAACATGGAAAGCCTGCAGGATTGTGGCCCTCGAGGACCAAAGATGGACACTCCTGGTTTAAGAGTTTCTTCAGCCTGAGCTCAGGCTGTCGCCTGGCTTTTGTGTTTGTTTTGGGCCCTGCGATGGACTGGGGACCTGTCCAGGTTGTACCTCCCTCTTTCCCAGTGATTACTGGGATAGACTCCAGCTTCCCCGTAAAAAAATGGATATACATTACCAGTCAAAGTTTTGGACACACTTTCCCATTACATCAAATAGGAAACCTTTGACTGATACTGATATATATATATACAGTTGTGTTCACATGTCTTCATCCCCTTTCATTAAAGAAAACCTGAATTTACAACAGTCACTCAAATAACTGGAGACTTAAAAAAGGAACAATAACTAAAAATTTGAAAAAATACAATTTAGTAATATAAGACACTGTTTTTTCTTTTAACTGAGTTGAAGAAAGAAAAAAAAAACAAAAAAAACAAATGTGTCCTGGACAAATGAGAGACTTTTCTGTTGAACAGTGGGACAAAATACCTGTCAACAGGTGCAGAAGTCTGACTGAGAGGAACAGAAAACACCTGACTGGAGCGGAAACATTAAAGGATTCTTCAACTAAATATTACTTTATGACTGATGGAATATGTAATAAATGATCTGATTTGTTTGCTTTTTAAAAAAATATTTCTATTGAACCAGAATTAGAAAATAATGTCATGATTTTTATCGAATTTTTATTTATTATTACTTTAGTCAATTTGAGTTGGGTTTTTTTTTGGTTTTTTTTTTATATTTTATATTTTTTTTATATAGTTTTTTTTAATATATATATAGTGAGGCCTATATATATAATATATATATATATATATATTATATATATATATATATATATATATTATATATATATATATATAAACATATATATATATATATATATAAACATAGTTTAATCCTGTTAGATGTCAGTTTTTAAAAGGATTGCACACGTTTCCAGTCAGGTGGTGCACCATTTAATTGTGCAAAGTCATGCTGGTTTCTTCATTCAGTTTCATCCAGTAAACATTTTTTTTCTTTACATTATCAAAATGGCAGCAGCGACCAGAAGCCAGACATGCTTGTGGAGGTCATATCTGTCTACATTTACGTGTTTAAACAAGTCCAGTTGCCAGCTCAACGTATGAAACAGGCTGATGGAAAATACTTTGTACAGCATTGAATGTGATTGTGGAGTAAACATTCATGAATTAATTTAATCTGTAGCACTCTGATGTAAAATCCAGATAATTACAGTCATACAGTAGTGCAGATCATTGTCTCAGTGAGATTTACAGGTAGCTAACATTCACAACGTGAAGAACATCTATTTCATTGTGTCAGCAGTGGCGTGATGGGTTTTAAATGCCCAGTAAAGTGATGAAACACCGATGCACAGTCAGGAGGACTTCACTGTCCATCATGAAGCCAATCCTCTTACGGATGTGTGAAAGTCGGACCATCATCCTGGAATTCCAAAGCGAGCAGAGAAATGATCTGTTTTCCACTGCGGCGATCAGCAAGTCATCAGCTCAGTCGCTTCCTTCATCTTCCAGCATCAAGGGACAACGTCTTCATACAGTTCCTCCCAGCAGCAACAGAGCTGACTGGGATTCCTTCCATAAACATCTGTATTCTCCTAACATAACCTCTGAAACATAATATATAAGAACACATTAGGTGAAGTAGAAGTTTGCTTTTGTACTTTAAAAAGTTTTCTTGGAAACTGTCACTAATCTGAACTTGTTAAATTTCTTTAATAATCTTGTTTTTCTTTAAATATTTTCTACCAAAAAAAAAAAAACCAAAATCCCTGCCAAGTGCAGCTGTTGTAGGAAATAATTCAGTTTTTTACATGTTTGTGTCATTTGGCACCGCGTTGCATTCAGGGACCGCAGTAAAAAGAAGAGAAGGAAAGTAGTGCACTGTTGGTTTTGGTCCTTCTGGTGGATTTCTGGCTTCGTTGTGCTTCGTCTTGACAAAAAAATGAGGTTAAAATGACACTTGAAGTGGAGCTTGGTCACCGGTTCGTCATGCAGGACCCTCATTTATCAACCTTCTGGAGAAAATGTTTGAAATTTCATCTGAACGGAAACAAAACTTCAGAAATGTGTGTATTTATCAAACATGGGCAGGCCGTCCTACGATCAGCATCGTCCCGCTGTTCATGGCCGCTCTGTTTAACCCTGATCTGCTGCCTTCTGGGGAGGACCAGAAAAGCAGAAGACAATTTTGACCTTTTTTCATGAAAATAAACGCTAAAAATATGGTTAGGTACATGCCTGAAGTCGTCGCTGTCCTACGCCGTCCTGAGGCTGAAACCGCACGTCACAGGTTTGGATTCCAGCCTGCAGCATCGTGTTGCAGCTAAGTTTCGTTTAAAGGTGACATGCCACATGTGAGTAACGGGCTCTTTCTAACTCGCAGCATGGCAGACTCATCAAAGACACAAAAGAGGACGTTATCAGAGGAGGAGACAGAGTATAAAACAAGCGTCCACATCCGAGTGACTTTTACTGGCTGGAGAGAGCTCAGAGAAAAGACAGGATGCTGAATCAGCCGTTGCTAGGAGACAATCTGACACAGTTCAGCAGTGTGGCTCTAAATCATCACATGAGATTGTTTTATATCGAATCTGGATCCTGAATCCAGTCCGAATTCTACCACTGCAGACATCGGTTAACATCCAGCCGGGCCTCAGGTGACGTTGTTTCAACTTTACGACGCTCATTAAATACTGTTTATGTACGTAAAAAATAGAGACGGAGAGGCTGCCGATGCTTTGGATGGAGGATCAGAGTCGGTGTAGGTTTTCCATTATCCTGCTTTTTCAGACCAAAGACCAGAAAGGCGATGGTGCCGAGAAGGAGGATCTTACCGCCAGCAGTTTTTTAGTGATTTAGGGGCTATTTAAGGGTAAAAATCCAACTTACGTGGAATTTCCGAGGCCCAGCTGTATTCCATATGACACTGTATCGTCCTCAAACTTTACGTCCCTCTTTTGGAGACTAATCTTCTCAGATGGAGCTCCTTCCTGTCTGATTCCAGCCCAACACAGACAACATAACCAGCTCAGTGATGGTTGGGAAATGCGTGTCCCACCTCATGTCGGTGACAAACCTCTGATCAGTTCTTACGCAGTTTGCATCTTCCTGCAACACAAGCCCTGAAAGTCGCAGCATGAATGCAGGAAGACCACTGCTGCTCCAAGTCTGACCCGTTTACAGCATCCTCCAGCAAAGTCAGGCTGTACAGGTCATTTTGTATGTTTTATCAACATTTCTTCTGTTTCAAACAGAAGTACCGACTAAATAAATCTTTTCTTGGGGCGATAAATAAGATGTGGATGTTTATGTTGCTGCAACGCCAGTTTCCCTGATGCTCTACAGACTCTGGACACGTCCTTACATTCCAGCACATTGCTACGCTTCAGTCGGGGCTGCAAAACATATCGAATATTTCCCTTGAACACGAGTTTTTCCAGCTCGATATACACATTGCAACTGTAACTACGGTAAACAGTCCCTTTATGTGGATCTTTAAAGGAAGAGACGAGACTTTTGTAATGTTGCTGTGTGTGTTGTGTGTGTGTTAACTACAGATATGGATGCCTGCTGCATGAAGAATACACAGAATGAGCATTGTGATGGTTGAAAGAGCAAGAAGAGCAACACATTGTTGATGCTGAAGAACTCAAGGCTGCAAACCTTTCAGCTACGAGTATTTCTGCAACCCAGGCTGAATACTTGGGTTTAAAAAGAACCAATCCTCAATCTGAATCGACTCAAACTTAACTAAGTTAAACAACAGTGACCCAGCTGTCGCATGACTTACAGATGCTCTGCGAGATCTTTGCAGGTTGTCTGTCGCTGTTCCTGGACATCCGATGGAGCAAATTCTAAATGAAAAGCTGGAAAACAATCAGAAACCTCCGAAATAAGGAGAATAAAGTGGTTTTTGGTGGTTCACAGCTCTGACAAGGCACCTGTATATAGTAAATCAGCTTCTCCTGCAGAGATGATGCCATAGTTAGATGTTCTTCATTCACAACAGCATTACATTCACCTAAAAACCATTTAGCACCTTATCACCCCTCACAAGAATCCCATTATGGACTGGTGAATGAAGACAAGGGTCATTTGAAGTGCATGTAGATCGACTTACAACAGTAACGTGATTAGTTCCAGATATCGGATTCTGATGGTCAGAAAAACTGACAGTTTTATAGAAATAGTTTTCTGACAATGCCTTTAACAAACAGCGTGTGCTGCTGGCGGTTTCCAGCATCTTGGCTCAACTTTCAGGGTAGCGGGTTGCTGTAGATGTGGAGGCGTGGTTTTGCTGGGTGCACCCGTCGGGGTGTCTGTGGGGTGTGCACTCGGAGTGCATTCACAGCATGTTAGGAGCCTCTGAGTACATACTAGGAGCATTTTGATGAGCAGGACTGGCCAAATTGGCTTTCCGTCTACAGAAATACGTCAACAGACGTCTTTGGCAGCCAATTAGTTCATATTTAAGCAAAATTTGTGTTACATAAATATGTGTAAATAATTTATTTTAAATAAGACTAAATGAAAATCTAATCGAATCAGGTAATTATTGGCGATCGCAGCCCTAGCTTTCACCGTTTCCAGCCAGACGAAACCATAGACTGTATCTAAAGAGATGGGCGGAGCCTCCATGACGTCACCCGTAGGTTTCTGAAGAGCTGAATTGAAGCTCAGTGGGCGGTTCACCATCTTGGCAGCGCCATGCGCGTCGTCTCGCCCGGAAAATTAAAATATGGGCAAAGAGGTGGAGCTGAGAGGGCAGCCGTGAGCGTCATGGCGGATGATTGACATCGAGCGAACTCTGAGCTTTCTGTAGCTAAGAGCTAACCGAGATAACCCGGAGATAACAGGAGCTAACCAGCTAACGGAGGTAAGCGGGCTAAAGCTAAGTCACGTTGTTAACCGGCTAAAAACCGCGGTTGTTCTACGTTCTTCTTACTTGAAGCGGGAGATCGGGTACCTGTCAATCAAAAGGACACGCCCCTAAATATGCCGAACTTCGAGATTAAATTACTTTTAAACGGGCGAGTTAGAAAAAAAGTCACTCCCCCCACAGTTGTCATGAAGGTAAACCTGACCTATTAAACTGAAAATGGTTTTTTGTACCAGGCTGTAAACATGTTTATTCCTGCTGTAAACATGTTTATTTCTGCTGTAAACATGTTTATTTCTGCTGTGAAGTTGGTCTTTTTAACATGGGAGTCTATGGGGATTTGCTCTGTTTTGCAGCCCCTAGTGGATGAAGGGGGAACTGCAGTTTTATGCACTTCCACATAGGCTTCACTTTTAACCACCGGAGGTTGCCGCTTGGTATATCTGCTGTTCAGACCCAGATATACCATGACTTCTAGCATTAGCGGAAACAACGCTACTTTTGCCAAGAAAAAGTTAAAAAGTTCAACAGACATCTGCATCAGAGCTTTGCCAGTGGAACTCTGCAGGAGAAAACATCAAATATTCACCAGAAATCACATTACCGCAACTTTCTGCAGTATTTCGCGTGTTTTCTGAACGTTGTGCAGCCATAGTTTTAGTTTCCACGTCGCCATGTGGAAATAATCCTGTGTACAAATCAGTGGAGTTGATAAATGAGAGCCCTGGTTGTTCTGAATGGAATAAAGTCGTCATTAAACCATCACAGCCTGCAAACATCGGCACGCTTTGTGTCTGAAACGGCAAGTTGGACCAACAGCAGCACGTTGTTTTTCCACAACATTCGACTGCGGTGAACATTACAATGTTTTTCATGAACCCTTTCTGAGTTTGCCTGAAGGCAACATGCGATTGTTCGGTCTTAATAAAATACTGACATGTTTTCCAAAGCTTCAGAAACAGAATGGACGAGGTAGGTCCATCACTTTGACCATCAGGAGTTGATAAAAGTTACTTTATAAAATATGCTACTCATAAATCACAGCATCTGTTTGACTCAGTTCTGGCTGCAGAACCGACTGGCCTGATTCCGGAGGAGCATCCTCTCATCGTCACGAGTCCTTGGTGTGTGAGATCTGTCTCCACAGCAGAGCCTTCAGGTTGTTGAGGATAAGCGAGTGCTCGATGTCCATCTGTCCAGCATCACCTCTGAGAGCCATGCAGGCGTACAGCTGCCTCTCCAGTTCCTCCCTGATCTCCGACGGGGCGCCACGCAGGAGGTAATCCTTCAGTGTGCCGCACGCCTTCGCCAGGTTGGGCTGGGTCGGCTCCTCCCCGCACCGTTTCTCTGACAGGTTACACGAAGCGTGGCAGTCCGCGCCGTACACGCAATCGGCATCCGTGTCGCACTTCAGCCCTCGCATGCTGCGTCTGAACTCGTCCTCGGGAACCACCGCCTGGGCGTTGGTCAGGCGGAGCTCGTGGCGGTCGGTGTAGCCGAACTGCGTGGCTGCAAGGTCGCAGAGCAGGAAGCTGCCGTAGGTCCCGTGGAAGATGTCCTCCACCAGTTCCAGCAGGCCCATGGAGATCTTAGCTTTGCGAGGCCAGGAAGGTGTGAACCACTGGTCCATGGTGCGCTGCACGCCACTGGGCACCCAGGACACAAGAGGCCAAGGCAGCGAGAAGCCATACAGGGGTCCGTAGGGGATGCGCTCCGTCATGTAGAGGTCTCCGCAGTAGCCGAGGAAACGAGGAGTGTGTCCACGGTCCTGGAGCAGCAGGCCGAACAGAACCTTGTTGAAGAGAGAAGAAATCTGTTTCACTGCCGACAGAAAACATTCCTGAAAACCACCAGAGAGGAAGATACCTCATCCATCTGCAGGAGCGCCCATGTGGAGCGGGCTTCTGGCAGTGACACGCGTCCATCTCTGTTGCCATCGGCGACAGACAGCAACTGGGCGACGAGGTTGGGAAGGTTCGCCTGCTCTCCAAGTTTGGACTGGAGGACAATCAGACAATTCAGGCTTCAGTTTGTCACAACTCATAAACCCCATTTAGAAAATAAGAGTTGGATCGCAGTGATTATCAAATCCCATAAAGTCATATTTTATTCCCAATAGGAGATAAACAACACAACAGACAGATCAGAGGATATAGGGGTAGAAAAGTTAGGAAGATTCAGGGCCCCATGACTTGATAGGGCCCAAAAAGATGTACAAACTATATAAGGAAATCATTAAACCTTCATTAAAAATAATAAATACTTTTTCAAAGGTTGTAATAAAATATAGCAGTAATATATACTGATAAACCATTCATATTAAAATAACCTAGTTAGAAGTATGCACTGTGATTTAACCCTTTATAAGGGGAATCAATAAAATACCTTCAAATGAGACATTTTAACCTAAAAGTGTCCTTCTGGTATGAACCTCCATTCTGCTGTTGCATTAACAACAAAAATAGTTTCATGCTGATTGTGAAAGTAAACAAAAATAGTCACTTGCCCCATAAATGGTTAAACACAGCCCTAGATCTTTATTATTCCCATGAAAAGTTTTTTTTGTTTTTTTTTTTAGCTTGAAGCAAAAACAAAAATCTAAAATTTGGGATCAAGTGGTGAGGTCTCTGCTGTTGTCTTTCATAGGGCCCAAAATTCCTGGCGGAGCCCCTGAGACAGATGTTAAAATATGAGCTCATTTTGAATCCAGTGGCAGCAACACGTCTGCAAAAAGTTGAAACAGGAGACTGGGAAAGTAATTAGTCCAAATTAAAAACAACGGTGGGTTTATTTAGGTTAAGTTTGTTTACAACAGTTCAGAGAGATGACTGGGTGTAAAAGGAGAACACAGTAGCAGAGTCTGTCAGATGGAAATATGGACAAGTCTTCACCAATTTGAGACTAAATGAGATTAAAAATATTGTCTACAGTGTATAATCTCATCAAAAGATTCAGAGAATTAGGAGGAATCTCTGTACGCATGGGACGAAACTGGATGTGGGGGATCGTCTGCATTTAAGCAGATATGATTCGTTACAGCATGTGATGGACTGGTGACCAGGATGTACCCCGCTGGGATAGACTCCAGCTTCACGAGAACCTGAACTGGACTCAGAGGTGAAGAAAACTGATGGATGGATGATTTTCAACTGGAAACCAGTACATGGACTCAGGAAGACTCCAGAAACCACACAGTTCAGGCTGAAATCCCCACATGCAGGTTAAAGCTCCATCATATGTGAAGAGGATCCAGAAACACGCCGTCTTCTCTGGACCAAAGCTCATTTAAAATGTTCTGAGTGGAAACCTGGATGAAGATGTGGAATAGTTTGTGGACAGCATGGACGGCGTGTCCTGCAGACTAAAGAGGAGAGGGAGCATCCAGCTTGTTATCAGCCTGCATCTCTGATGGGATGGGGTTGCATTAGTGCCGATGGCGTGGGCAGCTTCCACATCTGGGAAGCTCCATCAATGCTGAAACATCTGCTCCCATCCAGACAACGTCTCTTTCAGGGAAGACCTTGCAGGTTCCACCATGCTGAACCACATCCTGATGGTGGAACAGGAGAACTGGTCTGCTGCAGTCCAGTTTCACCAGTACAAAACATCTGGAGCATCATGGAAGCAGCTGGAATCCTGCATCAGGACCAGAACGGGACGACATTCTTCTCCTAAAACTCCAGCAGCTGCTCTCCTCACTTCCCAGATGTTTCCAGGAGATGCTAACGATGCTAAACATCATCCTGGAACAGCTTTTTACAGACGTGTTGCTGGATCAGATTCTAAATCAGCTCATATGTTCCATGAAACAGTAAAACGTCTCAGTTTAAACATCTGATATGTTGTTTATGTTCGGCTAGTTATAAAATATGGGATCATCAGCAGGGCTGGATTAAAAGTGCACAGGTTCCCGGGCCCAGAGTGTTCCAGGGGTCCCCTTCCCCACCGCAACACTGTGAAAATTGTGAATAATACACTGTGAAACTACATTTCTATCATCTCTCAGCCAGTGGTACCAGTAGCAACACACTGGACACTGTGGTACAACTATCTGGCTTTTATGTACATTTTGTTTCATGTCACATGGGCCCCGACTGGGTCTGTCAGACTAGTAAATCTTGTTTTTATTTTACTTTTTCCACAGCGTTTAAACTTATTTCAAATTGGGGTTTTAAACTTTTCTGCCTCGGTTTTATTAACCTTGATGTGATTGAAGACCATCTCCTTAAACTTCTCCACCGAGGTGCCTCTGGTCGGCTTGTCGAAGACGGGGGCTTCTCTCCGGGGCTCCGGCTCCTCACCCAGCTCATAGTGGACGACCTCCCCCAGCTTACAGCGGATGATGCCACTGTGATCCCCCCAGCCTCCTGTGTACACCTGGGAAACGCATAAACGGACGTGTAACGCCAGACGTGACCGAAGGCGAACAGAAAAGAGCGCTGCCTCCTACCTGGTTGTTCGGCAGCGTTGACAGACATCTCCCCATGTAGAGCGTTTCCTTGTCACACAGACTACTGCAGGCTGAGCCGTCGATGATCCCCCTCCTGTATTTATCACACTTTGGAAATAACAAAGACGTTTAGCTTTCCTGGGCATTAACCCTTTCATGCATGAATTAATAAAAAACATTTTTTTTTAAATACAGAACTTTACCTCCACAGACATATGCTAAAAACATTTTTTAGTTTATTAGTGATATTTACAATCTATCATGATTTGTTTTAATGTATTCCATAAAATATTTATAAAATAACATATAATCAGAATTATATCATGTAAATCTTCTATAAAATATAGCTCTATAATGTTCTTTTCCTATTTTTCACAAAGGCAAACTTGCATGGTTACATTAAGTTCAATTATATCATGCATTTATTACACTTCCAGTGAGTGGAAACATATTAAACGACTCACTAACATCCACTGTAGTGGTTTATTTACAAAAATACCTTCCTCATTCATGAATATAAAAGGGTATATATAAGGGTATATGTGACAAAGTGGGTAAGGTGCCACCACTTGTCACCGTTAACACAAAAACAGCTAACCGTTTTGTGTTTGAGTTACTGATACTCTTCTTTATCCTCTCAGTGGGAAGCAGACACCAACTATTCTGGGTTTGTTTGTGTTTTGTGTTTGAGCAAAGTTAAAATATACAACCAACAGAAATAATTTGGTTTAATATTCTCTTTGCTGTGTTAATGAAATGTTAGTATTCTTGATTTACTTATCATACTTATGTTCTAGGACCAAAAGGAGGAAGAGCTGCTCATGTCCTGCATTTAGAGGGTTTTACCCAACTGGTGATGTCACTGGATGGTACCAAGTATGGGAAGGGGGGGAGTTGTATTGTGTTACAGGAATTGGTTTGTCTTTTATAGGAGATGTATTGTACCAGATGTTTGGGGATGGGGAAACAGTTTGGAGAGTTTTCTGTGGCAGCGGGGAAAGAATGACTAAGACATTATTTAGTGCGCGTACCTGAAAGGTGGAAGATGCTGGGGATGTTGGGATTCAGGTGTGAGGGTATTTAAGGCGGGCATTTTGTTTGTCCGCGAGAGCCGATATTGATGTAGCAGGGTGCATGTTAGCTTACTTTAGGCTTATTCGATTTCAGTTATGTTTAGTGGCTAAAATGTAATGTGTGTGATGATAATTTTCCATTGTGGGTTTCTATGTATTTTAAGACAACATGCACCATTGCACAATAAAGTCTCAACTTGTTGGAGGACGTCTGCTGACTGCCATCTGTTAGCCACTCTGGCCACGCAACCTACAACAGTATATAATATAAAGGGTTAAAACTTCAAGCCGTTTATTTATTTATTTTTGCTCATCTTGTTTTCTTTTGTTGTATAAAACTGCATGTAGAAGCTGAACCCCTTTAATCCCAGTCAACATCCAGACATTACTGCAGGACAGCCTCAGTTGTCAGATCATGGAGCTAAAAGCAGATAAATAGATGCAGCAGCATAAAGGCCAACAGAAATAACAGAGAGATGAACAGTGACCAAGACTTTTGTCATCTGATGATGACATGAATCTCACATCTTTCAGGAGAGAAAATACTGAAACGAACACACAAACAGAAACGACTGACATATCTATACTTTTCCCTCCAGCTTTATGTCGGTATTTTTCTGTTGTTTATTTATTATTAGGGATGGGGAATTTGAATAAAAAAATCAAATATTGGGATTTTTTTGCTTCACAATTTTAAAATCAATTTTTTTGTTAAAAACCAACTGTTTTTCAAATAAAAAAAATAATTCATTATAAAATTTGTCATTTTTATTGTTTTTATTGATCTTTTAACTTGTCTTCTTGGGCTTTATAGCAGCAGAACGATGCTCTGGCTGCTGGGTTGTTTTTTCCTCACTGAAATCAAGAAAAATGACGAGCAAAGAAATTTTTATACGTTTTTTTTTTTTTTTTTTTTAAATCCACAAAAATAAGCAATATAGAAGAATTAAAAGAATTGCAATTTAAATCAAATCGGCACCCAAAAAAATCGGAATCGAATTGGGACAAATACATATCGTCATAATAAAACTTTTTTTTTTTTTTTTTGACACGCGCACCATCTGTCCAATCAGAACCCTTCCCAACCCGCCGCTCTAAAGAGGAATTAAGTGTCAACGTGTTTCATGTAAACCTTCATTCAGAGTTTCATGTAAACGCGTAGGAGAATACGTTAATTCCAAATTATTTAACTCCGAATAATTAATTCCGAATTAAAAAATATCATGTGGCCCTGTGATGGACTGGCGAGCTGTCCAGGGTGTACCCTGCCTTTCGCCCAGAGACTGCTGGGATAGGCTCCAGCTTCCCCGCGACCCTGATTTGGATTAAGCGGTTAGGAAAATGAATGAATGAATGAAAACATCATGTAAACGGAGCTAATGTCTTGGAAAATGAGCCCCCATTCTGTCGATGTTGGTGTCGAAAGGAGCGCTTACGGAGTTTTCAGGGATAAATGCAACCTTTTGATGTGGCCGATGACATCCTATACAAGAGCTACAGCTTTTCATCGGATGCTACTTTTATTTACTAATGGGCTAAAAACGATATCAGATCAATTCTGTTGGTTCAGTCGAGACAGTATGAAGAACTAAAGCTTTTTCACTGGCGTCCTACTTCTCTAGTCCATTTAGCTTCACTAGGGGTACATCTAAAACAATGGTAGAGTCGCACAACCATGAATTTATGGAACACACAACTACTACTGTAGTCATGGTGAGGAATTAATATTCCGACACAAAAAGCGCTCAGGCAGGGCAATGCGCCTCAAACAAGCTGAATGGAAAATATAAAAGAAAAGCAACTGAGGAAGCTCTGCCTGAAACATCTGAGCCAGAATGAAGCGAAATTAAGCACGTTTATAATGTCCAATGAATTATTATTGCATAATCCTACTAATATACGTCTGCAACTTTCCTCCTTTCTGGCTGTTGCTGCGGCAACAGTGTTGCTTTTGGCCTGGGTTGAATTACCAGGCTGATAACAGGTTGCTAATGCTAATTGCTAATGTGTGGGTAAATTAAACCAGGTAACAGAATCATATCCAGGGTATCATAATCCTGCTTCGTAACGGAGGCTTCTGGTCTCGTAGAAACACAATAGTGATAGAGATCTTTAGTGGCAGGATTTTAGACCTCCTGGATGGGAAATAAATGTCTTGATAGCTTCCATAGATCACCTAAAACAGGGGTGTCCAGCTCCAGTCCTCATGGCCACAATCCTGCAGGTTTTTTATGCATCTTTGCTCAAACACACCTGAATCGAATTAAAGAGTCATTGTGCAGAAGTTCATTGGCTGTTGGATCCATTTAACTTGAGGCTGGTGTGTTGAAACGGATTCACAGAAAACCTGCAGGACAGTGGCCCTCGAGGGCCGACCTTGAACAGCCCTGACCTAAAAGGTGAGCTATCCATCACAGTTCACCCCACATGGGGGCGCTGGTGATCTGGCAGAGTTTTAAGGGTCAACACATTTAGTTATTCTGACATTATTGAAAAACACTCACAATAGCTTTCTTGCACTCGTGTCCTCTGCACAGTTCTGTGTAGGCGGAGTATTGCACATAGAGCACCCAGCTGCCCACCAACACAGTCAGCCATGTAAGGAACAGGTACTTCACCCTCACAAAAGAGATCCGAGCCTGTGATGGAGTGTCAGAGGAGAAACAGACAAAAAACACATCTGGATCATGGAAATCTGAGCAGGAACAAAGCCACGCTGACTAAATTCACCTAACAGGCACTGAAGGAGACATCCCACCCTGATGACATTATGGGTTACTATGGAAACAGCATGAGGTGTCCCATGACGAGGCACTGACAGTTAGTTATTGTGTGCAACAATGTTTAGGTAATTAGGTTATGAGGTGGTTGGAGAGCGGAGGTCCAGAGTGAAACGCCGTGTTGGTTATGGACGCTTAAAGTAAATCTAACTGTCTGCTTGAGTCACAGGATTCACCGTCACTTGGCTTACAGCACCTCTCCTAACACACGGCCTGTTGTTTGTAGAAATCCAGGCAGGGACTTAATCTCCATGGTGATGATGATGATGATGGTGAAGGCTGGGTGGAACGGTGGATAATGTTTACAAATAAAATGGTCAGAGCTTGAACTGTGACAGGGAGATCTATTAACCATGTATGCAATGATTTACAAATCTCCCCTACTCATGTTATTCAACACATCACATGCTGAGACTGAGACATTGTGCCATTTCACGCTGAATATGAGCTCATTTTGAATCCAATGACATCTCGTGTCTTCTGATTCTAGTCTGCAGGACACGTCGTCCATGTTTTCCAGTAGGAATTTCACTTTTTCATCCAATTTTCAGATGACAAATAAAGTTCTTGAATTTTCCTGAATCCTGTTTGTTTTTTTATGCAGAGTTCCCCGAAGGCCCCCAGATCACCAGCATCTAGTTTAGACCTTCAGGTATGTCCCCAGCATACAGAGATTCCTCCTAATTGTTGACACTGTAAACTTATATGATGGAAGTCTTTCTAGAATTACATCCAGGAACATTTACAGCTGTGCTCATATGTCTTCATCCCGTTTCATTAAAGAAAAGCTGAATTTACAACAGTCACTCAAATAACTGGAGACTTAAAAAAGGAAGAATAACTAAAAATTTGAAAAAATACAATTTAGTAATATAAGACACTGTTTTTTCTTTTAATTGAGTTGAAGAAAGAAAAAAAACAAAAAACAAATGTGTCCTGGACAAATGAGAGACTTTTCTGTTGAACAGTGGGACAAAATACCTGTCAACAGGTGCAGAAGTCTGACTGAGAGGAACAGAAAACACCTGACTGGAGCGGAAACATTAAAGGATTCTTCAACTAAATATTACTTTATAACTGATGGAATATGTAATAAATTATCTTATTTGTTTGCTTTTTAAAAAAAATATTTCGATTGAACCAGAATTAGAAAATAATGTCATGATTTTCATTAAATTTTTATTTATTATTACTTTAGTCAGTTTCAGCTTATTTTACAGGCAGCTGTTTTTTTCCTTCTTTAATGAAAGGGGATGAATAAATATGAACACAACTGTAAATAAAGTTGTTCCACAGTTTGACTCACATTGGTGAATCTCCTTTCCATCTGAGAGACTCTGCCTCTCTGAAATGCTTCTGTAATACCCTGCTTTTTTACTGACCTGTCGCCTAGTTTCCTAATTATTAGTTAAATGCTCGTCCAGTTTTTATTTACTTTTCCAGCCTTTAGTTTCCCTTGTTTCAACAGTTTACAGATCAGATTCCCAGTCAGCTTTTATAGTTTCCATAAAATGGTAAAATGTCTCAATTTCAACATCTTACAGCTTCTTTCTGGTCTGTTGGGAATAAAATATTTATAAATGATTACATTCTGCTTTTATTGACATTTTACACAGAGCTTCAACTCTTTTGGGACTGCAGTTATACACCTCTACTGTCTAAGTATCCATAATAAAATTGTATTTTTCAGTTTCTATTTGTATGATTTTTTCCGCAGTGACTGCAGCAATGTAATTTTCCTTTGGAAGAAAAAATAAATAATAAATTCAATTAAATTTCCATCTCATACTGCAGTTGTGCTTCATAGCCAGAGGGAAATTTGGTGAAGATTTAAACACCACAGCAGTCTGTTCTAGCTTTAAAACTGTGTCTGAACAACATGTAAGAGTTTTAAGTGTTATTGACAGACAAGATGATTAATTCATTACATGAATGACATGAAAGATTCATTTTAGTTATTTACATATATTTTATCTTTGATATATGCCGTGTAAACTTAACTTTACTGTTTGAACTCAACACACACATCAGAAATAAAATTCACACATACATGGACACATGTACACAGATAATCAGGAATAAGATTAATGCCTCATGTTTCCTGATGTAGACTAAATGTCAACATGTAATAATCCTGCTTTACTACTGAGACGAGTGGAGACACCTAGAATAATACTTTAGTCGGAGAAAATTGTCAGAATATCTTCTGGGGGGAAAATCGAAAAATCGAGTATCGGGAATTTTTTGCTTCACAGTTTTAAAATGGATTTTTTTGTTAAAAAAAATAAAAATAAAAATAAAAAAAAACTCGACAAATAAAGATTATCCATTATAAAATTTTTGTCATTTTTGTTTTTTTTTAACTGATCTATCTACTTGCGTTCTTGGGCATTATAGCAGCAGAATGATGGTCTGGCTACTGGGTTGATTCCTGATTGAAATCAAGAAAAATGACGAGCAAAAAAAAGTTTTATACATTTTTTTTGTTGTTTTTAATCTACTAAAATCAGCAGTATCGAAGAATTGTGAGAAATTTAAATCGCATATCGTCCCAGCCTGAATATCGTCCTTTGCAGAAAAGAACATGGAAAGAGTTTTTTCTGTTTGTGGTCATCCTCGTGATGAAGGAGAGCAGAGAATAATGCAAGAGCATCATGTAGCGACGTAGCATATGTTCCAGCAGATAGGTGGAAATAACAAGAGGTTATCTGCAACCATCTGGTTTGGTGAGCTTGGGAGATCATTCCACCATCGTGGCACAACAGAGGAAAAGAATCTGGCTGGTGATTTAGTCCCAAATATTGGTGGTAACACGAGGCGTCTTTCACTATGTATGTAATGTTCAGCACTGTTACGGCCGGTGGCCTGAGATCTCACCACGCTATAACTCCATGATCATCGTGGGGATCGGATACACATGGATTCCCTCTGCAGAGCGCCAGCATCAAGCTTCAGTCGTGGCAGCTGTGTTTGGTTTGGACTTGGTGCCACAGCTTGCCACTCTGACGCCGCCTGCGACCGAGTTTTGACTTTGAGCGTTGTGATCTTTTGTGTTCAGTCACTGTTGTTGGGTTTCGCTGCCGTTGGAACGCTCTGGTTTATATTTCGTTGGTTTGGTAAAACACCAAGAGTGCCTGCCTTCACTCTTGGCTGTTTGTTGGGACCTGTGGGTCTAGAAATAAATCTACTTTTGTTTGCTACCTGGGTTTTTTTTCTGAATGTAATATTGCTACCTCTTGTTCCCCGGGACATCTGGGGTCGTAACAATCACTTTGTTCAGCAGTAGCTTTCGGACAGTGCTTTATTCATAAAGTTGGCTTGTCATCTTCTGAACCTGCCTGTTAATGAGCCATTGATTTGGGTCAAGTGTGTTGCAGCAGGGAAACACTAAAACCTGCAGGATGGTAGTCCTTGAGGGCCGGCGTTGGTAACCCCTGGTTTAAGGTTTTATCAGCAACCTTTACCTGACTGGACCAGATCCGTCGCACATCTCTGACCCCTTTAAACCACATGAAAGATCTTCATCACGACGAATCCAAGTTTGTTTTTAATTTGAAACCTACGAAGACTTCATTCATTCTTTTCTTCTGCTATTGATGCATTTCTTTCCCAGATTTATTAAAGTGTTCATCTTCTCTGTCATGTAAGGATTGAACTGTTTTTAATGTACATGACTGTAAATGTGGTTTAGAAATAAACTTTATGAATCAAAGATACTTTATTCTTCCCTGAGGGGAAATTTAAGGTTCAAGCCAGCTTGTCCAAGGTCTGACATCCAGACATTAATGACAAAGGTTAGGGTTTGTGGGAAATACAAAAGATAGAAGTTGCTTCCTTCTAGAAGTGTCTCAGAGCCACAGCTTATTATTTCCAGTCAGAGCTGGAGATTTGTTCCCGTCTGCAGAGCTGCTCAGTTTGTTTTTGTAACAACAGATAAGAGACTTTGGGAACGTTTTCTGCACAGCATGCAGACTGATCCGATCGCATGAGAACACAGATCAGGATAAAAGCAGGACTTGGAGTCACATGACCATGCAGACGGTCTGGTCACGCGGGAATGAATGTGCGTGAGGAAGTGAAACCAAAACAGCAAAGAGTTTAATCCTTCATTAAACCCTGCGGTCCTTCACTCTGCCCCGTCCTCACGCGGATGCGTGGCGTCTCCTTTAACGAGAAATAATTAGACAATCTCAGCTATTTCTGATATAAAAGCATCAAACAGCTGAATAAATGCATTTAATGCAAATTAAACAGCACTAAAACCACAATGCAAACTTAAAGCTCACCACCTGACTGCAGTTAGATTCAGTTACCCCCCCATTAACTATTCACTTCTCATAGTCCAGGACAGACCTGCAGCATCACATCTGCTGGTTTTGATGGTTCCCAGTAGTCTCCTCCCACTCCTGAAATTCACACAACCAGCTGGGTGAAAAGAAGATGGGTGACGAGCGCTGGCTCATTAAATTCTTACACAAGTCAAGCTTCACATGGCTCGTTGAGCTTCAGAGTATCAGTGAAGCAAATTTTAGTCCAGTTTGCAGCTGTGTGGGCGGTGCACAGGTGGGGGAGGGAAAATAAACATATCCAGCCAGCCTCGAGGACTTTAACTCAGAACAGACCTTTGGACCGTCGAGCTGCTGCTGAACATCCACAAACAACTGCTGTTCATGTATAATAATACATGTTTATGTATTCTGCAGCTTTTATTTCTACATCTGAAAATGTGACATGTATGCACATAATGTAAAGCTACAAGTACAAGTTTATTCTGCAAGTCTGAAAATCAAGTTTTACAGGTCTTAAAAGTATTTTCTGATTAGTAAAACATACTTGTTTGTCATGACGGCTTGTCTTTTCAGACTATAGAGCTAATCCAGACTTTGACCAGTAGAGATACAAATGACAAAACATCTAAAGGTTACAAAACGTACGCTCATTTTCTCGCTCCATGTGTTATCAGGAAGACTGTTGGAGCTTCATATCAAAATCAAGAAAAATCCAGCTGATTAGACGAGTTTCTTAATGAAACAAACATTTGTTTTACGCGTCAAGTCTGAGGAAATGTTGCAGGGACCAGTTGTGTTGGCTTTCCTCTCCCCCAGAGCCGATGCAGCCCTCATCGCTTTGCAAAGGCTTCCTGTCGCTGGGAGGAAGCAACTGGTATGGGAACTGATCTGGTGCCCAGTCGCAGCTGAATGAAACAACTGGACATTACAAAAGAAAATTTCTCTTTCTTTTTAAGCAAAGGTCAGACAGATCTCATGAGATGTGTGTTATTCTTACTTCCCCAGACACGCCGAGAAAACCCAGTTTGTGTGACCACATTTCAGACATTCAAGCTGTTATTTTGATGATAAATGTAACATTTCCTCATTTCCATTCCATGAGCCTCCCTGGGAACTATGTGGAGCCCCTTAGGGAGGCCCAACTTCCACTTGTAAGACCTCTGATCTGAACAGACTGATTAGTTTGTAGGTTGTGGCATGGAGCACCAGTTTTCAGCCTTCATGTTAGGACACTGTGACAAGCAGGCCTGCACTTTGCTCTGTCAGCAGCCAAGCCTTCCGTCTCCACCTCCTTCACGTTCATCAGGTATTTAGAAAAAGCATGAACATCCATGAGAAGCTGGACATGTTTCCTGCCCAGCTGTCATCCTCCTGATGTGACAGCTTCACGCCAGCAGGATCGTTTCAGTCCAATGCAACCAGTTTCTCCCAGCAAATCAGCAATCTCACACAAGTCTTACCTGAAAGTAGAAGGACTTTTTCACCCAGGCCCGTGGAAACAGACCCTTCGCCATCACTGAAATAGATCATGTCAATACGCCAAGCTGGCTGTCGGAGATCATCCAAAATTCACGTCTTCAGAATGAAATGAGAGGCAGAAAAAAAGATGGAGCCATGTTTTCCTGGTTTCAGCGCTGCTATCATCCACTGCTCCGTCCTGAAAACCTGTCTAGTCCGCCTGAATCAGCCTGATATTACACTTTCTGCACCTCTGCTGCAGCGGTTGGTTTTCAAGAAAACCAACAAACCCCAGGCTGGAGGGGGGATCAAGCACATGTCAGGGCGCATGCGTGCTTTTCACGTCGCAAATAAAACTAAGAAAAATGTGTCAAAGCGAATAAAGTTGAGCCACAAATTATCATTTTCAACCTGGACTTCGTTTACGATAATAATCCATACTTACTGAGCGTTAAAGCGTTTACAAAATGATCAATTCATTACCACGAAAAAGACAACTTCCGTTTTTTCTTTCCAAAATAAATGCAACTTCCGGTCAATGAAGTGAGTAAATTTTAAGTGATAACTTTACGAACCTTTGTGCAAAACTTTCTGTGAATGTTTAAGCTTTTTTAAGTTGTTGCAGAAGTGACAGCTTTTTCAATAAACTATAAGAATTATATTATAGTCAAGATAGTGAAGATTAAAGTTTCACCATACACAGACACTTTTAAATCCAGGTTAAAAACTTTATATGGATGAAATTTGCACAGTGACTTTTAACTGATTTTGCTGTTAAGTTTTTTTTCCCATTCACTATTTTATTGTGATTTTTGCTATTTGCGCTGTCTTTACAACATTTGTAATGCTTTTTATTTTTTAAGTAAAGTACTTTGAATTTTTTTGTACATGAAATGTTCTATGCAAATACACTTGCCTTGCATATTGATGTTGCATATTATATACTATATTCCTATATATATTTATACCATGGTCAGGAAGAATTTTAATGAGTATTGGGACCACCAAAAACAAATTCTCAGAATTCTGACTTTTTCTCAGAATTCTGTATTTGCTGTTTTTGAATCTCGGCATCTCTCCAAATCTTGTTCCTTGTTAGTAGCAGGCACAGTCCTGTATTATATATGTATCTATAGACTGCTCAGAATTTAAGGGGAACGCTAAAATAACACGTTGTAGATCTGAATGAATAAAATATTTAATTAAATGCTTCGTTCTTTCCACAGTTGAATGTGCTGACGACAAAATTTCACAAAAATGAATGAAAATCAAATGTATCAACCCATGGAGGTCTGGATTTGGAATTATACTCAAAATGAAAGTGGAAAAACACACTACAGGCTGATCCAACTTTGATGTAATGTCCTTTAAACAAGTCAAAATGAGGCTCAGTAGTGTGTGTGGCCTCCGTGTGCCTGTATGACCTCCCTGCAACGCCTGGGCATGCTCCTGATGAGGCGGTGGATGTTCTCCTGAGGGATCTCCTCCCAGACCTGGACTAAAGCATCCGCCAACTCCTGGACAGTCTGTGGTGCAACTTGGCGTTGGTGGAGACATGATGTCCCAGATGTGCTCAGCTGGATTCAGGTCTGGGGATTCAGTCCATAACATCAATGCCTTCGTGTTGCAGGAACTGCTGACTCACTCCAGCCACATGAGGTCTAGCATTGTCTTGCATTGCAAGAGAATCAACAAACTGATCAAGAAAGCTGCTTCTGTGCTTGGAGTAACTCTGGAGCTGATTGTCCAAAGAAGAATGCTGCACAAGCTGATGAAGATGATGGAGGATTCTTCACACCCTCTCCACAACACAGTGATGAAACAACAAAGTGTGTTCAGTGAGAGGCTTCTTCAGGTCCGCTGTAAGACTGAAAGATACAGAAGATCATTCCTGCCAGCAGCCATCAGCCTCCAGAACAAGACCTCCTCAAATTAATTATTATCATATACTACAGTATTGAATTTCCTTTTGGGGATTAATAAAGTATTTTTCATTTCATTTCATTTCTTTTAATTTCATTTCATTAGGAGGAACCCAGGGCCAACCGCACCAGCATATGGTCCCACAAGGGGTCTGAGGATCTCATCTCTGTACCTAATGGCAGTCAGGCTACCTCTGGCGAGCACATGGAGGGCTGTGCGGCCCTCCAAAGAAATGCCCCCCTACACCATTACTGACCCACTGCCAAACCGGTCCTGCTGGAGGATGTTGCAGGCAGCAGAACGTTCTCCACGGCGTCTCCAGACTCTGTCACGTCTGTCACATGTGCTCAGTGTGAACCTGCTTCCATCTGTGAAGAGCTCAGGGCGCCAGTGGTGAATTTGCCAATCTTGGTGTTCTCTGGCCAAACGTCCTGCACGGTGTTGGGCTGGAAGCACAACCTCCACCTGTGGACATCGGGCCCTCATACCACCCTCATGGAGTCTGTTTCTGACTGTTTGAGCAGACACATGCACATTTGTGGCCTGCTGGAGCTCATTCTGCAGGGCTCTGGCAGTGCTCCTCCTGTTCCTCCTTGCACAAAGAAGGAGGTAGCAGTCCTGCTGCTGGGTTGTTGCCCTCCCACGGCCTCCTCCACATCTCCTGATGTACTGGCCTGTCTCCTGGTAGCGCCTCCATGCTCTGGACACTACGCTGACAGACACAGCAAATCTTCTTGCCACAGCTGGCATTGATGTGCCATCCTGGATGAGCTGCACTACCTGAGCCACTTGTGTGGGTTGGAGTCTCATGCTACCACTAGAGTGAAAGCACCGTCAGCATTCAAAAGTGGCCAAAACATCAGATAAGAGACTTTGTGTTGTGTTGTGTTGTTTAAGTCTTCCCTTGATTTTTCTAAGCTATATATATATATATATATATATATATATATATATATATATATATATATATATATATATATATATATATATATATATATATACAGTCCTGATCAAAATCTCAAGGCCAGTTGAAAAATTGCTGAGCAGATCTTGGCATTTATAGCCTGTGGTCTTAAACTTTTGATCTGCTGATAAATAGCCTATTTCCGTTTAATTGTTGTTTTCAATAAATTACTTTTTTAAAGTGCATTTTGTCACATTCCCCTTTCTTGCTTTTGCATATTGTAGCTCTACTTAAAATCCAAATATGCAAAAGGTACATTCTAGGCACACACACATATATATATATATATATATTTTTATATATATATATATATTTTTATATATATATATATATATATATATATATATATATATATATATATATATATATACTCACAGACTCGCACTTATTCACTCAAAAATGTGTAACTTTAGGTTTTAAAAAATCTCAGAATTCTGAGATTAAAGTCAGAATTTAGAGAATTTTATTTATTTATTTTTCCCTTCAGTGGCTCTAATACTGGTTTAAGACCAGACCAGTTAAAGTATCCTGTTTTTTGACAGTCTGCCCCTCCTATTACATTTCTTGCATTAGCCACATGGTGTGCCAATCAAAATACGGACACGCCCCTTCTAAAATTCCACTCTTTTATGTTGAAATAGTTTCAAAGCAAAAACAAGTTGTGCCAGACAATATTTTTTTGTACTTGTGAATATAATAATAATAATAATAATAATAATAATAATAATAATAATAATAATATAATAGTATTATAATAATATTATGTATGGCTATTGAATTTTAGAGTTAGAAAAAAAAGAAACATTTTCACGATCATTACCTTCTCATACCTTTCACATTAATTAAAACTTCCGGTCACAAATATGGACCTTTAACTTGTAAACTAGTTGTTAAAATTTACAGAAACATGTTCTGTGAATTGTTAAACCACTTAAATATACATACCTAAATAATTTTTTATTTAGGAAAAAGTTAACATTTTCACGATAATTTCCCTCTCATACCTTTCACATTAATTTCAACTTCCGGTCACAAATATGGACTTTAAACCATAGACCGTATACAGTCTATCCTTTACCTGTAAATTGGTCTTTAAACTTCACAGAAACATGTTCCGTGAATTGTTAAACCACTTAAATATACATTCATAAATACCTAAAATAATTATTTGTTAATTAAAAAGTTAAATAAGTCTTATTTTCTCTTTTCATTCAGTCAGAAATATCTTAAAAAGGGGGTGAAACTTGGGGGAGAAACAAAACAGGATATAATGGTTCTTTAAAAGGCGGAGGCACCGTGTTATTACATGCCCTGCCTACTATTTCAAATGTTTAAAAAAAAACCTGTGAAGGTAGCGTCGACTAGCAGCAGCTTAGCGGTGTTTTTAGCGCTTCCCACAATGCACTCCCCGGCCATCAGCGGGAAACCAAAATGGCGAACGTGCAGGGGGAAAATGAGCCGTTTGTTATTTTCTGAAGACGTTGAGAGCCGCGCGAGTTGTCGGACACACATCTGAAAAGAAAGCATCAACCGGAGGACAAACGACGTCCCTCCCTTCCAGATATTTTGTCTCTAGAGTCAGTTTGTAGAAGCGGAGGGGACCGAATGAGGTATTGTTGTCATGTTTTCCTCCCCGTCGGGAGGGGGGTGTGGGTCGGACGGCCAGCGTCCTGGTTGAGGGGGGTGGGGGTTCAGGTTTGCATGCGGATCTGCAGCTCTAACTACATGGTTTGCATTCTGTTACTTTGATGTATCTATATAAAAGTAATAATTACCTTAAACAACAGTCTCAAACTGAGCAGACCCTCTCCAGAGACCGTATTCTGCAGAGTGATTAACCGAACAAAGGGACCCCCCCCCCCCCCCCCCCCCACACACACACACACACACACACAGTCGGACACAAGCTGTGGGGAAAAACACACGTTTCCACTTTGATTCAATATTTTGCTGCAAAAGAGAAAATAAAAACGGTGTAAGTTAAGACAGTTAAAACTAACTGGACAACTGTCAGCTTTTATTAATCTTCTCTAACTCTAGCTTCTAGGGCTGCGACGATACGCCGATTGGTTTCGATTTTTTGGGTGTGATTCGATTTAAATTGCGTTTCTTACAATTCTCCAATATTGCTGATTTTTGTAGATTAAAAAAATGTATAAAACTTTTTTTTTTGCCCGTCATTTTTCTTTATTTCAATGAGGGAAAAACAACCCAGTAGCCAGACCATCATTCTGCTGCTATGATGCCCAAGAAGACAAGTAAAAAGATCAATAAAAATGAAAAAATAAAATGTTTATAGTGCATTGATTTTATTTATTTGGAAAAAAAAACCCTGATTTATTTAACAAAAAGAAATAAAAAATTTAAATTGTGAAGAAAAAAATCCAGATTTCCAATTTTTCTATTAAATTTTCCCACTACTATTAGTTAGTATTTGGGAAGCTAATGAAACTAGTCAGCATGTGAGCTTCTGGTTAATGACCAATTAGCACTCTCCCTGGCTACAATCACCTGTTGTGTGAGTGCAGTGGGGGTGAAATGGCATGCATTCCCCCTCCATTGTTTTCTAAGCTACTTTGCAACTACACAATCCCCCATTCATCATCTTTTTGTAGATCCAAGACAGTGTTTTAATGCTAAAATGCAAATATTTCTCAGTGGAATCACAATATCATGAAAAAATTGTGAAATCTGTTCAGAGCCTTTTATTGCATTGCATTTTTGCCATCAGGCTGCAGAAAACTTATCTTAAATTTTTATTTTTTAACATTTTTATTTTTTTGTTCTTGCACAGATCATTCATATTGGGAATAATGCAACATCTCTAAGCAGCAGAAGCATCTGGACACACCTCGTATTCATAAGACGCTTGGCTATGCATACATCACCAGTCATTATATTCAAGTCTTTTCTTTTTGTGCTGCCCCCCCCCCCCTCTTTTTCAGAGACTCAGGGGTTGTGGATCACCTGTCTGTTCATCTCAGATCTCCCCCCCAGCGGCAGCAGGAGGCTGTGTCCCTTTCACCAAGCAGCCTCTCTGTAAGGGAGGAATATGGAGAAGACGACATGTCTGCCAGGTTTACAGAGGGACAGGATGTGCTGGCCCGGTGGTCGGATGGACTGTTCTACTTGGGGACAGTCACAAAGGTTGGTGTGAGGGAGGCTCTGCAGCGGGTTCTTGTATTTAATTGGTCACTTTTCTTTGTTTGCATGATTTCCTGATCAGTTAGCTTTTGTTTTTCTTGTCATGTTTGCTTTCTACTTTTCACCCGTTGTAACCTGGTTGGGCAGCTTTTCAGAATTGTTGCATCTTTTGTTTCCTTTTTCCACCCAGATAGATCAGGTCAAGCAGCGATGCTTTGTGGTCTTTGAGGATCAGTCAAAGTCTTGGGTTCTGTGGAAAGATATACAAACAGGTGAGTTTCTTCTAGTCTCAAAGTTTATTTGATTTACATTTTTAAGTTAAGCTCTTAATTTTATGCTTTTGATCTTTCGGAGAGAAAAATATTGAATCATCATTGACTTATCAGGTTCATATTGCTAGTACTGGGTTGGACCCCTTTTTCCTTCAGAACTGCCTTGATTCTTGGCATCACAGATTCATCAAGGTGCTTGAAATGAGATTTCGCTCCATGTTGACATGAAGCATTACACAGATGCTGCACGTCATGATGAGAATCTCCCGTTCCACTAGCACTGCTCGATTATGGCAAAAATTATAATCACGATTATTTTGACTGAAATTGAGATCTCGATTATTTAACACGATTTTCCTTTTATCTTTAACAACATGATTTTTTTTTTTAACGTTAAACTGTGACACTTAAAAAAATGTCTTTAGGTTTCCACATATTGTAGAAAATAAATAACATGAAGCTTTTTCTTGACAAAGTGCAAATACTGATGTAAACTGAATAGATAAATATAAGTAGGGATTAAACAACGCTGCGCGTCGTGGTCTTCTTGACTCTGCTTCGGGCATTATAACCTTTTAATGCACGGTTATGAGTTGTTTAATCTGCTTTTACCTTCATGGTCCCACACAGGAAACATTTTATAACAAATTTGTATTTCTTTTTAACAACATTTGCTAAATATACTAAATTATAGGAACGATTTTACGTTGGCCTGGATGTACGTTTTATGCATAATGCAGCGCGTTTCTCTCATTCACCTGTTAAAAGACGGCTGATCTGAACCAGCTGGTTAACGCGTTGCTATGGTAACGCCCCGTAACGGAGGGATATTACAGTGTTTAACTGGCCGAACTATGTATAGGAAACTAATGCAGCCAGTTGTCACTGACAATGGTATAAACTATGTTTAGGTGAACTTCCACAACCTACTGCAGTTATTCTACATGGACCTGCAGCCGGAGCCGACTGAGACTGGCCGCCTGGGAGTGCTTTAGGACGGGAGAGGCTCCCGCTGCTCCTTCCTTACAGTAACTGCAGAACAATATGTGCCTTCAAGTCAGTCGCCAAAACACCAGAAAAGTCTCTAATAACTCCAGTAAAAGCTGCTAGATTTGTCGCTTTTAACAATAAAAGTCTCCAGATTTAGAGAGAAAGTCGCCAAGTTGGCAACAGTGTCTGAATGAAAGCAAAGCGGCTGTGGGAGGAGTTTACAGCACAGCGCTGCAACGCCAGAGACGCTCGATTAGCAGCTGAAGACAGCAGGAGAGGAAACTGCAGAGAGAAAAATAATCACACCCTTTTATTTTTATCATCGTTGAAAACCCAGATCGTAGTTGAGATTCAAATCTGATTAATCGTCCAGACCTACTTTCCACCACATCCCAAAGCTGCTCCATTGGATGTAGATCTGGTGACTGTGGAGCCGTTGGAGGACAGTGAACTCATCGTCATGGTGGAGATGATGTGAGCTTTGTGACATGGTGCATCATCCTGCTGGAAGTTTCCATCAGAAGATGCTACACTGTGCTCAGAAAGAGATGGACATGGTCAGCAGCAGGACTCAGGATGGATCCATGTTGTCATGATGTTTCCAGCAGTTCTGGTGAGTCTGTGTGAATTGTAGCCTCAGTTTCCTGTTCTTACTGACAGGAGGGAACCCGCTGTGGTCTTCTGCTGCTGGAGACCATCTGCTTCCAGGCTGGACGTGTGGTGTGTTCAGACATGATGTTCTGTGTATCTTGGTTGGAACCAGTTCTTACTGGACTCCCTGTTGTCTTTCCATCATCTCCAACCAGTCTGTCCAGTCTCCTCTGACATCAACCAGACCTTCTGGTCCAGACAGCTGCTGTTCACTGGATGTTTTCTCTTCTTCAGATCATCTCTGGAAACACAGGAGATGTTTGTGTGTGAAAATCCCAGTAAACACTCAGAGCAACAACGTGACACGTTCAGAGTCACTTAAATCTTCTTTCTTCTTCGTTTTGCTGAGTTTGACCTTCAGCACATCGTTATCATGGAGTTTTAACTTTTTAATCTCTTTATTTTACCATTTTATTACTTTCTTTTTATTCACTTTACAGCACTTTGGTCGGCTGTTTGTTGTTTTTAAAGTGCTTTCGAAATAAAAATGGTATGGTTTGTTTGCTGGACTAGATGTTCAGAGTTGCTGCAATGTGATTGGCTGATAAGGTGTTAAGAAGTTGTGGAACTGGCGACCTGAAAAAGTGAACGGTGAATACTTGTGCAGTTTTGGACGTCTGTACTGACAAACTGTCATTTCTGCATCAGTTCATGGATTAATCTGGTCTTCTTTAGTCTGTTTGACTTATCTTCCTCTTTTTGTCAGTGACAGTTAACAGTCCACTGTATCAGCACCGTCACAGCCCCACAAAGGAAAAGCAGTGGAAAGGGGCCCCGAAAGGGCTTCATTCACTCCCCAAACCTTCAGAAAGGAAAATCTGCATGTTAAAAATGAAACGTAACGGAGAAGGATCCGATCATTACTCTGCATTTTATCTGGTGGTCGTCATGTTTTCATCGTGTCCTTTTTAAAGATTTTCTGGTTTAAATAAAACATTTAAGGCATCCGATATAAATCCTTAAAACTCCCCTCGATGTTCAACGATTCAAGCATCATCACCTAAACGAACACGTTCTCAGTAATGGCAGCCAATCAGAGCTGCAGTTACTGTTGATGTCCCATCAGGAGCAGCCGGTATTTCATCTCCTGAGACGTGAGACGGCGATGTGCAGATGACAAACGGCGTGATCACTGTGTGTGATTTCTGCAAAGTTCCGTCTGGAATAAACCCTGTTTTCTTTATGTTGCCATATTTATTGATTATTTTTAGCCTCATGATCGATCACTTTTTGCGATTGGCTGGTGAGATTTCACTCCGAATTCTTGCATTTTTCAGGAGGTGAAGACGAGGAGGAGGATGAGGACGATGACATCGTGTGCTCCATTTGCCAGGATGAAATTTCAGAGGAACCAAACGAAATTGTTATTTGTGATAAATGTGGACAAGGTAGAAATTACTGTAATTAATCCTAATTAACATGTCAACGTGTGTAACACATATCCTAACACACAATTCCAGCTCTTTCTATTGGTTTTTAATCACTTTACTAAACTGGTGTTTTATTCTGTCAGAATGAGGCGTTTGCATCTCGTTGTCATGGCAGCGGCTATATTTGTGCCACCGTTTTTTTTTTCTCTGCGGTGTCTCTGAATGGACATCTCTGTACGACGTGAGAATCCTCTGTGCTAGAGCACCGTTTGGGACAGTAACGCCGTTAAACGTTAACAAAAACGGTACACATGTAGTAGGGCTGTGACGATACGCTTCTGTCCCGATTCGATTCCGATTTTTTTTTGGGTGCCGATTTGATTTAAATTGCGATTCTCACAATTCTTCCATATTGATAATTTTTTTATAGATTAAAAGCAAAAAAAATGTATAAAACTTTTTCTTTTGCTCGTCATTTTTCTTGATTTCAATTTGGAAAAACAAAACGTAGCCAGACCATCATTCTGCTGCTATAATGCCCAAGATGACAAGTAAAAATAAAAATGACCAAAATTTTGTAATGGATTATATTTATTTGTTTGGGGGGGGGGGGGGGAATTGATTTTTTTTTTTTTTTTTTTTTTTTAAACAAAATAATTTTTAAAATTGTGAAGCAAAAAAATCCGGATTTTCAATTTTTCGATTCGATTTTCCCGCCCCTAGCATGTACTCTGTGTGGAGGCAGCTACCTGCGGTGCAGTCATACCTGCATCTGGGTCCACTCGCAGGTTAAAACATGAGCGTGTCACGCGCATGCCGGCGTCTATAGCAACCACGTTAGCAACAGACTCGTGAGACCTGAGAGTTTTTAGGAATAAAAGAAAAAGCAACTTTAGCTGTTTTATTCCAGAATCGAACCTGTTAATTGGGGACGAGAAGAGTCCATTTCATTGGTTTGACCAGTTTAAATGTTGTTACTAAAAATGATCATTAAGATGAGACAAATAACCAAACTAAGAAAGAAACGTGAGTCTTGGTGTGAGGTGATGCTGTACGTCGCCGTGGGTCACCGTTAAGCCTTCCGTCCCAGACAGAAAGAAAATGAACTTTAATGTTGTGACAAAACATTCCAGTACAACATTCTCTACATATTTTATAATTCGTCGATCTGAGCGATCGGTTGCATTTCTGGAGGTTTAACAGAAAACTAAATCCGTCTGCAGCTGCAGAGCTGGTGACGTACACCGGTGTCTGCACCGCGTGACCACAGCAGTCCGCTCACTGTGGGGCCGTCTGACCGTACCTCCGTCTCTATAAGCCCACCTTCACCTCTCCGCACGCATCGTACCTTTTAACGCCCATCATGGAGGTGCTTCTGTCAGACCCTGAGACCGTCTTAGACCTAAGAAGTCTGAGATCTGCTGTCTACGTGTGAATGTGTTGCTTTTTCCTCAGGTTACCACCAGCTGTGTCACACCCCCATCATCGACGCTGCCGTCATCGACTCTGATGACAAGTGGCTGTGCTCCGAATGCGAACTCACTTCCATACGTAAGGTACAGCTTTTGCTCTGCTGCTAACTGAGCTTCTGCAGGAGATTGAAGCCTGGTTTGAGGAAAGCCTGCTTCTTTGGTGCTTACAGAGGGGGAGTACGTACAAGCGGCGGACGTCTGCTAAAAGCTTTCTGAAGCAGGAGCAGCAGGAGGAGCATGTGGGTCTTCATCTGTCCTTCCCGTACGCGCTGGAGGAGCTGGTGTGGTACCAGGGTCACAAAGCAAACATCCAGCAGTGTTACTGCTACTGTGGCGGTCCTGGAGAGTGAGTGCAAAGGTTCATTTGTCCCAAAAGTCCCGCCAAACATCCTGACGCAGCTAACTGGTTCCCATCCCTCCACTGCAGCTGGTACCTGAAGATGATGCAGTGCAACACGTGCCAGCAGTGGTTCCATGAATCCTGTCTCCACTGCCTCCAGATGCCCATGCTCTACGGAGATAGGTACAAACACGCTGCTTCTCCAGCCTGGTGGCCGACGTGAGCTGCTGGGGGGCCTCTGTTCTCACGCAGGGTTCAGTAAAGCAGCTGATGAGGTGTTTCTTTTTCCTTTTTGTCTTCAGGTTTTATGTGTTTATCTGTTCAGTTTGCAACGGTGGACCGGAGTACCTGGACAGACTGCCTCTCAGCTGGTAAGTCTGTCTGAAACCACCTCATGCCTGGATCACAATACACGTTTGAGCCCGACAGAACGTTGCAGACAAGCATTCGCTGCACGATTACAGATCGTGTAGTTGGACTGTCTGTCAAACACACACACACCGTTGCACACGTCCATCAGACTATTTCTATATGGATATTATCAGAAACTTTGTTTCTAGTGATAAACAGACGTGTGGAGGGACTGCGAGGGAACAGAACAGCCGCTTAGTTTATATAACATTAGTTATATTTAGTTAGTTAAATAACTTAAAATGACTCTTTTATTTTAGGTCTGCTCAGTTTTGGCCAGGATTATTTGACACCTTTTTCTGTTGTTTACACTAGAAATCAAATAAAAAGTATTATTCCAGACATTAATAGAGCCTGAGTTAGAATATTCATATCTGTGTCGATTATTTGGTGTCTGTTATTAAGTCACGCACTAAAGTCCATTTAAATTTTAAAAAAAAAAAGAGTAATTTTTTTGGGCAAATATGTGAATAAAATGCAATTGAGATTAAATACAAAGTTGGTAATTAATTAGACTAATTACTTACTAAGTCTCAGTAAAATGGCCTCACAGCATTATGCAGGGTGGGATGTGTTTATATGAAGGTAAAATACTCATTTGGTTAAAAAAAAACGTAGAAGTGTGGCTTTGAAGCTTCAGCCATACGGTGGAAAATAAGCAGAGACAACACAGATCTGTTTTACCTGCTTAGAGCATTGATCACATATGACTCCTGTTTTCATGTTGTGATTTCTACAGATTTTAGTGAAACTTAAACAACATGGATGTAACTATTTAGCACCACTTCTTTACCACGTAAAGTGGGTTTCATGAACTTAGTCATTAGGTTTAAAGATTAAACACTGAGCTGCAGGACCAGACTTTTCTCTGTCCATAACGTGACACACACACACCGATTGGTTCAGCAGAACAGTTGTGTGAACTGTGAGGATATCGATTCCTGCTTATTGGGGAGACCAAACCCCATGATTCTACGAGCACGTGAACAGCCACGGTAATGTCATTCAGGAGGTCAGCTGAGGCTTTCAGCCTTCAGTAACAGTTCATTTAATTGGTGTTTATGTTGGATTTTTTTTATGTTAATCCATATAATTATCCATATATTTTTAATAGGGCTGTGACAATATGCTTTTATCCCGATTCGATTCTGTTTTTTTTTTTTTTTTTTTTTTTTTGTTGTTTTTGGTGCGGATTTGATTTAAATTGCGATTCTCAAAATTCTTCGATATTGCTGATTTTCGTAGATTTAAAAAAAAAAAAAAAAAAAGTTATTTTGTTCGTAATTTTTCTTGATTTCAGTTAGGAGAAAACAACACAATAAGCCAGACCATCATTCTGCTGCTATAATGCCAAAGAAGACGAGTAAAAAGATAAATAAAAATGACAAAAAAATTTATTGTAGATTTATTTTATTTCATTGGAATTTTTTTTTTTAAACAAAAAAAAAAATCTATATATTAAAATTTTGAAACAAAAATTCCTGATTTTTTGATTTTCCCACCCCTAATTTGTAATATTTTTAATGCTGCGCAGCACTTTGTTTCAGCTGCGGTTATAAAAGTCTGCATGGTCTGGGATAAAGAATTGGTTTGAAGTTGGATCTCTGGAGCTTTTAGGGTTGAGAGCTGCAACTTCATCCAAGTTCATGAGTAGAAAACTGTTTCTGGAAGCAGACTTGCATAGTTTTTCTGTGAAAACATTTCAGGAAGGACGTCACCCACCTCAGCCTGTACAACTTGACTGTGATTCACAACAAGAAGTATTTTGACTCGGAGATGGATTTAATGGCTTACATCAATAAGAACTGGGAGCTGCTGCAGCTTGGAGAGGTGAGATCCTTCCCTTGCTTTAACAGTAACTCTTTCCCTGTCAGACAACTGTGAATTAGTTGCTAGCCAGCGCCAGGCATTTTGATAATATCCAGCAATCTTTGAAGGCCGGCTGAAAATGTTGTTTTTGAAGTATGTTAACACTGCATTTATCAAAAGAAAGAAGAGAATCTGACCTTTCAAATAATGAAGAAACTATTTTTCTATCTTTATTCATTCTTGAGTTATCAACTGTTGAATATTGGTCATTTTTGTAAAAAAAAAAAAAAACATTTTGAAAAACAATCTCAGAAAAAAACTTTTTTTCATAAACATTTATTGATTGCCTCTTGAAGGCTGTCTTGATCATATATGTTTTTCATGATGAAGGTGTGTGCATGAAGCACAAAATGACTCCCTAATTCCTTAAAAATATATAAATTAGACGCATCACTGTTTCAGCCACATAATTCAAATCAAGGAGAAAATCAGCAGAAATAATAGAATACATTGATTTATTCAAATGCTAAAGAAAACAATGTCTTACTTCTTGAGCCTCTGGCATTTGGCAGCCCAGATTGAGATCTCTGCCTTGAGGCCCTCCACTCCGTGTCATCACCTGAACAGCCACTGTCGTCACGACGACGAGTAGGTGCGCTTCGTCTTGTCCCATACCTGACGCTCGTCTTTTCCTGTCACGTCCCCTAAAAGTTACTTCGGTCTGGCTGTGATCGTTGTATCTTCCATGTCCGTGTCCCCCGTTGTGTCGTTTCTCACCTACCCAGACTTCTTTCTCGTTTCGGCGTCCAATTTCTCCCTCATCACGGCATCCAATCTCTCTCTCATCTTCATCTTCACTGTCACTGTCAGTCTCCTCTGACAAATCAAAGATCAAGTTGCCGGAGTCCATGATCATTTTGAGGTCCTCTGTAGCGGAGTATGTTTTCTGTGGAGCCGGCATTGTCAATCATAAGTGTGATAGTGTCGTTTACTGTGTTGCTATATGATACCAGTTATTTGTGTTTATTTACTAAATCAGCCGCAGCCCCGCCCACATTTTAAACGCGAAAACACGGGAAAGATCTCATCGGCGGGGAAGCGTTGTAACGTGAATGACGGAATATCTCGTCAATGGCGGAGAAAGAGTTAAATGCCACGTTGTTAATCGGTGACTTCCAGGACAAACTCACTTTCTTCTTCTGCAGTTTTAATAGCTGTTTAAATCGCTCTCTGTAGACAGATATTGCAGTCGAGTGATGTTGCTTTTCCAACTGATCAGCTCTGTTCCTGTGTCTGCAGCTCGCCAACACGCCGGTATCTGAGCGATATGAACATGTTCGAAAGGCCCTAAACAACAACAAGTGTTTGTAAGTTCCTTTCTCACTGTTAATACTCCTGACCTCAGTTCTGACATCATTCCCAGCATTCGGACACTCTCTTTCTGCTTTTCTCACTCACTCGTAACCTTCTCTTCTTCTCTTGCCTCATCCAGGTTCATGTCTGGGAAGGAAGTGAAGAAAAAGAAGCATTTGTTCGGCTTGAGGATCCGTTTTCCTCCTGCTGCCCCCAACTGTGACGAGCCAGCCAGCAGAGCGGTGGAGAAGACGGTGCACAAAATCACCATCAAGGGATGCAAGTCCACTAAAGCCATGTCTGACATGAGGTAGGATGGATATAGCATAATGAGGATGATATGGCATGAGGTAGGATGGATATAGCATAATGAGGATGATATGGCATGAGGTAGGATGGATATAGCATAATGAGGATGATATGGCATGAGGTAGGATGGATATAGCATAATGAAGATGATATGGCATGAGGTAGGATGGATATAGCATAATGAGGATGATATGGCATGAGGTAGGATGGATATAGCATAATGAGGATGATATCGCATGAGGTAGGATGGATATAGCATAATGAGGATGATATGGCATGAGGTAGGATGGATATAGCATAATGAAGATGATATGGCATGAGGTAGGATGGATATAGCATAATGAGGATGATATGGCATGAGGTAGGATGGATATAGCATAATGAAGATGATATGGCATGAGGTAGGATGGATATAGCATAATGAGGATGATATGGCATGAGGTAGGATGGATATAGCATAATGAGGATGATAAAGCATGAGGTAGGATGGATATAGCATAATGAGGATGATATAGCATGAGGTAGGATGGATATAGCATAATGAAGATGATATGGCATGAGGTAGGATGGATATAGCATAATGAGGATGATATGGCATGAAGTAGGATGGATATAGCATAATGAAGATGATAAAGCATGAGGTAGGATGGATATAGCATAATGAGGATGATATGGCATGAGGTAGGATGGATATAGCATAATGAAGATGATATGGCATGAGGTAGGATGGATATAGCATAATGAGGATGATATGGCATGAAGTAGGATGGATATAGCATAATGAAGATGATAAAGCATGAGGTAGGATGGATATAGCATAATGAAGATGATATGGCATGAGGTAGGATGGATATAGCATAATGAAGATGATATGGCATGAGGTAGGATGGGTGATATAGCATGAGGTAGGATGGATATAGCATAATGAGGATGATATGGCATGAGGTAGGATGGATGATATAGCATGAGGTAGGATGGATATAGCATAATGAGGATGATATGGCATGAGGTAGGATGGATATAGCATAATGAGGATGATATAGCATGAGGTAGGATGGATGATATAGCATAGCATAAGGTAGGATGGATATAGCATAATGAGGATGATATAGCATGAGGTAGGATGGATATAGCATAATGAGGATGATATGGCATGAGGTAGGATGGATGATATAGCATGAGGTAGGATGGATATAGCATAATGAGGATGGTATAGCATGAGGTGGGATGGATGATATAGCATGAGGTAGGATGGATTAACATAATGAGGATGATATAGCATGATTTGGCGTGACGTTGCATGCGGTAGGATGAACCTGGCATAAATTTGGATAAATCTAGCCTGAGGTAGGGTGGATCTGGCATAAAGAAGGATGAATTTGGCACAAGGTAGAATATATATAGCATAATGAGGATGGACCTTGAACCTTGAATTTCCTCTTGGGGATGAATAAAGTGTCTTTGATTTGATTTGGCATGAGGTACGATGAATATATTAAGAGGATGATATGGTATGAGGTAGGATGGATATAGCATAATGAGGATGGACCTGTCATGCAGTAGGATTAACCTGGCATAAATTTGGATGATGTAGCATGAGGTAGGATGGATATAGCATAATGAGGATGATATTGCATGAGGTAGGATGGATATAGCATAATGAGGATGATATAGCATGAGGTAGGATGGATCTGGCATAAAGAAGGATGGATTTGGCACGAGGAGAGATGAATATAGCAAAATGAGGATAGATCAGTCATGAGGTAGGATGGATCTGGCATCCTAAAAGGATTTTTTGGGGAAATCTCCAACCTGCTGTCATGTTTCAGACATTGCAACATGCTTCCAGATGATTTGGGAAGAACAGTGACTGGTTTTCCACTTTTTAGTAACCAGAAATGTAAGCAGGTTGCTGGGCGGTTTCCACCTGCCATCATGGTTATTCCACCTGGCATCACCCCCCCGCCCTTCCCACCAGCTCATCATTTGTACTAATTTCCATAAGTTGTAAAACCTAAACGCAGCGAGTAAAATCAGTTTTCATTCTCTCATCTTGTAACACGTACCTGTTGAACTGATTCATTCTTCATCATCTCGTGTGAAACGGTTGTAAAATGTTACTTTTGCTCCGTAAGTTCCAGCTCTCTGAACAACGGTGCAAAGAAGAAGAAGAAGAAGAAAAAGAGCAAACAAGAAGTGCGTTCTCTGGAGTCTCTGGCTAAACCGCGACGCTCCACTGAGCTCTTGTCCCAGGTGCGTGTGTGTGTGTGTGTGTGTGTGTTGTCCTTTCTTTGTATGTTTACTTTAGCAGGTGTGAGTTGGGTGTAACCGCTTTGTTTTGAAACAAGTATGCGCATGAGTGGTCATGTTTCTGTAACAGTTAAACATTAAAATGTGGATTATTTTAACCTCCTCTGGCAGGAAACAGCCAAGCCCCTCTCGCTGGACCCCCATGCACTGGATCACTTCACCTCCATCAAGTAAGTGAGCAGCTGCTGGATGTTTTAATGTGTGTTCCACTGGCAGCTTCCACATGTTGGATTATTGACCGGCGGCAGGATGGAGTGTTGAAGAAGTAAAATAGGCTTATTGTAAGTTAATCCTTGTTTCTTCAATTTAACGCCTCCAGGGGATCATTTGTGTACAAAAAATGTCCCAGTACAACAAAATGAAGCTATAAAATCATAGTTCCACAGTATTTTTCCTGCTTTTTTCCATTAATCACTATTTTTCAGAATTGATTTGAAGTTTTTGTTGCATTTTAAAGCTTTGCAGACTTTTGCCCATTTATGATATAATATCTGCAAATATCAGTAAAAGTTTCCTGCATCCGCTCGCTACTGGAAACCAGTTGAATTAGGATGAATCCAGTAAAAACCTTAAATGTCACCAGTTTTCTCCTGATAAAAATCCTAACATTACATTTTCATTTTAAAACTTTATGATTTGAGATGAAAATGTAGTAAAACTGTCATTTTGAGACATTTTCCCCCATGAAGGTCGGCGGAGGGAGGATCTGACACTCCAAACGCTTTAACATCGGTTTTGTTGCTTCTCTTTGACACGTTTGAGACGAATCGCCGCCAGAGCTCCGTGTTTTCCTCCGTTTCCCTGTTATGAAGCCATAAAGTGGTTCATGTCTTCCACACGGCTGCTCCTCTCTATAAACCTGAGTTATTCTGTGTTAGATATTTAAATCGTCTTGTCACAGCTGGATGTTGCAGGTCGTAACGTTTTACAGAAAAACCCAGCCAGTCCTGTTTTACACAACAGCTACAACTAATTCTTGTTTCTCATTCCTTCCCGTAACGCTTTGTGGTCTCTAAGCGACGCTTTTCTTCCCTTTTCCACACCAGAAGTGACAGATCTCTGCTGTTCCCCCGAACGTCCGACATGGAGTCCATCGGCGCCCTCAGCACCTCAGAAACTACCTCAACTAGCATTTCAAGACAGTCCAGGTGAAGCAGAAGCGTGTTGGCATGAATGCAGCGAAACGGGGAGAAAGTTTCCATGTTTTTACAACACCTGATAGAAACGTTTGCTGCCTTTGAATGTTTTTTTTTATAAACTCTGAGTGTTTGAACTGGTTAGAAACTATTTTAATCATCAGTTCTTATTTTTGTAAAGTTGTTCATGTTGAGAAAATGAACTGTTTTGTTGTTTTTTTTCCTTCCTGCCAGCCTCTGTAGTTCCAGTAAGATGCAAACATCCGCCTGCAACAGGCCTGCTTCCGCTCCACCTTTAAAAAGAAAACGCGGGCGGCCACGGCGGGCCCTGCAGCCCCCCAACCCAGAGATCCCGCCCCCCAGCCTTCCAGACACGACCCCCTCAGCCACGGAGATGCTAAGCGCCCTCCCGGGACTCCACTCTGCAGACATAGTCCACGGCATGGACCCCAGCAGTCAGCTCACGCATCTCAAAAACTCTATTAGCAATTACTTCGGGGCCGCGGGGCGTCTGGCCTGCGGCGAGAAATACAAAGTCCTGGCCCGACGGGTCACCCTGGATGGCAAGGTGCAGTACCTGGTGGAGTGGGAAGGAGTCACTGCCTCGTAAGCCCGTCCCGCGCTGGTGACCTGTATTTACAGCATTAACTGATTTCCATGCCTTGTGTAGTTTAGACGAGCCCTTTCTGCCTGTTCAGCTCTCTGTGAAGCCTTCTGGTTCAGCGCGCGCCACTATCTCATGTTTCATTAGTGAAGCGAAGGATGGAGGGGAGGCGGCGTCATCAAACCGCCGCTGTGTCCCAGAAACCTGGGCCTATCTAGCTGTAAATAATTGCCCTGCTGACTGAACCTGTAGGCTTTCAGCAGTGATGTGCTTTATTTTAACCCGGTGTTGCGCTTTTTTCTTTCCAGACTTGTTTGTTTTATCCCTGACCGCACACGATGGGTCCGGTGATGAACGGTGAATCTTCCAGGATAAGAGAAAGTGGGGACGTTTCTTAATAACTGGGAAGTGAAAAAAACCCAAACAAATCTCTTTTTTTACAGAATGTGATGAATAAAAACGTCCTTTTACACCACGTCCCCCCCTCTCTCTTATCCCCGCTACGAGTACCTCTTGTTGCCTTCGGCAGCGTCGCCTTCAGCGCTGCTTCAGCCTCGTCTGGGAGCATCAGGCTGCTGCAGATGCTTATTTTATATAAAACCAAACTACAGTTATTATTTCCTCCCCTATTCTGTGGTTTCATTTTGGATTTGCTTGCACATATCGAGCTGTTTATTCGGCCATCACCTGCGTTTTAAACCTGTTAAAGCTTTTGCCAAGACGGCTTTCTAACCTGGTAAATCTTTTATTTCCTCCCAGGAATTTAGTTTCTTTTAAACATTCTGATTTGAAAAGTTGCGTCTTAGTTAAAGGATGAATGTTAAAGCCCGGCTGTCATTGTTTACTGCTGCATGTGCAACTCGCTTGTGTAAACATGAGAAGCATTGTTGCGACGCTTCTGTGTTCGTCTTGACTTTGGGCGACGGGCACCAAATAAAAGGTTTTTTTGTTTTTACAGCAAGTCCACCTTTTGGCTTACTCAGGATAAACCTCCGCTGCGTCGTGTGCCATGTAGACTGGGACGAGTTTGTTCAGTTTGTGTTGTGCAGTGTTTGAATGTCTGTTCTCCATTTGCCATGATTTTCTACCACCTTGTTTTGTATGAAGCTAAATTTCTCCACTTTGTCAGAAACAACCACTGGAAAGGTCCAGAAACATAAAGCTGTACGTTACGGCAACAGGTCCACATTCCCTGGGTTTGGTTATCTCTTTTTGGAGATGTTTGTGCTCGTTGTCAGGCTGAACAGACGTTTTTCATCCAGACTGGCCTGCGTTGTAGGGAGCTCCTCCCTGCTCAGTGTCTCAGCCTGCATCAGGATGACTCGGTCCTCAGCATCTACCATCCTGCAGCTTTCAGATGCAACACCTGAATTAAAAATGCTTCATATGATCCAGCTAACCAGGGATTCAAGCCTGTTGGAGACGGTAGCACCTGAAAGTATGTGGATGTTGGAGCAGGAGGACTGAACATGTTGCTGCCACTGGCCTCCATCTGACCTCTGTAGCCAAAGAACTTACATGGAACGTTTTCTTTGTCCTTCGAGATTCTTCTTGATACATTTTTATACATTATATGGGTTGACGTGTTACTTGTGAACCTGTTTTTGTTAAAATATGAATAAAAGCTGAAAATCGGAGCTGTTTTGTTGGTTTATGACCACAGAGGTAAACTTGTTTTCTGTCTGCAGATCACTGCACATACAAGGAACTTTAAGGTGGAAGAAATGAAAGCAAGACAGCGGATTGTTTAACAGCTGCAACATTTTACACAATTCAATTCAACTTTATTCATATAGCGTCAAATCACAGTAATGCCACCTCAAGATGCTTTACAGACAGGAAAAAGAAAACAGTGAAAGAGCTAGCGGATCGTTTAACAGCTCCAACATTTTACATGAGGGCAGAGACTTGATGCATCTAGTCAAAATCTGGATTTTTTTTTTTTTTTTTGCTTCACAATTTTAAAATCAAATTTTTTGTTAAATCAATTTTTTATTTTCAAATAAAATAATCCAATTTAAAATTTTGCATTTTTATAGTTTTTTGTTGATCTTTTTACTTGTGTTCTTGGGCATCATAGCAGCAGAATGACGGTCTGGCTGCTGTGTTGTTTTTTTCCTAATCGAAATCAAGAAAAATGATGTACAAAAAAAAAGTTTTTATACATTTATTTTGTTTTTAAGCAACTAAAAGGAGCAATGTCAAAGAATTGTGAGAATTGCAATTTAAACAGAATAGGCACCCAAAAAAATCTGAATGGAATTGGGACAAAAGCATCTCGTCACAGCCCTACTAGTCATGTAGACACGGTGAAGACGACTTGCTGAAGTTCAAACTGCATCAGTGGAGACACATGTTGGTCACATCTCCTGTGTTTCCAGAGAAGGTCTGAAGAAGAGAAAACATCCAGCGAGCAGCAGCTGTCTGGACCAGAAGGTCTGGTTGGTGTCAGAGGAGACTGGACAGACTGGTTCGAGATGATAGAAAGACAACAGGAAATCCAGTCAGCACTGGTTCCAACCAAGATCTGCAGAACATCATCTCTGAACACACAACACGTCCAGCCTGGAAGCAGATGTTCTCCAGCAGCAGAAGACCACAGCGGGTTCCCTCCTGTCAGTAAGAACAGGAAACTGAGGCTACAATTCCCACAGACTCACCAGAACTGGACAATAGAAGATGGAGAAACGTTGCTGGTCTGATGAGTCTCCAGTTCAGCTCCACATCCACATGGTAGGATCAGAATCTGCTGGAAACATCATGAAGACATGGATCCATCCTGCCGTCAGGATCAACGCTTCAGGCTGCTGCTGGTGGGGTGACATGGTTTAACCTCCACAGCCTACCTGAGTCCTGCTGCTGACCATGTCCATCCCTTTCTAAGCACAGTGGAGCATCTTCTGATGGAAACTTCCAGCAGGATGATGCACGGTGCAGGTTTTTTCCTCCACACTGAGCCGTTCTCAGCAGACAGTCCTTTTCAGAGAGGAACTACAATGCTGCAGGTCCTGCATTCCTGAAGCTCCATTGTACTTTTCCTCTCATCATTCCAGGACCAACCTGGGGAAACATCAGCTGCACAGTGGCATGGCGGGTACCACCGCGGCCTCTGAGCCTTGGCTCGGGGGGGGCTTGAACAGTGACCACCTTTCTGTGCAGTTTGCATGTTGTCTCTGCATGCGTGGAGGTCTGTTTCCTCCAAACACATGCAGGGTTAATCAGTATATTTCATGGTCATACAAAACAAGACTTTTCAGTCCAAAAACAAAACAAACAGAGCACCGTGCTCGGAAAGGAGCAGGAAAAAGAACATTTCTTGTAATATCTTCTCCTTTTATTTAAAAAAAAAAAGAAACATAACACACTAATAAATGGTTGTTTGATTTTCTCCATGATACTCAATGAAAAGAGGAAAAAAAAAACATTGTCATAGCATAGCATGCCATATGTCTTACGTTGTTGACTTTATAGATGGATAATTTCCCACTTTAACTTTTTGTGATAATTTCCACAAATTAAGTTAAATTTCTCATATTTATAGTTATGTACAGTCACATTTACATGTACATAGATGTATAAACATATGTACATGTATAATTGTGCACACATGAAGAATGCACATATACAGATCGACAGGCACGTGCACATGCAGTTGTGCTCATATTTATTCATTAAAGAAGGAAAAAACAGCTGCCTGCAAAATAAGCTGAAATTGACTAAAGTCATAATGAATAAAAATTTGATGAAAATCATGACATTATTTTCTAATTCTGGTTCAATAGAAATATTTATTTAAAGCAAACAAATAAGATAATTTATTACATATTCCATCAGTCATAAACTAATATTTAGTTGAAGAATCCTTTAATGTTTCCGCTCCAGTCAGGTGTTTTCAGACTTCTGCACCTGTTGACAGGTATTTTGTCCCACTGTTCAACAGAAAAGTCTCTCATTTGTCCAGGACATATTTGTTTGTTTGTTTGTTTGTTTTTTCTTTCTTCAACTCAATTAAATGAAAAAACAGTGTCTTATATTACTAGATTACATTTTTACACATTTTTAGTTATTATTCCTTTTTTAAGTCTCCAGTTATTTGAGTGACTGTTGTAAATTCAGCTTTTCTGTAATGAAAGGGGATGAAGACATATGAGCACAGCTGTACATACATTATACATAAAACAAATTCTGTCCTGTATGCTTGTATTATATGGTTTTTTTAGGATATTTTTAAATGTGATAGGAGTAGGACATAACATCATATCATCACTTAAGTTGTTCCACAGTTTAACTCCAGTGGTTGTGATACACTGGTGTTTAGTTCGTGTGTTTATCTGTTTTTAGGATGCATGTACCTCGTAGTGCATCTGAACTCTCCCTCGTCTGAAACAACCCCTGGATACTTTGTGCTACTTTTTTATGATTTACTGAACACATGAATTGTATGATTTTGAAATTGACTAGATCTGTAAATTTGAGAGCTTTCAACAAAGAGTTGATGTGTGTGTTGTCCTTCATACTTAACATGCATTAGTTACCCAGATACGATAAACCATAATAATGCACAAATTATCATTTAACATCCTATTATTAACGAAGCATAACACACTAGAAATTATTTTAAAAAAGCATCATAAATCCTACAAAATGTCATGTCAATGATCCTGACATGCCATGAATATCATATAAGTTATTTAAGAGAGCACAGACCCATGTAGAGCATGAAACACTCCAGTCAGGACGTACTGTTGTTCACCACATTCCCAGACTAACATGTCAACTGGTCGTGTTGCAAAAACAAACTAATATATTCTGTGGCGAAGCAGCAGCATGTTAGCAACAAGATAATAAAAAGTGTTTCATTACATGTACAATAACATCCCTCATAGGGACCTGCATACCTTTATCTTCAGACTGTTTCTCTTCTTTCCTTCTCTTTCTGAACTGGGAGCCTCATGGTTTCTGTGGTCTTTGGTCCATCATAGCACACCGTTAACTCGACTAAACATCATCACCTTTCCATCCGTCAAACACCCAGAGATAAGATTGATGTCACGTCATGTGGACAAATTCACCTTGATGCAGATCCGTGTTTTCTTTTTCTTTTTTTCCCCTTTTTAAAAAAAACATTTTAACCCAAGAATGTAACATTATACATATGTGTTAGTTTCATAAATGAAATATAAATATATATAAATATGAATGCAGTAGTGTGTGGTCAGTTTGTCTTTATCATAGGAGTTTCTGAGCCGCACTTAGTCTGGTCCCTCCCCTAGAAACCTGTTTGCCATGGGGGACCCTTCCAGACAACATAGCTACTAGGATCTTCAGGACACACAAACCCCTCCACCACGATAAGGTGGCGACTCAGGGAGGGGAAAAATTTCTGTATTATATAATATTATATTATATTATATTATATTATATTATATTATATTATATTATATTATATTATATTATATTATATTATATTACATTATATTATATTATATTATATTATATTATATTATATTATATTATATTATATCATATCATATTATATTATATTATATTATATTATATTATATAAATACATATATTTATATATATGTATTTTGATTCATATATATATATATATATATATATATATATATATATATATATATATATATATATATATATATATGTATGAATATATGTATGATATATGTATGAATTATTATTATTGATTTAGTTGTTTTTTTTTTTTGTTTGTTTGTTTTTTTGGGGACCTTCACCAGTGTTTGGGGTGTGGTCTTGGCTCTTTGCTACCGTGTTGGTGGAGATGTATCGGTGTTTTGGATTCTTTCAGACATCTCCATAGAGGCGGTTTCTTTGTTTTATTTAGACTTCACATCTGGTGTGAAGTCTTCCACTGGTCCAGAAACCTCCTGAGGATGGAAGTCCACTTGCTCTGCGTCTACTTGTGGTTCTGAGTCCGCCTGGAACAGAGGAACAGAAAACACCTGACCGCCATTTATTCAGTCAGTCAGTCAGTCAGTCATTCATCAGTCATTCATTCATGCAGTCATTCATTCATTATTTCAATAATTCATTCAGTAATTCCTTGATTCATTCAGTCATTCATTCAGTCATTCATTATTTCATTAATTCATTTAGTCATTCATCAATTCATTCAGTCATTCATTAATTCATTCATTATTTCATTAATTCATTTAGTCATTCATTAATTCATTCATTAATTCATTCAGTCATTCATTATTTCATTAATTCATTTAGTCATTCATTCAGTCATTCCATATTTCATTAATTCATTTAGTCATTCATTAATTCATTCATTAATTCATTCAGTCATTCATTCAGTCATTAATTCATTCAGTCATTTATTAATTTATTCATTCAGTCATTCATTATTTATTAAAGAAAAGGCAGAATTTACAACAGTCACTCAAATAACTGGAGACTTAAAAAAGGAACAATAACTAAAAATTTGTAAAAATATAATTTAGTAATATAAGACACTGTTTTTTCATTTAATTGAGTTGAAGAAAGAAAAAAAAACCAAATATGTCCTGGACAAATGAGAGACTTTTCTGTTGAACAGTGGGACAAAATACCTGTCAACAGGTGCAGAAGTCTGACTGAGAGGAACAGAAAACACCTGACTGGAGCGGAAACATTAAAGGATTCTTCAACTAAATATTAGTTTATGACTGATGGAATATGTAATAAATTATCTGATTTGTTTGCTTTTTAAAAAAAATATTTCTATTGAACCAGAATTAGAAAATAATGTCATGATTTTCATAAAATTTTTATTTATTACTTTAGTCAATTGCAGTTTATTTTACAGGCAGCTGTTTTTTTTTCCCTTCTTTAATGAAAGGATATGAATAAATATGAACACAACTGTGCATAGGATCACCATTCATCAAACATCTTTTGCTAGCCAGGGGCTCCTTCACCCCTGGGCCTCCAGCTGTCCACCTGTAGAGACCTTGCTTTGTTGGCCACTCTGGGGTGTCCTGCCTCGCCAGCATCCCCAGACTGCCCTCCAAAGATCAGTCTTCTGTCATCCAGACTACCCTCCAGATCCTTGGCTCCTGTTGGCCCGTTCCCCAGACCGTCCTCCAGAGCTTCGTCTCCTGCCAGCCTGAGTCTGATCTCCCATCAGTCTACCCTTCCAGCTGCCCTGCAGAGCGCAGTCACTTGGATTGTTTGTGTTCTTTAATCATTAAACCATTAAACATAAGAGCTTTCTACCTCCAGCCACTTCAGCCTTCATATGGGTCACATCCTCAACTGTGACAGTCTCAGTGTTCATTAAAATATCAGTTTGAGTGTGACAGAAGGATTACATTCATAAGAGTTCATTGTAAAAGTTTTGATAACCAGTAAAAGAGCAAACATGACTGTAACACTGGAATGCCTTTAACAGTTTTTGTGTGAGTGTTGTAAACATCCAATCACAAATCCATAAGTAAACGTCAGACGAGACAACAGTTTCTTGACAACTCAGACTTCTTCAGGAATTCCAGTTCAGGTTTCACCATGTCACAAACTCTCATCATCTCCTGCTTTCTTCACAGGGAGTATCATGGTTATTTCTTTTTCCACAGCTGATGAGTTCTTGCATAATTGCCTTTGTAAGCAAAATATATACAAAAAGGTTTACATTATCTAGTTCATAAAATATTTCTGAACTTACTGCCTTAAAAGAACAAATGTAATCTTATATGTCCACTTTAAATCCTACTCATTTTGTGCATCTATATGGGATCTTGAAAACAGAACTTGTTTTTCGAGTAATAAGAGGGAAAAAGTATCCTTTAAAGCCATGATAGTGATAATTATTAGTCTGAACAATATTTTAATATAAAAGTCCATTTCTCCTTTAAACGGGATGCGCCTTTGTTCAGCGCCAACCCCTGTCCACCAATCATATCGCAGAATAATCCATCTGGTCCAATGGGAAAGCGCGTTGTTTAGATGTGGGCGGAGACTAAGTTTACAAACCGTTGTGGCTACCTTCTTGTTTTTACAGCAAAACGCACTAAATACTTCTCAGTAAAAGTTGTAAATACATAATTTATTGTTTCATAGTGTCCGAACTAAAATATTATTATTTAATTGAACCATAAACTTCCGCATTTTAGTTTCTTTTCCTCTGAAAACGATGATGATGATGAAGAATGATGTAGGTCGTCACCTGCTGATCTGAGAATGTTTACGTCTATAGAAAGGTAACTACGTTAACGCGACGGTAATCTTCTGTCACAACTATTTCTACTTTAGATTAAGTAGTTATCTAATCTGTTTTCTAGAACTTTCCAGCTGCAGATACGCGCTAGAAGTGTTATTTGAGTGACTAAAAGCTAACCTCTACAGGTTAGACGTCGATTTACGTCACTGAGGATTGGCGTAATGACGTCACTGATGTTTGAGGGCGTGAGAAATTAAATCAAATCATATTGAGGTGATCAATTACAAAATCACAACCTGAATAAGCTGCACATCGTACTACAGCATGATAATATGTTATAACAATAATAATGATAAGTTTATTCTTTTATATATTTTCCCCTCCAGGTCTTCATTGAGCCAATCTAAAGGCAGGAAAAAGGTCACGATGGTGGGATCTCCTGAGTTTCCAAAGCCCTCAGAAATGTGATGTTCCTCAGTTCAAACCAGGAGAGAGCTCCAAGTTGGAGAGCCGGGAGAAGAGCTGTCGCTGGCAGTCCAAGTCTGCCGTCCAGCAACTCAAAGGTGACACTGAGAGAGAAGGCATCTATCCATGAAACATGAAGCATTTACTGAGGTAAACAGTACTATTAGACACAACTACGACTCACCTGTGCTGTCCCCTGCTGTGAAGTGTCCCTCAACAGGAATGGAGCCTGTCTCTGCGAGGACAAAGGTGGGCTGTGTGCGACAGGAGAATGCTGGCCTGATGTTGCATGATGAGCAGCTCCTCCGTGATCTGGATGCCTTGCAGGGTGAACTGGCTTCTTCCAAGTCGCAGGTACGACTCACCCCTCCCAGGATTTGATCCTGAGCTCAGTTAGGAAGTCCACAAAGCCAAACAATCAGTGACTGTGTTTCAGGAACGGAACAGAAAACTTACAAAACTAATTGTGTTATCACCATTTTGATAACAAACGTTTTTGTGTTTTAAACAAAAAGGAGAAAAACAAGACTTTTTTCTTTGTGTTTTTACAGCTTCAGTTCCAAACATTTGGAACACAAGTGTAAATAAAAACAGGAAACAATGATTTATCAATTGGATCATCTCATATTTGATTCATAGTAGAAGATAAAGAACCTTTCAGCTGATGGAACTGAGACATTTAATTATTTCATGGAAAATATGATCTGATTTAGAATCTGATGCAGCAGCACGTCTGTAAAAAGTAGTTCCAGGATGATGTTTGGCATCTCCTCTTCTCCTAACATCTAACTGGAAACATCTGGGAAGTGAGGAGAGCAGCTGCTGGAGTTTTAGGAGAGGAATGTCGTCCCGTTCTGGTCCTGATGCAGGATTCCAGCTGCTTCCATGATGCTCCAGATGTTTGTACTGGTGAAAGGTCTGAACTGCAGCAGACCAGTTCTCCTGTTCCACCATCAGGATGTGTTCCAGCATGGTCCTGCTGGACCAGTTCTCCTGTTCCACCATCAGGATGTGGTCCAGCATGGTCCTGCTGGACCAGTTCTCCTGTTCCACCATCAGGATGTGTTCCAGCATGGTGGAACCTGCAAGGTCTTCCCTGAAAGAGACGTTGTCTGGATGGGAGCAGATGTTTCAGCATTGATGGAGCTTCCCAGATGTGGAAGCTGCCCACGCCATCGGCACTAATGCAACCCCATCCCATCAGAGATGCAGGCTGATAACAAGCTGGATGCTCCCTCTCCTCTTTAGTCTGCAGGACACGCCGTCCATGCTGTCCACAAACTATTCCACATCTTCATCCAGGTTTCCACTCAGAACATTTTAAATGAGCTTTGGTCCAGAGAAGACGGCGTGTTTCTGGATCCTCTTCACATATGACTTCTTCTTCTTTGCATGATAAAGCAGCGTCCATAACATTACAACCTTTTCTGAATAATTTAGAACACACATGTCGAAATCCAGTCCTGCAGGTTTCTGTTGTCTCCCTGCTCCAACACACCTGACCAAAATGAATGAATGGGATGATAATATGTTGTTGGAGCCTTTTGATATGAATCAGCTGTGTTGGTGCAGGGAAACAACAAAAACCTTCCGGATACGGCCCTCCAGGTCTGGACTTTGACATCTCTGATTTAGAAAAAAGCTTCTTATCTGATAGTCGCGCTTTGTTCTGGATTTGTTCATTTCACAATGACCTTCCTTCCCAGATGAGGATTTCTGGAAGTAATCCTGAGTTTTTATTTTCATTTAACACAAAACTGCCTGGAGGCCTGCAGATCACACCCCAGCTGTACTTCTGAGAGGCTCTGCCCCTTTAAGGTGCTCTTCATACCCAGTTAGGCCTCTGACTTGTTTCTATTCTATTCTATTCTATTCTACAGGCATTTATCAGAAGCTTTTATCCAAAGCAACTTACATATGAGAGTGAGAACAACACAAGCATGAAATCAAACAGTAGAGGACATGGTAGGAAGGTGCTGGTGGACTGTCCAGTTGGACGCAGGTCCTTCCATGAAGTGCTACAGACTTTTTTTTGTTGTTGTGGTTTACTCCCTTCCAACCCCATAATATCACCTATGTTATAATACAAAGAATTAATACCATAAAGATTATTGCAAAGAACTGGGCTAAGTTCTCCAACTTTCCAACAAATACAGCTAAACTATATCAGCGTAATGGTAGGAAACATGTCCAGCTGTTTCATCAGTCTGTTCCAAACTTCTGCTGTCCAGTAAAACTTTCCGACCCGTCAAACTTTTCAGACTGTGTCAGTCTGAGAAACAGAGTAACTCGTGTGTGTGTGATGTGGTTGTTTTACAGGCCCAGCTCAGGGGTGCGAGGATGGGGGTTAATAATAGTGTGACCATCCTGAGTGAAGAGATTCGTCGCCTTGAAGCAGAGCTGGAGGCTCAGACCAACAAGCTAAAGTAACCGAATCACCTCATATAAACTTCTCTACATGTTTCTGCAAAATGGCAGCTTCATTCTTATCAATATGGACTTTATATTGATCTGGTGGTAAACTGTCTTTATTTAAAATAATTAGTAGTCTGCAGACTCCTTTGACTCTTGTTGGGATATTCTTAATAATTGTTCAAATGACAAATGATTTAGATCGTACCTTGATTTAAACATGTTTCTCTGAGCCGGTAGTTAAATCCGACAGCAGTAATCTGTGATTGTGTCGTAGGGCAGCAGAGCTGAGGGCAGAGTGTTGTCAGGAAGCAGCAGCTCACAGTGAGATTGTGGTGGAAACACTCACCGAAGAGCTGAGGGCGCTCAGAGAGGAGCTGGACAGCAAGGCGGCGCTGGGAAAAAGGTGATGCTTCTGTCTGCTCAGCAGTAGCAGCAGCAACATCGGCTCCACACCGACATCCTCGTCCCACACACACACACACACACACACACACACACACACACACGCATGTGAAACTTAACTTCCAGCCAGGAATAAGCAAGATAATAGATTGCAATTTCTCTTTACTAGTAATAAACACTTAACGCTGCTGACATCAACTTACTGGATAAGAACAGAGGAGTTTACATTTACAGCCTTTCACTGCAGAGTAAATAAAAACATGGATCTTTTTACCTTGTCCAGCATGGTAGCGTACATTAAGGCAGTCTGTGTGTCATATTTAGCCATGGTTTTAAATGGCTGCCCATTCATTCATCAACCTAACCGCTTAGTCTGATGAAGGGTTGCAGGAAGCTGGAGCCTATCCCAGCTGGCTTTGGGTGAAAGGCAGGGTACACCCTGGACAGCTCTCCAGGCCATCGCAGGGACACACAGAGACAAACACACACACTCACTCCTAGGGGCAATTTAGAGTAACCAGTCAACCTAACATCATGTCTTTGGACGGTGGGAGGAAGCCGGAGTACCTGGAGAGAACCCACGCATACACGGGGAGAAACTCCACACAGAAAGGCCACTGTCTGAACCTCGCTGCAGCTGAGGATTGAACCAGCAACCTTCTTGCTGTGAGGCCACAGTGCAGCAGCCTCCTTGATATTCTGAATAGTTTTAATGTAATGTTTTTATCAGTCCTGATATGGCAATCCTGAACCTGGCAGGGGAGGGGCGGGTAGGAAGAGAAAGAAAAGAGAGGAGAGAAAGGTGCAAAATTAAAGTGTGAAGTCTTTCACACAAAGACTGCTGGGATAGACTCCATGGATAATGAATAAATTAATCACTACACTAGATTCATTTTAGGTTAATTCCTTTAAACTCTGTGAAAGTTTGTAGTTTGAACCCTTTTTTCAAAGAATATCTGCTGAAAAACACACAAAACCAACCTGTAAAGTTTGACAGCAGCTCTTTAGAAATGAACATTTAGTCTGTAATGACTGAAGAGGTGGATCAATAAAACTTAAGCTGAGGATTAATAGTGAGATTTCCTGTGGAAATAAGGCCAGCTGTACTGGTAAATATGGAACTCACTGGTTTGTGTTTGTGTTGTTCATCAGTCCCGGTGACTTGACATGAAAACGTCACGGATTCATCATTAGATTTAGTACTTCTCATAATTCTCATTACTTTTAAACATTTTGATGGCAGCTGTTTTACTGGATGTTTCAGGGCGGAGCAACAACGAAACCAAGCTCTTCAAAATGCAGAGAAGCTCAAAGAAGCCTTTAAAGATTACAAAACCACCAGTTCCATCAAATTTAAAAAGGTACCTTTATTTAAACCTCCATTCGTTTCACTTACAGAACAAAAGTCCTAAAAAGTGTTGCTTCCCAGGTGATGGAGAGTGAGAGCCGGCTGAAAGAACGTCTGATGGAGCGTGAGAGAGAAGAGGAGGAGCTGCAGATGAAGTGCTCTGTGCTGGGGAGAGAAAAGGCCGAGCAGAGTCACACAGTCAGGTAGGCATCGTAACAAAGACAAGCTCTGTCTTTTTACTTTTGCACAGAATGGAGTGAGCAGCGTGTGTGTGTGTGTGTGTGTGTGTCTTCCAGCCAGCTGCAGGAGGAGTTAAAGCAGACCAAAGCTGCATCCGCCGACCTCCAGGCCCGACTGGAAGAGGCGGCGCGGAAAGCGTCGCAGCTGGAACGGCAGCTGGAGGAGTCCGGTGCAGACAGGAGGGAGACGGCCTCTCTGCACCGGCAGCTGCAGGACCTGCAGACTCTGAGCCGAAACCAGGAGCAGAGACTGGCTCAAAGCCACAGAGAGGCTCAGCAGAGTCGGGCAGAACTTGCCAGCCTGGAGGCCATTCTGGCTCTGCTGCACCTGGAGAAGGTGCTGAAGTCCTCACATGTTGTCCTTTCTCTCCTCCCCCTCGTGGGACGCCCAGTCTTCATCCATGTTTACATGAACACCTTCTTGTTTTCATCTTTCTTCATCAACTTCAGGGTGCTGCGGGGCCTCTCTGTGCCAGTCCGTGTATGTTACCCCCAGTGGACTACGCAGGAGCTGCACAGCTGCTGAAACTCCAACCAGGTAGGCTGAAAGACCAGATCCATCGTTGGACTACGTGTCAACCTGTCCAGACTCCAGCTTCCTGCGTCCTTTAAAGAGGCTAAACAGACTAACCAATGTTCCTCTGAACACCAATGAAAGCCTTTAAGTAACATTTTTACCAAAGGTGAGATTTTAACACGTTAATTATAATTATTATTTACAGAAACTTTAATGTATTAAAAATAAACACATTTAGTCACGGAACCTTTGTTAGAGCACAGTTTCCTGGTATGCCAGTTACACTGATGCACACACTACTTCCGCTACTAGCTTAGCCACATTGGCGCTTTATTGAGAGATGTTTCAGACCATAGACATATATACATAGACGCTGCATCGCATCACGCTGTCTATACAAGCTGAAGTCTTGGATGGGTCTCCCATGCGTCTCCAATACATTTATTAGTAAGGTGTAGGTCCAACCACAACAATAACTTCACACATTTTCACCTGATTTTTCTCATGGTTTGGTTTGTTACAAAGAGCAGAGATATTGTTATGATATGTATCACTAAAATATTAAAAACGACGTGCTTTTATGCTGAAATATTTTTATAATGCTATTTAACTAAGACATAGGGTAGCTACAATATACAGTTAGTCAGTTTTAATTCATATTAAATTTGATTAAAATATTTTAGAATAAAAAAACAACAACATTGATTTGTGATGTTTTTAAAGCAGTTTTTTGAGAGAAATATTTGTCTTTTACTGAGCTGAAATGCCTCCCAGGCTTTGTCTTTGTTGTACAAAGCCTCTGTATTCCTAGACCAGTACACATAGTGGTTTAAGTGGAAACCCAGATATTTATAGCTCTCCACCAGTGTCAACAATCTGGATCCTTGCTGGCAGAAGAGAGGTCCCAGTTCTTCAGACAGTTTTTACTCCACTTACTGAAAGCCTCTGTCAGTCGTCTGTAATGGTCCTGACTCTCCCTGATAATCGTCCTTCACGACATAATCTACCTATTTAGATGTGACAAGACGAAGTCTGCTGTGAAACACGAGGAGAACCAGAACAGTTCCTTGTGGAACGCCGGTGCTGCTTACCAACACTCCCCAAAGCAAATTATGTAGTTACCGTGAAAACGCAGAGATCCGCCTTCTTCCCTTCTGTTTAAACCCAATCACATCTTCACCCTGGAGTTCACCGGCGTTATAATCTGTCTCGTCACGCCGCAGCGAAGCTTCCTCATAGCTGCAGAAGGAAAAGAGCTGGAAGGGTTCAGGGCTTTTAATGAAGGTAAAAATAGACCCATGAATACTGAAGGAGTCAGAGGTGGATAGCACCAAAGCCTCCCGGAGGACTGGAAAGGATTATTATACCATTTCATGTAATTTTTTTTTTTTTTTTTTTTTTTAAATTACTTTTTATAGTTTTAATTAATTTCCAGTAAAATGAATTTTCTCCATTTCTTCTGTTAATAATTTTATTACTTTTTAAAATTGAATTTAATTATATAAAAATCATTCTCTTCTCTTATTTTTATGTCTGACATCTTGTCTAAACATGCTGAAAGTCTGTGATCATCACTCAGGATTGTTTTTTTAAGAAGTATAATTACTTAGAAAATATTTAAGGTTCTCATGTCAGTTATATTTATAAAACACATTTAACAAAAATTAAACCAATAATAGCATCCGACATAAAACACGGTAAAGCACAATGGATGAATCAGTAAGACTGAAAAAACAATAAGAAACAGGATCATAGTTGGCAATTTCACACCATTTAAGTACATGTTGTGTTAATGTTTCCCTAAATATATGTTGTTAAAGTAGAACCATTCCTGAGTTCCCTGTCTGTGTCTCTGGATCGTTGCAGGTGAAGGTTACCAGCAGCTGCTGCGAGCACTGCAGACGATGGAGGCTGAGCGGCTGAAACACAGCAGCCTGAACGAGCGGCTTCAGGAGCGTCTGAGCCGAGCCCAGGAGGAGATTTCCTCCCTGCAGAGCGCCATGGCCCAGAGAGCGTCGCACTACCAGAGCCTCCACACAGAGCTGCTGGACAAAGTCAGCCGGGCCTCTGACACCGAGAAGGAGGTGACGCACTGTGCTCTTCTCCAGGCTACTTTCATGTGATTTAATACTCTCTGATGTAACATTTATATTAGTGACTTAAAATAAGGTCAAAATAAGGTCTCATTTCTATGGTTGTTTACTGATTATTGGCATCGAGCAGGGGTGTCAAACTCCAGTCCTGGAGGGCCGGTATCCAGCAGGTTTTGGTTGTTTCCATGCTCAAACACACCTGAATCAAATCAAATGGATCTAACGGCTTCTTGTCAGCCTGTTCAGGTGTTTTGGAGAATGGAGACAACAAAAATATGCAGGATAGGACTGGAGTTTGACACCTGTGGTATAGAGTGAATATCAGTTGAGAAAGCATAAAAAACACACAATTTAAGTTATAAATTGTTGTGCATTTTATTAAGTGAAATAAGTATTTGAAACCCAGCAAAACACGAGTTAGTAGTTGGTAGAGAAACCCTTGTTGGCAAGCACAATGATGAGACGCTGCTTGTAGTTGGTCACCAGGTTTGCACACAGCGGGAGGGATTTTGGTCCCTTCTTCTTTACAGACAGTCTCTGAGTCTTTCAGGCTGCTATTTTGAAACTCTAACCGTCGGCTCTCATTGCAGGTTTTCAATCGGGCTAAGGTCTGGAGACTGACTAGGCCACTCCATGACCTTCATACTGCCAATCTTTAATTCTCCTGGCAGTATGTTTTAGGTCATTGTCATGATAGAAGGAGGTTTTCATCAAGTGACAACCTCCGGCGGTTAAAAGTGAAGCCTATGCGAACTGCATAAACCTGCAGTTCCCCCTTCATCCACGAGGGGCTGCAAAACAGAGCAAATTCCCATAGACTCCCATGTTAAAAAGACCAACTTCACAGCAGAAATATCATGTTCACAGCAGAAATAAACATGTTTACAGCAGAAATAAACATGTTTACAGCCTGGTTCAAAAATCCATTTTCGGTTTAATAGGTCAGGTTTACCTTCATGACAACTATGGGAGGAATTAATTTTTTTCTAATTCACCCGTTTAAAAGTAATTCAATCTCGAAATTCAGCATATTTAGGGGCGTGTCCTTTTGATTGACAGGTACCCAATCTCTCGCTTCAAATCCAAATCAAATCAAATCAAAAATCAAATCAAATCAAAACTTTATTTCTTGAGCACTTTTCATGCATCAGGCAACACAAAGTGCTTTACAGGATAAAATCAAGTCATAACGATTAAAACAAACAGTGGATAAAAAGGCATTTAAAAATAATAGACACAAGCTCTTTCCACACACTTGAACACACACACAAGGACATAGAGCAAAGAACCCACCCACATTCCGCGAAAAACATCATTCCCTGAATACTGTCTCTTTAACTGAATTCTGGTTAATAAAACAACTAAAAACATTAAGTAAGTGATAAAAATTCTGACTTGGGGCTGATGTGAGGAAACAATACCTCGGGATCCATCCACACCAGGAGCCAGTCTCCCGCAAGTAAGAAGAACGTAGAACAACCGCGGTTTTTAGCAGGTTAACAACGTGACTTAGCTTTAGCCCGCTTACCTTCGTTAGCTGGTTAGCTCCTGTTATCTCCGGGTTAGCTCGGTTAGCTCTTAGCTACAGAAAGCTTGGAGTTCGCTCGATGTCAATCATCCACCATGACGCTCACGGCTCCCCTCTCAGCTCCACCTCTTTGCCCATATTTGTATTTTCTGGGTGAGACGACGCGCATGACGCTGCCAAGATGGCGGTGGTAGGAACCGCCCACCGAGCTTCAATTCAGCTCTTCAGAAACTTGCGAGTGACATCACGGAGATGACTTGGACGCTCCGTCCATCTCTTTATATACAGTCTATGGTTTTCATCCATGTTACAGTACATGGCTGCGTTCATCAGCCCCCCAATGCAGTAAAGTTGCCCCTGTACTCTTTACTGAAAAACAGCCACAAAACGTAATGTTTCCACCTCCATACTTAACCATGGGTATGGTGTTCTTTGTGTCATACTCACATTTTTTTTATCTTCCAAATAAGGCGGGTCCAGTTAATGGCAAATAGCTCAACTTTGGTTTCATCTGACAGGAACTTTCTCCCCAAGCCTTCTGAGTCATTTAGATGTTTTCTGGAAAACTTAAAGGGGAAATCAAATGCAGTTCATACTCAGTCTGAAACAGGGCGGGGTGAGCAAAACCCCACACAGGCATGGGCGGTGTTGAAGACCAGCAGACAAAGGAACTTAACAGTTTCTGGCATCTTATACCATGGTCTGGGTGAATACTCGAATCTGATTGGTTGCAGGGTGTCCGTAAAAAAGATATAATGGACACCAGGTAAAAAATGTTCTGTCAAATAGCCCAATAGTTCTAAATCATTGCGCTGGTTCAAATGCCAGGTGGTAACCGTGACATGTCAGCGACAAACTGGCAAAACAGAAAGCAGAAAGAATACGTGGAAGGACTGTTAAACAGCGGCCTATGGTTACTGATGAATGTCCAGTTTCTGAATGCCTTGGGATGCTGCAGCTCCTGAAATTTACAGAACATTTGACATTGTGCCATAAAACTACAGAGTTTTAAAAACGCAGTTTTAAAGTCAGAAAGTAACATAGCTCATTGTTAAGGCTTAAGAGTTAATAGTTTACCTGTATTTACATTTACAAAATAGATGTGTCGCACCCTGCACTCAGAGGCAATTTAAGAGACAACTGTCTGGCCTGTCGCTGTGACTGTTGCATTGGCTGAAAGAAAAGAAAAATGTCTAAATTTTATGTATGATTTCTGTGTGCTCATCAGACTCTGTGGCAGTAAAAAGGTTTTATTCAGAAATATTCAGAATACTTCTGATGAGATAAATTAGATTGTGTAACATCCCTCCTACTCTTCATGGCAAATTTCTTGAATTTCATCAAACTTGAAGCGGCTTTTTGAAGCTATTTCTAGTTTTCTGAGCTTTCCACAGTGTTATAGTGTTTAATACTCATCAGACATGTGAGCGGTGCCGTGTTTTATCACCTAAACTCATGTTTTCCAGCAATCTCTACATTCTGTTTCCATGGCGACGGAAACTATTGGTTTTAGAGAGTTTTTCTAACGGATTTCAGTGACGTCCCGGGGGAGGGACTCAGTGATTGATCATCTTCTCTAGGTTGTGCACATTCGCAAGAAGAAAGCCACGCCCACTTTCACTGCTCAGTATAACTACTCGTAGCGGTTGACCAATCAGACGCAGCCTGCAGGACATGGGGCGGAGCTTTCTCTTTTAGTTTGTTTCTGACAGAAGCTGATCTGAAAGGATCAATACGACATGAATGAAGGGGTTTGTGAAAAATGCTTATTTGTAGCATATTAAAATAAATTAGACTGAAATGTGCATCATAGAGACACTTCAAACTGGAATTGTGTCAAAACTATAAAAGATAACAAGATAAAAAATTTCTCTTACCGTCAGTATAGTTTTTATCTTTTATTTTCCCTTTTAAGCTTCTAATTAAGTTTCTATGTTAAAGTATGTCCGAATCATATGGCTTTAAAGCAGATTTTATTTTTCACTTATTCAGTCAAATTCCAATAATTTCCGTAAGAAAAATGTAAGTGTTTTCTGCTTTGTAAACGTCATAAGACCAACAGATGGCTGGATGTGTAAATGACACTTGAATGAATGTCCCACAGCTCTGTCGTGACGCACATGTTACTTTTTGACCAGAAATATGATCTTATCTATAAGGGTGAAAATCTGTAAGCATATTATAAATATGTGTGTGATTTAGGGATGTTTTAAAAGTTTTAATTTTTTCATTTATTTAATTAATTTTCATTTATTATTTGCTGCTATTACTGTTATTTGTGGCTTGCATGTGAATTGTTTCTTCAGCAATTGTTTTAAATGCTTTATGAAGAAGCTTGACTGGTTGATGCAGGTTGTGAATCATGTAATACATGTTTAGAAAAGTTTTAACACTAATTTCACTCAATTTCACTCACTCACACTAATTTGGCTCAAGCATCAACATTTTAACACCATACGGTCACATTTACATGAGAAAAGTTCGAAAATCTATTTTTCCAGAGGTGACAGATAGAATAATCCACCTGTTTGTTTTTGTTTATTTTATTTTTTTCTTTCTGATTGACCTCAGTTAAAGAGAAAAAGTGCTCGAGCTTCTGCGCTGGAGAAACAACTGCAGGAGAAAACCTCGGCTTACAGTCTGGCTGCTCTGAAGAACACGGAGCTGGAAAAGCAACTTCTGGTACAACAAAGCGTATTTAGCCTGTTTTTTAGCGTTTTCATCGTGCTTTATAGATTTAACGGCTCTGTTTTTACTATCATGACAGGAGAAGACCAGTTCTCTTCAACATTATCAGTCACTGATGAGCAAAAAGCAGCGTGAGTACCAGCAGGCTGTGGAGAAGCTTCAGCAGTCTCAGTCCCATCAGCTGACGGAGCAGGAACACACAATAGAAATGGTGATAAACAATTTTCTTTCCACATTCCTGCTTGATGAAGGCCTGCAGCATCTCTGTGTCTTGTTGTGTGTGTGATTTAACCGCATCGTTGACATTCAGCACTGGGTCTGGAACGGTTCATGTGATGCAGGAATGTTTTGCAGCTGCAGCTTTCTGTGGAAGAGGCTCAGTCCCAGGCGTTGCAGATGAAGCAGGAGTTGAGCTCGCTGCACAGGGAGCGAGATGAGGCTCAGAAAGCAGCTCTACTGCTGCAGACCTCTTTAGATCAGCTCACACAGGTCAGGAACCTGCCGTCGCCCTTTCATCACGCATGCAGAGCAGAGAAAGATGTCTGTGGGTGAAATACATCTTCTTTGGTTTCAGGAGAAGCAGGATGAAGTCAGACAGAACCAGGAGCTGCTGCAGAGTTTCCAAGAGCAGGCATCTCAGTCTGCTGCCAAGGTTTGTACAAACGGCTGGAAGTAAACACAAATACATTTAATACAGGTCATTAAATCGGCCACAAGATCCATCAGGTTGTCCTCCATCCTGGACTCCTAACCATGCACTCGAACCTCAGCTGGATGACTCCATCCACACTCTGATTTGTGGAAAGTAGAACTGGAAAAGGATGGACTTCACCTGTCTTTATCAAGTCAAATCAAAGATACTTTATCCATCCCTGAGGGGAAATTCAAAGTGAAAAAACAGTGAACATTTATGACTCAGATAAACATGTCTGAACTAAACTTAGACCCCGCAGCCGGTTTTACCGGCACCGCCTTACAACAGAGAAGAACAGAGGATCATTAGGGTCGAAGGTAAAAAGCCGGTACCACCAAACTGTGCCACAGAAGGGCGCAGTCCGGAGAGACAAAAAAAACCCAAAAAAACAGCTCTTATACACGTCAGCACAAACTCAAACGAAGACGACACACAGTCTAAGACGGCGGTGAGTCAGAGAGTGAGGGAGGGGTACAAGGGAGGAGAACAGAGCGTCAATGAACATCTCTCCGGTCTCAGGAGGGGTTGCGCCGGCCCAAAAACTGCTGGGAAGCCGAATCCATATAATAATCAAATCAAACTTTATTTGTAAAGCAATTTTCATACAAAAGCATATCAAAGTGCTTGACATTAAAAAAATGACAAACAGTTTCACATTTAAAAACACACACACACACACACACACACACACACGCGTTACCCGAACATGCACACAACCCAACCCTGCCCCCGACCATTGATGCCAAAATAAAAACTACTAACTTCAGGATTCTGTCATCTGTATCTGGCTTGACGCTACTGTGAGCAAACGACATCTGGGGAGTTTGTCCATGTCAGGAGCCGGCCCAAGAGTGACCAACAGAGAAGCAGCCACAAGGAACGCCCAGGCAGGGGTCCACATCACAGCCATATGGCTGCAGTGCAGAACCCCTACCAACACCCTCGCCACAACGCCCCGTCGGTCAAACAGGTGCAGCCCCTGACACGGAGGATCCCCATGAGGAAGGAGAAAGCACTTCAGCTAAAAGGTTAAAAAGACAAAATAAAGACACACATGATAAAATAAGTAAATCAATAATTCAGTAAAACAATTAGAACAATAAGGTTAAACCTAAGTAATAAAAATAATAAAATGAAAAAAATTAAAAGTACATAAAATTAGGTCAGACAATGATATCTAAAAGATTAAAAATAAAGGAAAAAAAACCAACTTAAATAAATGTATTTATTTAAAAATAAACAGACAAATAAATAAGAAGAAAAAATCAAGTAAAAGCTAAACTGAAAAGGTCTTGAGCCTTGTCACGACTGGCGCGGAAGGCCGTGACAACAATGAGGGAAGGCCATGCTGTATATACACAAAGATGTTTTATTTTTATTTTTTTTGTTGTCCAGCATTTAAACAGGCAAAATTCCTTTTCTGGATGCTGTGTTCTGCTGGGCAAATTTACTTCGCCAAGGGAAGCATCATAGATATAATGGTCCCCTTGATATTCTGGATTCTATTTATTTTGCATAATTGTTTGTATTACAAAGTTTCTACTGCTGGACCGGACCGGAGAGGACAGAAGAGGGAGAGAAAGAGAATCGAAAAGAAGAGAAAACAGAAAACAACGTGTAGAAAGAAAAAAAAAGAGAGAAAAAAAGGGCTCATAACTTCAAACAAGGTCAGATAAATAAGAAGGCCCAAGACCATTAAGACATTTGTAAACCACTAAAAGAACCTTAAAATCAATCCTGAAGCGCGCGGGGAGCCAATGCAGCGACTTTAAAACAGGCGTAATGTGTTCCTGCCCTTGTTTGGGTGCCAGGCTGGCATCCTGCCAGGCTGGCATCCTGCTTACGTTTGAGACCAGTCAACCCACGTGGCTGTGCGCTGCTTGCTCGGCAGTCCGCTACAGAATTCAGGCAGCCTGCCAGAATCTCACGGGTCTTCAGGTAGATCAGAAATCCGCCAGCGCCAATCAGCTTTATGGATTCTGATGGACTGTTCAAAACCAGACAGCGGCATCTGGCATGTCTTTAGCGTCCAGTAACAGCCCCAAACCTCAGGTGCTTCTTTCAGGCATTCTGATTCGCCTCATTCATCCTCGTGAGGGTTGAGTTTTCCTAGAGAAGGAAGCTCTACCAGACACTGAACCGTCAATGAGTCTGAAGGTGCAGAATTCACCCTGTTCGCATCCAGACCGGACCAGAACAGCTGCAGACCCCCGGTCTGTTGTAACTTGCCTCATTATGGTTTGGATTAGTCGTCTCCTCATCGCCTGCAGCTTACTACACATCATGTGACGACTGTGAGGTGATCACATGACCTGAGCTGATGTCCCTTCCTCACTTCCTGCTGGTTTCCAGTTGAAGCTGTTACTTGTTTTTGAAGTTGTTAATGGTTTACCTCCATCATCAGAGCTGATGTTCCAGTCAGAGCTGGGATGTCTTTAAGCAGCTCCTCCAGGTCCAGGACTGACACAACCTAAGCGCTCTGATCTTCGTTGTTCTCATCTTGTCATCGTGCAGCAGTTTGTTCTGGATCAATTAAGCTGTTCTCCGTCTGATACTTACTTTGTGTTCGTACAACAGGTGTGTGAGCTGCAGGCGTCTCTGTCAGCCTGCAGAGCAGAGCTCAACGCCTACCTGCAGCAGATGGAGGAGGACAAAGAGAACTACGAGGCTGAACTGCAGAAGAAGAATGACAAGGTGTAGAAACAGAAACCTTTCCCTGACTTGTCTTAGTCTGCAGGAAGGTGAAAATGTCTGATTGTCCTCCTTGTCCAGGTGTCCTCCCTGCAGGAGAAGCTCCACAGCGCCAGCCTGGTTTGTCAGAGCTGCAGTGATCAGAACCTGCAGCTGCAGCTGTCTCTGCAGCAGCAGCAGACCATGCTGACGGAGAGCGCCGCTCGGGTTTCAGAGCTGGAGGAAAGCCAGAGCCAGCTGCAGAGTCAGGTACGTGTTCACCTGCAGGAGGATGCTGGAAAAATGGACAAAATCACAAAAATGAACAAGATGGAGAGAAAATAAATGCTCAGCATGAGAGAGAAACAAAGAGAGAAAAAAACCCATCCTGCTTTTACTCCAACCTCAGTGTGAGACAGATTAAGTGTTAAGAGTCCAAATAAGATAAAATCTCCTGTAAATGACGTCCTGGTTAACTTCTAGTTATCTTTACTTACTACAGCTGATATTCCTGCAAATATAAAACATCCATCATCCACTTCATCACGTCCGACACACTAGTACCGGGTTGGACTCCTCCGTCCCTCAGAGCGGCCTTCATTCCCGGTGTCGTACATACAACAGCGTGTTGGAAACGTTCCTCAGAGATGTGGCTGCATGTTGACATGAAGCATCACACAGTGTTCACACAGCGGCCTCGTTTGCTCGGCAGAGACACACAGACAGCAGCGTGGAGCTACGCCGGTCTGATCTGCTGTCTGTCTGTAGGTGTCCAGTTTGGAGCAGCAGCTGGAGCGAGCTCGGACTTCGCTGCAGGATCACGCAAGAACCAGAGAGCAGGACGCGGAGACGACTGAAAAAACCCTGCAAGACATGAACCGGCAGAATGCACAGCTGTCCACGTCGCTCAGGTAACCCCAGCCGTCGTCTCGAAACTGCAGATCAGACACAGAAACGGACACACTTCTTCACGCAGCATCTCATCGATGTGTGTAGAAATAAGGATCTTTACTGATCACACTTTCTGTGTGCTGCAGCAACCTCACGTCAGAGATGCAAAAGTGTCGCGCTGAGCTGGCTTCTCGGGAGTCAGAGCTGGAGCATCTGAGGGAGGATGTAGCCGCGAAGACGTCTCAGATCCGCGGCCTGGAGGAGAGCCTGCAGCACGCAAACAGCCAGATGATTAGCCAGAGAAACACGGGCAAGGCTTTTACATCCACGCTTTGAACGACACGTAGATGATGGTGTTCTAGCTCGTCCCTGACCGCGAGGCTGAGCTGTGTTTTTGTCCTTCCCTGTCCCTGCCTCGTCTTTCTCTAGTGGAGCATGTGGAGGAGAAGCTTCGTGGATGTGAGGCTGATCGCCTCAGCTGTCGCCAACAAGTCCACATCCTGCAGGGGGAGCTGGCCGACACGCAGGAGAAACTCCAGCAGCTCCAGGATGCTCTGCAGAGAAGCCAGGCGAGCTGTGAGGAGCTGCAAGCCCACGTGGACAAACTGACGCTCCAGCTCAGGTTTCTTCTTTTCATTCACATGCTGTAGGAGCCACGAATGTAGTTTATGTTGGGAATTATCACTGGGTGGATGGTTGGTGTTACATTGTTGTCATGGTGATATGGACTGGGGTCACATGGATGTGGATCGACGCAGGGCTCTGTCAGGTAGTCACTGGGGTTTTACCGGAGAGGAGGGCTGGAAGCTGTCATGTTTGTTGACCGCTCTAGTTGGTGCACATCTTGCTTTGCACCCTGACATATCATACTGGTGACGTTCCATCGTATCCGATCATCAGGCAGTAAATGTAAGTAAATGTAACAAATCTACGATATCTGGGACCAAAAGAGAAACCAACAGCGCATCAAACAAATAGACGGAACCCAGTCGTCGCCTCAGTAGCTACGCTGGAAGTCGCTACACATGCATGGCTTAGATCAGCTGCTAACGTCAAGACGGTGGTCTCCGCCATGTTCAGCAAACACCTGATGCTCAGAGAACTACAGGAAGTGACATCACCAGGCTATAAATCCATAGCGGGCAGGTAAATGTAGGTAATGAGGTGTATTTCAGAAGCACATGTAGATGCGTCAGATCGGATTATTACTGAAGGAGCGAAGTCTAAACAAAGCTTCTGCGATATCTTGGCCCGAGAGTTGGTTTGACGCGCCGCTTCGCCCTGATTGACTTCCACTCAGATACTTGATTTGAGATTTATCAATCTTTATTCCTTTGCAAGAATCTTGTGGCATCACCCAACCAGTGATCTACCCAACCCCGTATGCGTCACCTGCCAGGTAACAATACAGCGCCCTCTCACAGCACCTATGAGAACACAGTTAAAGAAATTGGCTCCTATAATTCCAGTAATCTGATTACTCCCAGACTTGTGTGCTCCGTGTTTTATAGAAACGTTCATGTCTGAACGTCTTCATGGCGAAGAAGTTTTGTTGTTACATAAACATCTGCAAACAAAGCGAATCGGATGGAATCTGAAAGGAAACACTGAAGTTTGATTAGTTTTTATTTTTGTTCTTCAGTCTGAATTGACCATTTTTCATTCATTCTTGTGTTGTTTTTATCATTTTATTTTTATTGTTCTATTGTTTTTTGTTCTCTTTCTACAGCAAAATGTTTTGTTTGTTTTTTAATAGTTTTTATTATTTATATTGACACCATGATCAGTGAGAACTCTGCCAGCTTTTCATATATACACACACGTAGTTCAGCAAGTTAAATCACTGTGACATCACTCTGTTACAGGCGTCGCCATAGCAAGGCGTTAACCAGCTGGTTCAGAATGAGAGAAATACGCTGCAGCTTGTTTAACATGAAAACTACATAAATAGTTCCTGTACTTTAGCATATTTAGTAAGTTTTGTAAAAAAAAAAAAAAAAAAGAACATTTGTTATAAAATGTTCACACGGCGAGGTGTTCTAGACTCCGCGGCGTGCATTAAAACCGTGTAACGCACGGCTCATGGTTGTTTAATCCTTGTTTATTATATTTACACAGAAAAACAGTCAGTAAATGTCATCTATCATTATGTGATCATTTCATATCAAACAGTCCCGTTTAATGAACGCGTAGATGAAAAAAGGAAGAAAAAAAATGCTGCTGGTGGTTTGTTTTGTAAAATTTGACCATTTTGGAACTTTTATTAAAACAACAAAGGTTTGACATAGTCGCACTCAAAGCTTTATTTATTTATTTTTTTAAATTATTTTATTATTATTATTAATCGTCACATGCAGAAATATGTCTACAACAGGACAGAAATAGCCTTAGCATATGTATGTCTATGTTAAAATCTGATTAAGACAAAACAAAGAAACAGAATATTTATGTCTTGTCCAAATAGAAAATCACCGATGAACATCTTTTCAAGTACCAGTCTCTCTTCAGTCGCAAAACTGCGGTTATTTCCTCCATCCAGCTCACGGGTTTCAGTCTGAGTCCCACAAGACAATAACGTTCCAGTGTGTGTGTGTGTGTGTGTGTGTGTGTGTGTGTGTGTGTGGTTTAAACCTGTTAATCGTTATTGTCTTGTGGGCAATCAGCACTAAAACCTTTAACATGTACATTATGTCTTTTTCCCAGGACTCAGATGTCACTGTAATTATCTGCCGAACATGATATGTCATATTTATATTTTAAATCTTATTAATTTCCCTTTTAAAACATTCGATTTATTGTCAGAATATATTTTATTTTTTTAACCATGTGTGTGGGTCCCTGTGATGGACTGGAGACCTGTCCAGGTGTACCTGCCTCTCGCCCAGTGATTACTGGGACAGACTCCAGCTTCCTGCGACCCTGAACTGGAACAAGCGGTTAAGACTGACTGACTGGAATGTGTGTGTGTGTGTGTGTGTGTGTGTGTGTGTGTGTGTGTGTGACAACAGTGAGACCCAGAGGGAGTTGGAGGAGAGGACGCACGAAGTTTTAGACATGGACAACGCACTGAAAGAAAGGCAGGGGGAGCTCCAACAGAGAGCCAAGCTGGTACCGCACACACACACACACACACACACACATTAACATGTGTACCGTTTATCAGCTTAGTCAGAGTGTCTCTCTCTGCTGTCTCTTCTGTCCTCGGGTTCCTCAGCTCGGCCAGCTGGACGTGGCCATCCGGGAGCACAAGCAGGAGATGGAGAGGAAGGTGGCGTCTCTTCAGCAGAGCCTAGAAACCAGAGAGCGAGAGCTGCGAGACGCCGAGAGGCAGCTGGTGGAAAGGAACACCGAGGTCTGGACTCCCGCCGCGCTTTCAGCTGCTTTTTCTTCCGACCAGTCAGAGAAAGAAGAAAGAAAAACTGGCTTTTAGCTGTAGAATAATCTAAATAAAACCCCAAATGCATCAAAATGCAGCTGCTGCTGCGGGGAAATAGCTTTTCCAGGCTAAAGCTGCTGGATTTGTGGGCATGTTTGCTTTTTACAATGAAAACAAGAAGCGAGCGCGGTCCTGCTTCGACCCCGGTGGAGAGCACAAACTGGTCCAAAAGAAGTCCAGCGTCGGCCACGTCAACATCTTTACAGGATTCACTGCAAACAAACACGCAGCCGCAGGAAATTAAATCTAGTTTCATAGATGTTGACACAGATTTCTGGAGGGATTATGGATTTTTCATCCATCGGTTCAGTTTTTACACGCCCGCTTCGATACGTGGTCTGAATAATCCACACAGCAGTGTTTTTATCGGATCAGTCCGTGTGAACATTCACATCTGCTGTAATTTTTAAATATTTCCATCTGACAGACATATAATCGACCAATCAGAGGAGGCGTACTGACTGATAGATCAGCAGCTGCAGCCAGCGTCACTTTCTCTGCTGTTTCAGTAAAACTTTGTATCATCATGACCGACGTCTTTATTACTTCTTCTCTGCTTAAAGCGAGCAGCGAGCTGCTAAAGCAGGTCCTCCAACCGTCCCACAGACGTCCTAAAGTCCGTCCTGAAGCAGCCATGGCCCAGCTTCAGATCTCCTCTCCTCTCTTTTCCAGGACAGGATGACTCCAGCACCTCTTTCTGTCTTTTCTTCTGCAGCATCAGCATCATGTTGTCGTGACTCCACATCGCATTTGGTCTGCATGGACATAAGTGTTGATAATTCACGTCTGAATTATTTTCAGTCATGTTATTTATTCGCGTCCCGGTGTGTGAAGGCCTTTAGCCTGACAAAGGAAACAGTTTTAGACTTTCAGGGCTCCTGCAATAGTCAAAACACTTGAAATCTCCTGCCTTTTATTATTTTTTATTTTTATTTATTTTTTTATATGTATTTATTTTTATATTTATTTTTTTATTTTTTTTATTTTATATACTTTCTATTTATTTTTTTTTTTGTTTAATTATTTTTTATTTTATTTATTTATTTTATATTTATTTATTTCTAAGTTTATTTATTCATTCATTTATTTTTTATTATTTATTTATTTTTAGATTTATTTAATTTTTTAGATTTTATTTTAATGTTTAAGCTAACGGTGGTGGATAATCTTCTGTAAGGAAATGGGTGCCAGTAAGCTGGTTGAAATTAATGTTGTGTGTGTGTGTGTGTGTGTGTGTGTGTGTGTGTGTGTACATGCCTATTAACTGCTGTATTGTGGTTATGATGATCCTGTTATGATGGAGCTGATCGATTTATTGGTTTTGAATTGAATTCACATCTTAAAATGTTGCACTTATCAAATGACAGAGGAGCGCGAGTCTCATGATCCACACGACCCTAACCCTTTCACAAGTCCACTCTGTCAGTCTGATTCCTGTCGTCTTTCTTCTTGTGTGAACATCGTGTGACGTTCGATGCTCAAACCTCATCATGGAGTCGTTTTCCGTCCATAAAACACAGAGGACAGAAAACAGTCTGACTTCTGTCATCAGGCGAGTAAAGGCTCTCGTACTGAGACGAGCGTTCCCAAATATGCCTGAAGTTCAGATCTCAGATAACCTGTTCTGTTCCTACAAATGATCCTGGAACCAGTTTAAACTGGATTATGACTGATGAAGATGGAAGATTCATCCATCCAGGAGTAAAATAACGAACTTCTAGAGTTTGAAGTGATGCTTCGTACGGCGTGATCGGCGTCTGTACTGCAGATGAGGCGACGTTAGAGGAGCAGATCTATGTTCAAACACTGCTGATGCTGCAACATCTTCCTGTGTGTGTGTGTGTTGGCAGGAACTTCAGGAGCTTAAAGAGGAGCTTGAAGAGACCCGGCGGCGCCGTGACGCGCTGACCAGAGAGCTGGACAACACCAAGCTGACGGCTAGAGAGACGGTGAAGCTCCCATCGTTCATGTTTCACCTCACTGTAGATAAAAAAAGCTTTGCATCGTGTGTGTCTGCCTGCTGCAGCGCACCGTCCGGGGTGTGTGTGTGATCTGACCCTGGTGTGTGCTGCAGGAGGCCCAGCTGTGCGCCGTGGAGGAGGAGCTCGCCCTGAAGGAGGCGCAGTGGCTGCAGGCGGAGGCCAGGCTGCAGGAGGCGGTGACTGCGTTGGAGCAGGAGCTGCAGCAGGAGAGGGAGCAGCACAGCAGGGAGGTACAGTGAAGCTTCTTACCTCCTCCGCAGCAGGGCAGGTTGTGCACACGGCCGTGTCCGTGTGTTTAAACGCCACATGTTGTAAAAACTTTGGTTCTTTCTTTCCACCTCAAACGTCCAACCAATCACAGTTCTTGGAGAAAGTTCTGCCAGCTGGATGTGGCGAGAACTTCGGTCCAGCTGCAACGAGACGGCTCGTCTGATTACCCGGCTGGTTGGTAAACTGCAGCGGCTGAGTTAGATAAATAATAAGATCTCTTCCAGTCTGCTGGTAACGCCGTTAATCACCAGTTAGGCTAACAATCACCTGGAGGTGACCTCAGCCTCGTCCGACCAGCGCAGGTCTTATGAAGAGGTTCAGGTTTTTAGTTTTAGGATCAGAATCCAGCAGGTTGTTGGACGTTTGTCCTGGATCAGGTTTACACACACAGGTTGACTCCTGAGATGATCATGTCTTCACTGTGAACACAGAGAAGCTGCGTTAGATCTCACAGAGCGGCCGTGTTGTGGGCCGAGTCCCACCGCGGCCACGCTCAACCTCCTCCTAATGACCAGAGTTATGAGCCTTCCTGGACACACTAAAAGGCTGCATTCACATCAGGACAGTCTGCTGGACTTGGTCCGATTACGGACTCGTTTCAGTTGGGGGGGGGGGGGTTACACTGATCCGCACCGAGGCTGTGATCACCCTGCACTTCTGAAACAAATCACATCTTTTAAAAACATGCTTCACTTTCCAGCAGAGGCAAGAAAACTCGGAGCTGCGTCAGATTCTGGTCTGGTTGATCAGATTTCTGTCAGACTAAATTATTCTACGTCTCCACGGTGAGATATTCCTCCCGTCCAGAGCCACCCGTCATCCCACATGCGTGTGCTTTGGTTGGGTTTACCTGCGATGGGGCTGAATGGAAACCAGCCATTGCACGTCCTCCCCGATTTCCTTCACATTGTGAAGAAATGTACATTTCAGGCAGAAAATAATCATATTTTCACTGGAATCCGTTAAAAGGAGGGGGACGGCATTTCCATTCAACACTCTTTTATCTTTCAGACTTGATCACCTGACGGCGCACCATGCACACATACACACTCATGTTCATACACACTGAGCTCCCCACAATTACCCCTGGCTGCAGTGTGCAGACTGAGGCGCATCATCGGGTATGATAACGTGGGCACATGATGATGGGCCTCGATGATGGATGATGGACTTCGCGGAAGCAACCATCCGACGCAAAGCGGACGCCCCCGCGTCGTCCATTAATTTCTGATAATGGACATCTCGTCGAGCATTATCCCTTACTTATCTCTATCTAATTTAGGCTACCTAACGGTTAATACAAACAAAGGCTGTGGATGATAATTTTTCCTTCCAGCCATAACAGAGAAAGTTACAGTAGTCCAGGCGTTATTAAAGCATGACCTACATCTGTAGGTGGTCCGAGTCCACTCCTATGATCTGGATCAGAATTCTTTTGCACGTTCACATTTCCCCAAACGAAGACTTTCCGAACTAACGGACTCAGATTCAAGTCAAAAAGCGAACATGCTCTGCGTGCACGTTCACATCCGCCTTTTTGATCCGAATCCAATTCTAAAAGTCCCTTCCTGCATGTGGCGTAGCATTGCATTGTGGGTAAATCCATAGCGATGGCGTTAAGGGTCCTCTGCCTCGTCTGGTGTTCATACTGCGTCCATTGTTGCAGTGGATTTCTGCAGTATACTTGCATAAGACACAATAATAACAGCCATAGTTTGGTCTCCATGTTTAACTCTCAGACCATCCTGATGTGAACGCACCAGTAGAGCAAAACCAGCTTCAGGCTGTCCACACCTGTCCAAACCTTGGAACTATATTCTGTTCTTTGGTCAGACCGAAGGAAAACGCTGAGCTGAGCGTCAAACTTAAAGCGTCCCTATGATGCAGATTTCAGGCTTATTTATTTTAACATGCAAGTCCAGAAGGACAAGAAATAATCAGCATTTTTCACAAACTCCTTCATTCATCTCGTATTGATCCTCTCAGATCAGCCTCGGCCAGAAACACACCAACAGAGAAAGCTCCGCCCCCTGTCCTGTAGGCTGCGTCTGATTGGTCAACCGCTATGAGTAGTTATACTGAGCAGTGAAGGTGGGCGTGGCTTTCTTCTTTTGAACGTGCACAACCTAGAGAAGATGACCAATCACTGAGTCCCTCCCCCGGGACGTCACTAAAGTGTCAAAGTAGAAAAAACTCTAAAACCAATTGTTTCCGTCGCCATGGAGACCGAACGTGGAGAGTGGGTGTAGGAGATAAAAAACTGTGCCACTCACATGTCTGATGAGTTTACATCACTATAACACTGTAGAAAGCTCAGAAAACTAGACATAGCATCATAGAGCCGCTTTTGGGCTTCAACTACGTTCTTTTAATGTCTGTGACACATTTTATGCCGTTTAACTTTGTGTTTCATGTCATGGTTAATCTGAATTATTCTCGGTCATGTTGTTTATTCGCGTCGGTCGCGGTGTAGCCTGTCACATGCATACCTAAAATCTCCTGCCTTTTTATATATTTTTATATTTTTTTATTTTTATATTTATATTTTTTATCTTCATTTATTATTGATTTACTTTTTATTTTATTATTTATTTATTTTCATATTTATTTATATTTATATTTTTTATTTCTATATTTATTTGTTTTTATTATTTATTTAGTTTTTATTTTATTTTTTTATGTATTTATTTTTTTATTTTAATTTATTATTTATTCATTTAATTTTTTATTTTATTTTATTAGTTTTTTATTTCATTTATTGTTTAAGCTTACGGTGGTTAACCGTGAGCAAAGAAACAGCTTGTTCTGGTTCTGGTTCTGGTTCTGGTTCTGGTTCTGGCTGGACGGTTGCTGGTTGTCTGCTGAGGAATCTGGTTGCAATCAGGGAAAAACTGGTTGCTGTAAAAGCAGAAAATGATCATCCAAGCCGCTGACTTTCTGAGGACAGATTCTTTCTCTTCCTGCTGCTGGAAGCCTCTCATTCCTGCAGACCCCACTCGTTTATACTAAAACATCCTTTTTTTGAGGACAAGTTGTTATTTTAATGATCTAATTGTCTTTTTTATATTTTCAAACGTCTAAACACATTGAAGGAGAAACATTTTCAGTGTAAGACACTGTGTATAAATGGAGGGGTTGTTTTGCAGCTCAACGACATCTGTCAGCATCTTATTGATCCCTGCGCTTCCTGTTTGTCTTTGTAAGATCGAGATGATGTGACTCTTCGTTCCTCAGTGTGGTTTCCTTTCCCTTTTTCATGGGAGTTCCTGAATTTTCCCAGCTTCAGATTGTCCCATCATCACGTCGCCTCCTTCCAGACTGCTGCGAACATCTCATCCCCAGCCGACGTCTACGCTGCTGCTTTTTGCACATTTGAAGTTTATTTTTATGGAATGCTCCTTGAGATGTACCGTCTCGTTTTTGACGGGGTCCAAAAACATAAAACAATACATTATAATCAACAATTACACAAATTATATGCAAAACAATGTTTAAGATACAGACAAAACAAGAGCACAAACTTGCTCACTCCTACACCTCTCCACGCTCCTGCCTATGTGCAGATGTAAGACAAAAAACATACAGCTCGGGATGTCAGAATCAGTGATTGTTGAACATGTCATTTACCTGGATCCTGGTGGCCGTCGGCTTTTCCTGCCCTGTTGCTGCCACTGACGTCCCAGTCGCTCTTCCATCTCTCATTCCACCCAACCGTCCCTCTGGAACAGGATCCGGAGACGGCCTAGCTCCTCCACCTCAGGCAGAGACGCCCCTAACCGAGCCGGCCACGGAGGAGTCCGGCATCAGCAGTGTGCAGAAAATACAGACACAGAAGTAGATGTAGGCCTGTCGCAATAAGTCAGTTCATCGCATGATGAGAAAATATGCATGCAATAAGTTTGCCAGACGCAATCATTTTCATTTGTTTTTCTTTTCTGTCGTATTTGTTCTAAGACAAGATTAACTAAACACAACAAGCTTCCATCTGCACTTAAGACTTTAATAAACAGGCTAGCTCCATCTTCCCGACAGTCCACGATCACTGCGGTGTTTAACCGACAGATTAGATGCAAACGGGACGCTGCAACATGGTGTGCACTAAGGCTGTGACGATATGCTTTTGTCCCGATTCGATTCGATTCGATTTTTTTGGGTGCCGATTCGATTTAAATTGCGATTCCCAAAATTCTTCAATTTTGCTGATTTTTGTGGATTAAAAACAAACAAAAAAAATTTATAAAACTTTTTTTGCTAGTAATTTTTTTTTTAAATTTCAGTTAGAAAAAACACCCAAGAAGACAAGTAAAAATAAAAAAAACAATAAAAATAACACAACTATTATAGTGGATTAATTTTATGTAATTGAATGAAAAAAGTCGATTTTTTTAACTAAAAAAAAAAATCCTGATTTTTGATTTTTCGATTCGATTTTCCCACCCCTAGTGTGCACTCAGACAGCGTGGTTGGTGAAGCGATGCTGCCCTTTAATATAGTTAAAAAGAAACATTTTGAAAACTGTTGCAAACATTTCACAGCCAGTATGAAACGCCTGGATGAACATTCATGTTTACAATGACATGAAAAACGGCTTTTACCATTCCCACTCTGGTCGAGTCCAAACATGTCCCCTTATCTGAACATGAACATAGACTATGTAACTGGGCTACATGGTGTTTAGAGACCAGATGTTCCAGATAACCACGTTGCCAAAACCGCAGGAGAAATCCTGATGTGTTTGAGCAGAAACTAGTCTGCACATCGAGCTAAATGTTCTTTAGAAATGAAAGTTGATCTTTGAAAGGGCGTGTTTTGTTCTGTGAATGAGGAGGCATCATTCCAGCGCAAACGAGCTTACGCTCCAAACTTTATTGTCTTTTCATTCATCAAAAAAAAAAAAAAAAAAGAGCCCTTCTTCCTCGTACCGTCCAACTTAGATAGACTCAGGAGCAGACCAGCCACATAGCGCCCTCTGCTGTCAGTCTCTAAGACTTCATACATACATCATATCATGACGGGGTGTGCTTGCATTGTTACGACATTATTGTTATTTAATTGGAAAATGGTCTCAAAATAACGACAATAACTACTTAACGCAATATTATCGTCTATCGCAATAATTTTTGAGACAATTAATCTTATAGCAAAATTTACTGTCCACCGAGGAACGCCATCGTAGGCAAGAGACAGTCTTCGACGCGTGGACGTACACAGAAGATTTTACAGCATGCACGCACACACACACACACGCACACACACACACACACATCAAGAAATATAAATTCATCTGTGAATTCAGTCATTTACAGGAAAAGTGAAAAGCGTTACAGCAGGGTGCAGAAGGAGCAATAACCCCCCCCAAAAAAAACAAACCAGAAAGTTCCATAAAGTTCCAGTGGTTGGGTCACCGGTTGGATCTCGATTTAACATAACCGAGAGTCTGGATCGGGAAGGATTTAGTGATCCCACAACGGGACTTTTCTCGGTTTGTTCCACGTGGGATCCACCCGAGGGTTCTGGTTGGTTCGCGAGGAACCGCGAGCGCTACGACGAGGTCCAGCCGTCTGGTCGCAGACGGGACAGACAGCTGGACAGAGATGGAAGCAGGATGGATGAGCCGGGTGGAGCAGACGGAGGTTGTTGGCTGGAATTCCAGCGGGACAGATGTCTGAAGGTGTTACGAGGCCAAAACCAGGATCATATTTGTTCAGGTCTTCTTAAAGGTCATGTCGTGACCCGATTTTAGCTTCCAAACCCTCCTGGACTTGTTCTAATGCTGCTTCCCTCCCCGTCCCCCAGCTGGACTCCCTGCAGCAGACCCGAGGCCAGCTCCTCAAAGTCTCGGAGCAGATCTCCTCCACCATGCGCTCCTCCCAGGAGCAGCTCACCGCCAAGCTTCAGCAGAGCCAGACGCAGCTCTGGGAAGCAAAGGCCCACGGCGAACAGACCGAAGCCCGGCTGGAGCGAGCTGAGGCCGAGCTGGACTACACCCGCAGCCAGGTCCGTCGGCTGCAGGGGGAGCTGGAGCAGAGTGGAGTCCAGGTCCAGCAGGGTCGAACCCAGCTGGAGCAGAGCAGAGACCAGAACAGCCTTCTCACTGCTCACATCCAGCAGCTTGCTTCCCAGCTGAAACACAGCCGGGTTCAGGTCTTTCAGCTCCAGGCTCGGCTCCACGTCACCGAGAAGACCGCAGAGACCTCCTCCGAGTCCCTGCTCATCAAGGTAATGCTCTTTTCTTCCGTAACCCATAAAACTCTGCCATCGCTTACGTCACCGCCAGGTTACCGTGAAGGATAGCTTACCTTTCAGGTCGGGGAGCCCCGCTCCAGTCCTCCAGGTCCTGCAGAGTTTCTTTGTTTCCCTGCTTCAACACACGACCTGTGCAGAGCTTCTAAACCAGGTGTGTTGCAGCGGGGAGAAGTCTGATACCTGCAGGATGGCGGGACTTTAGGACACGGCTGCTATCGGCGATCTACCGAGGTTTTCCAGATGTTTCATATTAAACTCAGGATTTTTACAATCCAGCCACAAATCATCGTTTATTCAGAGACAATATGATATATCCCATCTGTGATCCATGATAACACCATTATTTATCACATTTTCATCACCATCACTACCATGTTGCTAAGAGACCTCTATCTCCACCTGGACATGACGATGTCAGACTTTCCACCAATCAGAGAGCTTAAACTGACGGTAACGTCCAATCTGGAGCAACCAAAGATCAACAACCAGGAAATAATGATCCTTTATGGCTGGAATAAAAAGTTTCTGATGTAGACAAACTGGCTGTAAATCACCAGTTTAATCCAGATACGATACATCGATACATCGATTTACTGCTTAGTGACTCGGTATTTGCACAAATTCAGTCGCAATCTGATTCGATTCAGTTTCAGATCCACCGCTTGATGTGAAAATGGTTTCGTTCTTATCAACATCAAGAGAAGCAGCTAAAATCATCATTTATTATTTTTATATCTGAGCTCAGGTATTAAATTAACTCAAATTGCTCTTCTACCAAAGAGACCGGTGATGAAGGGAAATCGACTCACAGAACCGACATCATTAAAATGACAAACCGTGTCTGATTAATGTTTACTGTATCGATTATGGATCAGTATCATTGGTTCATTGACCATATGATCAATACATCAGCGTAGATCTGTGTATCGTTACACTGCCAGCAGATAGTAGTACGAACAAACGCAGCTGAACGTGGTTTGTGGTTAAAAATGACGTTTTTCTGCTGTTGAAACGTCGTCGTGTTCATGCTGCAGGAGTCCGAGGTGACGCGTCTGCAGGCCAAGATCTCCAGTCTGGGTCGAGCCGTGGACCGGCAGAACCTGTACAGCCACACACTTCCCCTCTCTGCACACTCACCTCCTTCCTCCCCCAACAACCTCCAAGCCCAGACACGACCCTCCTCATCACCCCCTCCATGTGTCCAGCAGCTCCACAGCAGGAGCTTCCGCTCCTCCCTGGACCTCCCTCTCCACCTGAAGGAGACACTGAGGGAGGCTTTGAGCCAGCCGTCGTGGGAATCCTCCTCAGCCTCCGCTTCGTCTTTCCTGGAGACGGCTGACCACAGCTGGCAGGGCCTCAACGCCACAGAGGCCACGGCGGCGTCCGACCTGTCCTTCAACCCGCTCACATACATGCTGGAACAACAAGGTGGACCAAACGAGGAGGGAGGAGAGGAGCGGCGCAGCGAGTCGAGGGGGGAGTCGACGAGCACGCTTGTGGATCAGGAGGACATGAGCTCCCTCACAGGGATGCTGAAGTTCGTCAATCAGACGTTAGCTCTGCAGGAGGACCAGTCCGCATGGAGCTCTGCACCCCCAGCACAGACCTGACGGAGGCCTACACGCCCCAGGTAAGGCAACCAGTCCACCTGTCGGCACGAGGAGGAAAACCTTTAAAAGGAAAACAGAAAAATATCAAGATAAAATGAGTAGAAGTGTTTTTACATCGGGGGTTGTTTGGCTTACACAGACATTCAGGGCCTGGATGAGCCCCTGTCCAGTCAGCTCTCAGCGTTACGGTGCGTGCTCAGGTAAAAGGGGTGGAGTCTGCAACGCCTGACCAATCGCAAACAGTTCTCCTTTAAAAGATGTGAAGCATTCAGAAACAGCTTTCAGGCCAAAAGCGACACTGCTGCTGCAGTGAAGGCCAGGAAGGAGAGATGGCTGACGACTCAGACTCTCCTAATGCATGAAGTCAGGACATGAGACAGGATGAATGACATAGATGGACTTCACTCCGATCAGTCAGTGTAGCTTTGTGACTGAAGGGATGCTTTCCTCAGACCCCTTCGTTCCTTCCATAACTTCCACCTAGTTCTGACGAGGCTCGGCACGCCTTGTGTTTTATGTTGGAATATTAATATTACAGGTGGCATTTGATGATAAAACATGATCTAATTAATTACAGGCTTTGTCATGAATTAATCTCTATTAATCACATTTTATTTGCATTAAAATAAAGCAACGTTTATTGATATTTAAACAGATTTTAGTGGACGACTAAAACAAATGATTGACATTAATACTGTAAATCAAGCTCTAGTAATGTCTGGAGAAATGCATTTATTTTATAAGTAGTAAACAATAAATATAAAATACATCTCTGGCCAAGTTTTACAAACTTTTACTAACAGCTCCACATGTTCTGTGGCCGACAACATGGCATCTTAGTTTTCCCTTTTAAAATGTTTCTGTCCACACGCTTCATCAATAAACATTAATATGTGACAGTGAAGATGAGGTAATCACCTCCTGCTCTGACTGCAACATCTGGAACAAGCAGCAACCTCTGACGATTAAAACTGAAGCCTATGCAGAAGTGCATAAAACTGCAGTTCCTCCTTCAGCCACTAGGGGCTGCAAAACAGAGCGAATCCCCATAGACTCCCATGTTAAAAAGACCAACTTCACAACATAAATAAACATGTTTACAGCAGAAATAAACATGTTTACAGCCTGGTTCAAAAATCCATTTTAGGTTTAATAGGTCAGGTTTACCTTCATGACAACTGTGGGGGGAGTGGATTTTTTTCTAACTCGACCGTTTTAAAGTCATTTAATCTTGTAGTTCAGCATATTTAGGGGCGTGTCCTTTTGATTGACAGGTATCCGATCTCCCGCTTCAAGTCAGAAGAACGTAGAACAACCGCGGTTTTTAGCTGGTTAACAACATGACTTAGCTTTAGCCCGCTTACCTCCGTTAGCTGGTTAGCTCCTGTTATCTCCGGGTTAGTTCGGCTAGCTCTTAGCTACAGAAAGCTTGGAGTTCGCTCGATGTCAATCATCCACCATGACGCTCACAGCCCCCCTCTCAGCTCCACCTCTTTGCCCATATTTGTATTTTCCGGGTGAGATGACGTGCATGCCCCTGCCAAGATGGCGACGGTAGGAACCGCCCACCGAGCTTCAAGTTCAAGTTTATTCATACAGCACATTTCTACAGCAGCAGCTGCCCAAAGTGCTGAGCAGTAAAGCAACAAACAACAAAACTACTACTTTTCTTTTATACTAAAAAAATAATGAAAAAATAATTTTCCACTTTGCGGGATATTTTCAAACTTTCTTTATTTAATTCATGAGAAGTTTTATAGTATTTTATATTTACAGTATTTTTGTTCTCCCCATGTAGTGCGTGGGTTCTCTCCGGGTACTCCGGCTTCCTCCCACCATCCAAAGACATGCATGATAGGTTAATTGGTTACTCTAAATTGCCCCCCTAGGAGTGAGTGTGAGCGTGAGTGTGGTTGTTCGTCTCTCTGTGTGGCCCTGCAATGGACTGGCGAGCTGTCCAGGGTGTACCCTGCCTGTCGCCCAAAGCCAGCTGGGATAGGCTCCAGCTTCCCCGCGACCCTGAATTGGAATAAGCGGTTCGGAAAATGAATGAATGAATGAATAATCCAGGTATGATGATGATATGATGATAAAAAATCCAGATGTAAAAATAAAATACACATGCGTCTGCGTTGGTCAGCAGCATGTCTACTAAAGTCATGACATTTTAGTTCATCTTATTACACTTTAACCAGGTTTTTAAGCTGATTTCTCCGACATTAAATACCATTTTTCCCAGTTCAGAGCAGGCTCTGGGAACAGACTGCAGGGGTAAATCCCGAGGGAATAATTCCCCTAGCTTCTCTGGGAAATGTGGCTCTGTAAGTCTGGAGGAAGCAGATCAAAAATATCCTCCTGAATAAGACTGCAGCATTGATGAAGTCGAGTGACGAGCGCATTTAGGTCTGGGGAAGGACCCGGTGGACCGGGTCCAGAATGTAAACACTGCAGGGACCTGTAATCAGCACAGTAATCCCAGTTGCAGCTACAGGTTTCCCTCAATGGGAAGAGCCGACCTGGTTAAACAAGTTAAACTGTTTCTTTTTCCCTTTCAGGGAGGTGTCAATCGGACTACCAGCTTCCTCATCCTCATCCTCATCTTCATCCTCATCCGGTGTGTGATCCTGTGTTTATTAAATCTGTCCCTGTGTGTTTATATCAGTAAAATCAACAATCAGACTAGCTGAGATCAGTTTCTTTTCCAGGCTGAAAACGGCACATTTATATGAAAAAGTGGCTTATTTTATGTTCTGTCCATATTTATACGTACGAAGCGAATTAAAGAGTTTTTAGATGAAAACCGGAGGTTTTGTGGTTATTGCCCGAGGCAGGAATGTTCTGCATGTGATTACATAATAAACACTTTCTCCTCAGATTAAACATGATTTATCAGATATGATCATATGCAAAACATTAAATTTCATGGACCTTCTTAAACAGCTGTAAAAGACAGAAAATATTCTTTATATATAAACAGAGGGGGGCGTCATGGTGGTTAGCACGGTGGCCTTTGTACTCTCCTGTACAAAGAGTTTCCTTGTAAAGAGGAGGGGAGGAAAACAAACAAACAAACAAACCGTGAAGTCGACTAGCAGGGATCACACGTCACTGACCCTCCTGGACGCCTCGTCATCCGTTTCATGTTCAATCTGCTCCAGTTTAAATGTCATGTTTGACATTTAAACTGGAGCATTTCTGTTGTTGTTGTGTTCTTCTTCTTGTCGCTGTACTTCTAAAACAGTGCAAAATATTTATTAATATTAATATTAATAATATTAATAATAATAATAAATAAAGTATTTTAAATAAATAAATAAAAATAAGTAAAGTATTAGTATGCACAACCAATCAAAAGTTTGGATGCATTAATGAGAAAGTGTTGCAGTGAAAACGGAGTCCACATGTCTACAGTATCTACGGTTTAGTTACATGTTGTTGTACACATATATACAAATATATATCTGTAAATTGTTTTGTTTTATGCAGATCTGTAAGAAGGAAGAGTCCAACTTTTCCTTTATATTTAATACCATACCAGCCAACCGCTGAGTGTTTGGTTTTTATTTTAGTTTATGGATTTGTTTTATTTATTTCTTCTCATTTATTAATTTATTTTGTATAAATTATTTATCACTTCATCATATTTCAAATCAAATCAAATCAAACTTTATTTGTATAGCATATCAAACTGCTTAACAACATGAAAATAAAAAGTTTCACACTTAAAAACACACACAGACACACAACCCAACCCTTCCCCGGATCGTTTATGCCAAAATAAAAACTACTAACTTCAGGATTCTGTCTCTTGTTTTATTTTATTTATTTAAAATTTTATCGTATTTAGTTTCATATGAATATAACCAGGTTTTAGTATTAAGGTGTTAACTGGATGTGATGTTTGGAATAAACCTGTGATTATAGGTGTTGGAGGGCTTTTTGTTTTGGGGGAGGACCATCAGGATCCTCTAACGACCCAGTCAGAGCAGATTCTTTCCATCACAAGCTTCATGTGCAGATTTCTTCACAGCGTTCTCTCTGTTTTTCTTTGTTTGAGTGTTTTTGTGTTGTTTGGCCTTCTGAGGCAGAAAACCTCCCACATCTTCCTGGATTCTCACGTTACAAACCTTTTTAAAGAAACACGGCCATTTGCAGCAGCACTGCTCGTACCGCCTGGATGCATCGTTAAGACGTTAAATGGCACATTTGTGTTTCTGTCGCTGTGTTACGCTGGTGGAGCAGTTTCAGGGAGGACTTGGTTAAAGTTTGTGGTAAATGGCGTGCAGCGTCGCACAGCTCCACTTCCTGTTGCAAACCTCATCATATAAAAAGACAGTGAAGCAACTCAGCCTCTATCTGGCTTTTCTCTACATGCATCGATGTAAATTTGTTTTCCTATACACCCACTTTGTCCCACTGCTAATTTTCAGTACTATATCAACATATACTGATATTTTTTGGAGTCAGTTGTGCCAAATAAGCAAAAATATTTGAAAAACTATAGATGACATGTAATATAGATTACTCTAATATATTTTAACATATTTGAGTTAGATGAGCTTTGGCTGAAGAGTTTGATATGTGTGTTGTGTAAATCAGAACACATCATTTCCAACAAACTGCATCTTCCTTCCCGCTTTAATGAAGTATCTTATTTAATTTTATGGATAAAAACAGAAAAAACCGCCGTCAGCAACTGCAAGCTGTGTTCCAGTAGGAAGGAGGGGTCCCAGTGTCCTCCGTGTCCCCATGACAAACATGTTTTTTTTGGACCCTATATAGGGTCCAAAAAAATATAGAGAGACATTTTAACCTTAAGAAGAGTTTGATATGTGTGTTGTGTTGTGTAAACATCAGAACACATCATTTCCAACAAACTGCTTCTTCCTTCCCACTTTAATGAAGTATCTTTATTTTATTGGGTCATTCATTCATTCAATTATTATCCGAACCGCTTAATCTGCTCAAGGGTCACGGGGAGCTGGAGCCTATCCCAGCAGTCTTTTGGCAAGAGGCGGGGTACACCCTGGACAAGTTGCCAGTCCATCGCAGGGATCATTGTGTCCTTTAAAAAGTAAAAAATCAATGCTGATGATTTCAGATATTGCCTTTTAATGTCAATATCAGCCGATAATATCTGATATCTCTAGTTGTTTCTTTTGTCATCAAGCACAGTGGTTACAGCCTTACAATGTAAAGGTTGCTGAGCCAAGCTTTGGCTGGGGGGAGGTTCAACCAGTGGGCTTTCTGTAGCCCCCTTTCAACCGAGTTGGTTTCAGAACCAGAGCCAGACCGAGCACCGGCTCCTGGCTCTCAACACTGGTTCTGTTCAGGTACTGGTTCTGTTCTTTGCTGGACCAGAGTTGAGAACCACTTCACATTGCTTGGGTTGGCAGATGGGGGCGGGGTTACCTGACCAAAATAAGAGCAGCAACAATACATTTCTTATGTCAATGTAGTTGCTGCTCTCTGTGTTTGACTATTTAACGTTGACGGACAGCTGTTAACAGATGACTTGTCTTATCTGTTAAAATGTCGACACTAATCTGGAAGGCCATGAGCAGAACTGGCAGGGGAACCGCACACTCCTCCATTGTTTATGATTTCTCCCAGAGCTCTTCTTCTTCTTCCATTCTCTTTAGGAGGATGTATCCAGATAGGTAAATATGTTTTAGATGATGTGATGACACAGCACAGACCAGGCTCTCTCACTCGAACCAGAAACAGTTCTTTGGTTAGCAAAGAACTGGTTTCAGCACCAAACCAGCACCTGGTCTTTGGTGGAAAGGAGCTATTTGCAGAGTTTGCATGTTGTCTCTGTGTAAGCGTGGGTTTTCTCCGGTTCTCCGGCTTCCCACAGCACATGCGTGTTGTTCTATGGTAGTCATTGGCAAATTACTGGAATCTGTAACAAACTACTTTTTGTTGGGTGACGACAAACGATGCAGTTACCCCTCCACTTATATCTCTGCAAATATTTTGTTTGTCTGTCACTGTTGCCATTAGCTCTGTGTGTGTGTCTGTGTTTTCTTCTCTTCCTGTGTGGTAACGCTGCATGTTTTGCATCTTAATCGAGCTTGGTGTGGTATACTTGTTTGTGGAACACATCCTCTGAAACTGCGTCGCTCAGTGTTTTCTTCTTGTTAAAACTGATTTATTTTTTTCCTCCTCACTGTTGCCAAGCGCTGCTCAAAGAGAAACGTTGCATCATAGATCAAATATTTTGTCCTCCTCTTGAGCCTGGTCTCACTTTGCAGCTTCTTACAGTAGCCTTGTTACACAAAGTCCCTCCTCAGATTTCAGACACTTTGCAGACCCCTCGGCAGTCACATTCCCCAGAAGCAGTCATGATCCCATCTTATCTTTCCTCCTATAGAATACACTACATGGTGTGTCCATCAAATTGAAGTCTGAAGATCTAGTTCTTTTAACCAGGAATCGGTTCTTCTCCTCCACTACAAAGAAAAGTCTTTTAAGCCTACTCGTTCATTAACAACACACCGCTAGCACAATCCTGTGATGGACAGACTCTTGTTGCTAATCAATCCAGCCATAGACAGTATATAACAGATGAACAGAGCCTCCATGATGTCGCCTGTAGGTTTCTGAAGTGCTGAATTAAAGCTCATTGGGAGGTTTCTTTTCTTTTTCTTTTTTTCCCCTTATTTTATTTTATTTTATTTTTTGTTTTTGTGTCTTGTCCTGCATTTAAGCAAGCAGAATAATAGTCTGGATGCTGTGTTCTGCTGAGAAAATGTACTTTGCCAAGGGAAACTTGACTGGTATAATGTTCCCCTTAATATTCAGAATTCTTATGTTATTTCGCCATTTATTTTGCATATGTTTGTAATATAGAGTTTATACTGCTGGACCGGACTGGAGAGGATAGAAGAGAGACAGAAAGGGAAAGAGAAATAATAGAAAACACTTCGTAGAGAAGGAGAAATAAAAACATACATACGCATATACATGCATGTGCATTTGCTCATATAAACACATATTCATATATGTACATACACATATACACAAACAAGCCAACCTTGGATTCATATTCCTCCTGGACGAAGCTATCAACTGTCAGGAGCACCAAACACTAACAAGTTAAATATAACTGAGAAACACAGAAAGAAAACTCGCTGCTGTTGGTGAATAAACCTGCTGGCGACTGAGTCACTGTGTCACCTGCACAGTGACTCAGGCAAATGGAAGGCCAAGAGGATCCCACTCTGTATGTTCTGCATCCCACCTGCAGAACATACACAGTGGAATGTGTTCAGAGAAGAGTGATCATGCCAGTGTGACGCCGCCCACATAAAGGCAAATGGAAGGCCAAGAGAATCCCAAGACCCAGGCAACCAGTGGCTTCCCTCAAGCACAGGCCCCGACCGCCCCACTCCGGAGCCAGCCATGCACCCACCCAGGAGGGGACAGAGGGGGGGCCCAGCCAGAGTTCCCAGGGGAAACAGGCCATGCCGGGCACCGACCACCCAGGGCAGGCAGAGTGCAGGCCCCAAGAGCCTGAAAGCAAACCCCACCCCTGCAGGCAGAGGGCCCAGTCCACGTCAGTGGAGGGCCAGGACGCCCAGACCACTACCGAGCGGCAGCCAGGCCACATCCCAGTGCACCAGCCTCGCTCCCTGGGTAAAAGACCCCCCCTACCCCGTCCACATCAACACACACACATACACCCACACTCATGCACTCATACTCCCTACCCACCCCATCCTTTACACACACTCCATCTCACACTCCCCTACATCCCTGTCCCCACTCACATACTCCCCCATACACAGATACATACCATATAACACAACTCCCCTCACAAGTTCCTCTACACACCTCAACATACGCCACCCTACTCACCCCCCATTCACACACTCCTTTCTTTATCCACACACCATCACACCCCCCCCCAACTCCAATCACCCACTCCTCCCTTCACACACATACCCTAACTCACCCCTCTGTGTCCACTCATACACTATCTGCTATACGTGCACCTTCCCCAGTCATCCTGCCACCTCTATACACTTACACACTCCCCATCAAATGCCCCACTCTACACACACACACACCTCACTAAACCCCCTCCATCTGCATTCACACTCCCCCTTATAAATAAGCACATTCTATCATACCCACAATCACCTTGTCACGCCCCCCTACCACCAACGTTCCCCCCATTTACACACTCCCATCTGTCCGCATACGTCTGCCCCTCCACCCCATCCCACCACCCACCCACTTTCCCTCCTCTTATCCCCCCTCTACTCTCTTACATTCCATTTTTAACTTCATCCATTTGTTCCCGTACGCCCTCATCTTTCTTTCCCAACATGTCCCGTGTGAGACGCCCCTGGGGGAGCAGAGAACAGGAAGGCCCTGATCAGGTTCCCCGCGACTACCGCCCACCACTCCCACCCCGCAACCCCACAGACACAACTGACCCAGCAACCCTCAGGGCCAGCAGCACTAACCCCCCAGCCAGGCCAGCCTAGACCCAGGTCTACTGAACAGCACTCCCCCCACCCCGGCAAAGCCTCGGAAATAGGGGTGTGAGAGAAGCCCATCGTCCCTGCCTCCCTCCCCGCTGATGATTGTGAAGTGTGTGTTATTTACCATTAAAACTGTGGGGATGTAACCACACTGTGTTGGGAGAGGAACCACCTACACAGCCACACCCACCGTACACTGCATGGCCCTCCCCAAAAAGCGTGTCCATGAGTAGTCAATGTGTTTCTTGTGTTATGATGACTATGTATAATTAAAACTGGGAGATGAGCCGGTACTGGGTGCAGCAATCAAGACCACCTTCATCACCACTTACCGAAATATACCCAACTCCCAACGCCCTGCCTGTGTGTGATGGAGAGCGGGGAAGGAGAAGCGTTTGGGGATTTAGGTCCAGAGGTAAGTGAACTTCCCTCCAGAAGGTGAGCTGCCATCGGTACTAGGCATGCCTCCCATTCCCAGGAACCCCGAAGGCCAGGACAATCCAGGGGCAGCCGCCCCAATTGCCAGAGCCCTCAGTGACACCACCTAAAGAGCCGCTGCCCCACCAAGCGACCACATGCAAAGGGCAGCAGGAAGACAAGGAAGAGGAGGGCAACAGAAGGAGACCCCAGACCAAAGACCTACCTTCTTTGCTTTGCTCCAGAGCTTACCTTGAATGAGACTTTTTAATTATCTGCTTATATAAAAAGTTTTAAGATGAAATTGGCAGAGATATGATGTCTTACCAGCGCCTCCTCTCACTTACCTCTGCGCCTCCTCTCTCAACAACGCACCTCCTTACTCAACAACCTCATTGGGAGGTTTCCACCATTTTGGCATCTTTCCCGCAAAAGGGCCAATAGGTAGAGCTGAGAGCGGGGCTGTGAGCTTGGTGGTGGATGATTGACGTCTATCCAAACTCCAACCTGCCTGTAGCTAAGAGCTTACAGGGCGAGCAGAAGCTACTGGAGGTAGGCAGACTAAAGCTAAATAATGCTGCTAGCTGGCTAAAAACCACGGTTGTGCTACATTCTGGCTTCTTGCAGCGGGATATAGAGTTTCTGTCAATCAAAATGACATGCCTCTTATTATCCTGAATTTCTAGATGAAACTGATTATAAATCGATGAGTTATAAAAAAGTTCACTCCCCCCACAGTTGTCATGAAGGTAAACCTGACCTATTAAACCTTAAATAGATTTTTTGTTGCAGGCTGTAATCATGTTTATTTTTGCTGTGAAGTTGATCTTTATAACATGGGAGTCTATGGGGATTTGCTCTAATTTGGAACCCCTAGTGGATGAGGGGGGAACTGCAGTTTTTGGCACTTCTGCTAGGCTTCACTTTTAACCGGCGAAAGTTGCTGCTGGAGTCAAACTGTTTTTTTTTTTTGTTTTTTTTTGCTAGCAGCAAAACTACAAGAATATTTTTCATCTTTATTAAACTCAACATACCAAGAACCAGACACATAAGATCTATTTTTAAGTCTTGATTAAAGTCGTTTTCCTATTTCACGTATGATGACCGACACTGTCAGACCAATAACTCTGCAGTATATCACATGACCATAAACAATGAGTTAAGGTGCTTAGTAAGTAGCTTCACTTGAATTGCCGTTGTTACTCTTAGTGCAGATGGAAATCTTGTCAGCATTTGTCCAAATTTCTTTCCATGCCTCCTTGTGCCCCTGATAGTTCTTTCTCCCAGGTGTCGGGATGACAAGCTTGATTCACCTTTAATAAAATTCTGCCCATTGGGCTGAATGTTACTGATCTTTCGAGTTTTTTTACTGAATTTATATCGTCTTTGGTCCCCCTTTGGACCAAAGAATAAATAAAATGTAGTGTTGCGGCTTCCAAACCACCTTTGCCGCTGACAGTTTGGGTGGGGTCCTCCTGTTTGCTTATTTGTGTTGTGGTTCCTGCTCTGACCTGTGCTGCAGTGGGTGTGCCTGTTTCCCTGGCAATCAAGTCCACACCAGGTTCTCATCGGGTAATCAGCAGCAGCAGCAGCAAGATAAAAGGCCAGCTCAGTTCACCAGTCATCGCCTGATTGTTGTGTCATCTGCGGTAACAGCTCTCGGCCATTGCAGCATTTCAGCTTAAGAATTTAAACTGCTTGTTTCACAACTGTCTGTTCTGTCACCAGTGCATGATTCCTGCCTGCCTGCCCGTCAACCTGCCTGCCTGCCCGCCAACCTGCCTGCCTGCCCGCCAACCTGCCTGCCTGCCCGTCAACCTGCCTGCCTGCCCGCCAACCTGCCTGCCTGCCCGCCAACCTGCCTGCCTGCCCGCCAACCTGCCTGCCTGCCCGCCAACCTGCCTGCCTGCCCGTCAACCAGCCTGCCTGCCCGCCAACCTGCCTGCCTGCCCGTCAACCAGCCTGCCTGCCCGCCAACCTGCCTGCCTGGCCACCTACCATTCTGCCCAGGAGAACAATAAACCTGTCCTAGTATCCACATCCAATCTGCACTTGGGTCCTTGTTTGTCCTACACTACAACAATTTGTGACGTGCGAGAACATTCTCTTGACAGAATACGCTGCAATCCAGGGATGCGTTTAATACTTTATTGCGTCTCCAAGCTATAACAGCGCAATCAAGATTGAATGAATGGATTGTTTTAACCAGGGAGATAACAGACAGAAATGATGTATGAATGTGTGGATAGCGGTCAACAAAATTATGGTGACTACCCCACCCTTGCTCTCTCATCCATTTCCCAGGTAAGTATGTGCCTTTATACACCTCTGTGCAAGCACACGCCCAATCACACACAAACCACCACCTCTGCCACACACACTAATGCACCGTGCACCTCCTCCTCATCTATGTCTCCTACATGTAGGCTTAAATTCCCTGAAGCGGCTTCGGCTGTCGCCAAGGCAAAAACTCGGGCATGGGAGGAGTTTGGCGAGGCCATGGAGAAAGACTTCCGGACGGCTTCGAGGCGATTCTGGTCCACCATCTGGCGGCTCAGGAGGGGTAAGCAGTGCTCCATCGACACTGTGTACAGTGGAGGTGGGGAGCTGCTGACCTCAACTCGGGACGTTGTGGGTCGGTAGAAGGAATACTTCGAAGACCTCCTCAATCCTACCAACACATCTTCTGATGAGGAAGCAGAGCTGGGGGACTCAGGGGTGGACTCTCCTATCTCTGGGGCTGAAGTTGCTGAGGTGGTTAAAAAGCGGTTTTTGTCCTGGCTGCGGAACAGTGGACCAGCTCTATACCCTCTTTGGGGTCCTGGAGGGGGCATGGGAGTTTGCCCAACCCGTTTACATGTGCTTTGTGGACCTGGAGAAGGCGTTCGACCGTGTCCCCCGGGGGCTCCTGTGGGGGGTACTCCAGGAGTATGGGGAACCGGACCCCCTTGTACGGGCTGTCCGGTCCCTGTACGACAGGTGTCAGAGCTTGGTCTGCATTGCCGGTAGTAAGTCGGATTCGTTTCCGGTGAGGGTTGGACTCCGCCAAGGCTGCCCTTTATCACCGATTCTGTTCATAACTTATATGGACAGAATTTCTAAGCGCAGTCGAGGTGTTGAGGGGATCCGACTTGGTGGCCTCAGGATTGGGTCCCTGCTTTTTGCAGATGACGTGGTCCTGTTGGCTTCATCTGGTCGTGATCTCCAGCTCTCACTTGAGCGATTCGCTGCCGAGTGTGAAGCGGCCGGGATGGGAATCAGCACCTCCAAATCTGAGACCATGCTCCTCAGCCGGAATAGGGTGGTTTGCCCTCTCCGGGTCGGGAGTCAGGTCCTGCCTCAAGTGGAGGAGTTTAAATATCTTGGGGTCTTGTTCACGAATGAGAGAAGGATGGACCGCAAGATCGACAGACGGATCGGTGCGGCGTCTGCAGTCATGCGGACTCTGCACCAGTCTGTCGTGGTGAAGAAGGAGCTGAGCCAGAAGGCAAAGCTCTCGATTTACCAGTCGATCTACGTTCCTACCCTCACCTATGGTCATGAGCTGTGGGTCGTGACCGAAAGAACGAGATCTCGTATACAGGCGGCTGAAATGAGTTTCCTCTGCAGGGTGGCCGGGCTCTCCCTTAGAGATAGGGTGAGGAGCTCGGTCATCCGGGAGGAGAACAAAGTAGAGCCGCTGCTCCTTCGCATCGAGAGGATCCAGTTGAGGTGGCTCAGGCATCTGGTCAGGATGCCTCCTGGATGCCTCCCTGGTGAGGTGTTCCAGGCACGTCCCTCTGGGAGGAGACCCCGGGGAAGACCCAGGACACGCTGGAGGGATTACATCTCTCGGCTGGCCTGGGAACGCCTCGGGATCCGCCCCACAGAGTTGGCAAATGTGGCTGGGGAGAGGGAAGTCTGGGCTTCCCTACTTAGGCTGCTGCCCCCGCGACCCGACCCCGGATAAGCGGCACGAAGACGAGACGAGACGAGGCTTAAATTTGCAATAAAATACAGGGGCTCTCAGTGTGGTGAAAGTTTGTGTTTGTCTCTTTCTGAAACAATAACTATCAGGCAAACGTTTGGACACACTTTCTCCAATGGGGAAGTGTGTCCAAACTATTGTCTGGCAGTGTGTAAACACACCAAGAAAGAAAGAAAAAACTTCTGTATTTATGGAGAAGTGACGTGAGCTTCCAGTTCCCTGCTTTGCATGTCTTGTGCTGAGCTTTTCACGCAGCATCACCAAGATGAAATTAGGACTTATTCTGTGGTTTTTACAGTAATTTACCTTTAGGTTTCTGCATTTTTTGGCTTTTTTTAAATAATAAACAGTTGGATCTAGAACTCTTGAAAAGCTTTGTCATCGGATCATCAGTCCAAAACATGAACCTTGTCTTCAATTTGTCTTTTTTTAGATGATTGAGCAAAACTGCAGTAAAACATGAGGGAAGTGAAGCTTCTCACCAGGAAAAGTTTAAATCCAAAACTGTATGTGGAGAGAATGTCACGCACATTTTCTCCCCAGTTTTACACAATCAACAAGTTACCCCATCATCTCTGCACTGCAGCTGCTTCCTCTTCTTGTTCCTTGTTGTCTGAGAGAGTGGATAATAATATTAATTGAATATGGGGAGTGAAATAACATCTCTGAGGATGAAAAAGAGCAAAATCCCCCAAATCCCAAGTTATTATTGTTGCACACAATTTTAGCTCTTGAAAAGAGGACATTTGGTCACCATAAACTTAGGATGTATAATATTGTCTTTTATATTTTGTAATATAATCAAGCAGCAAAGTTTGGTGATTAAAAATGAACCCTGTATCTAAAACTGCAGTTACCCCCTCATACACCAGGGACAGCTTCATTGGGGCGTGTCCTTTTGATTGACATGCACATGATATCCTGTTTCAAGATGGCAGAATGTAATACCACAGTTTTTTTATTCAAATTTCCCAAGTTCCCAGTTGGGTATACAATGTGAATGCCCTCTGAAGTTGGAAATCCAATGGGAAAGTGGGAGCAGACCCACCTACCCAGAGTTTACTAGTAAAGATGACTGTCCATCAAAACAAGGTTGAATAAAACCAAGAGTAAACGTACATTCACGCTCAATGTGTTTGATTTATTGCACACAGATTAGATTTAAAGGTGGTAAGTTTATAAAAAAGGATGGAGCGTGAGATCGACAGACGGATCGGTGCGGCGTCTGCAGTCATGCGGATTCTGCGCCAGTCTGTTGTGAAGAAGGAGCTGAGCCAGAAGGCGAAGCTCTCAATTTACCAGTCGATCTACGTTCCTACCCTCACCTATGGTCATGAGCTGTTGGTCGTGACTGAAAGAACCAGATCTCGTATACAGACGGCTGAAATGAGTTTCCTCTGCAGGGTGGCCGGGCTCTCCCTTAGAGATAGGGTGAGGAGCTCGATCATCCGGGAGGAGATCAGAGTAGAGCCGCTGCTCCTCCGCATCGAGAGGAACCAGTTGAGGTGGCTCGGGCATCTGGACAGGATGCCTCCTGGACCTCCCTGGTGAGGTGTTCCAGGCACGTCCCTCTGGGAGGAGACCCCGGGGAAGACCCAGGACACGCTGGAGGGATTATATCTCTCGGCTGGCCTGGGAACGCCTCGGGATCCCCCCGCAGAGTTGGTGAATGTGGCTGGGGAGAGGGAAGTCTGGGAAATTAGGATGGCTACATTACATGGCTACAATTCACACTGGAAATACAAGCCAGTCCTCAGTTTCGGAGGTCCGACACAGATCTGGAGCCCCATGCCGACAGATACACCACTGTGGGGGAGAAGAAAAGGAAAGCTCAGATTGAGACGTCTTAAAGGGAGACTATTTGGGTGCACACCAGCTTTACTATATTCCTTTACTTAGCTGCTAGTAGGCGTTGCATCAGTTTCCTCCTGGCCTAATCAGTTCCACACTGTCTCTGGGCTTCTGTCTGCAGTCCTTAGAATTATTCCCTTTTTTTGGCACACCAGGTCCCACCATCACCGCAGCTTGATCTTCATCCTTTTGTCCTCCTCCCCTTCATGTGGCTCTGCTCCCTTCCCTTAATGTGGTTGATTAAACTTTATGTTAAATAAATGAATAAAAGTGATGAATGATCCACTAATTTTCCAAACTGCTTGTGAGCCAGAACAACCCCTTGCAGCGGGAAACACATCTGTTCATCGTTTTATCAGGGATTACACACCGTGTTATTCTCCATGAAGCAATAAAGCTTGAATAAATATGGAAGATCCTTGTTTGCCTATTGGCACATCAGGATGTTGATTCTGTGGGATGTGTTGCTCTTATGAGTTCATGTGATGGAGATGAAGACTAAACCTGCAATAAAATCTGCCTTTTTTTTCCCTCTTTTTCTCCAAGTATCCACCTTTCTGTGTCTCTGAGAGGTTCTGTGAGGAGGGTGTTTGCTTTTCACAATTTAAAAAAAAAAACCTGCAGCAGTGGGAATACTGACAGAAATGTAACACAGGTAGGCAACAACTGTTTCTGTCAATGTTTCCAATAAAACTAAATTATATTGGTGAAAAAATGACAAACAACCACAATATAAAACTTAAAAAGCTTGAAGATTATAACACTGTTTACACTATATATTATATATTATATATTTTATAATACATATTATAAATGATATATTATATATGTTCTTTTGTGTGTCTGCTGTGAGTTGCGGACACAACAGGTTATCTGCATGCAGTCCCGAGCAGCTTTCTTCATTGACTCATAGTGTTAAATGCCCGTCACCAAGGAGCTGGGAATTCATTTTATCTGCCTGCTTACACACCGTTATCCAGCGTTCAGCCTGGTCAAACCTTGTTTGAGCTGAGATTTCATGGTTTGGTGGCGTCAACCCGGTGTGACCTCAGCGAGGAGAGCAGTTAGCGATGACTCAGCGTGGAGAAAACAACCATTAGCAGTTAGCGCTGCTGAAAGGTCATCGTTATCTCCTTCCACAGCGCCCCAACTCTCATTAAACTTAACTACTATACACACATTATAGGTAGCTGTTGTCTTTTTGTTTGTTTAGCTGCTGCAAACTTATCAAACCATACCAAAAATGTTGGATATTGCTATATTTATGACATTTTACAAACTCAATTTGGAAGACAGAAGGACACTGTATGTCAGGGGTGTCCAAGGTTAGTCCTCTATGGCTGCTCTCCTGCTGGTTTTTGATCTAGCATGTTCAAACACACCTGGCTCACATTAAATGGACAACATACGAGGTTCTGCACAATGACTGATTAATCAGAGTCAGGTGTGTTGGAACAGGTATGCATGGAAAACACGTACCGGAGCTGGACACCCCCTCCTTTTTATAATATAAATACTGAACGCAATGATTTGCAAAACTCATCAACTCATATTTTTTTCCCAATGAACAGAGGAGGCAATACCTGGTCCAGAAAGTAGAAGTCTTGCCATGTTTTTGGATCTACCTGTACATTTAGAACAGGCTCGTTTACCTGGCAAATAAACTCTGCTCATTAAATTCAGCTGGTTTGGTGACTGGTGGGAACAGCTGCCGGACTGGACTTTTACTTCCTGGACCAGGAACTGCCACCTCTGCCAATGAAACATAAACAAATCAAAGACTGAGCATCTCATTTTCATTCATAGAACATATGAGTTGATTGTTAGTGTGATGCAGCAACATCTCAGTAAAAAGTAGTTCTAGGATGATGTTTAGCATCTCCTCTTCTCCTAACATCTGTCTGGAAACATCTGGGAATTGAGGAGAGCAGCTGCTGGAGTTTTAGTAGAGGAATGTCGAACCATTCTGGTCTGGGATTTCTGCTTCCATGATGCTCCAGATGTTTTGTACTGGTGAAACTGGACTGCAGCAGACCAGTTCTCCTGTTCCACCATCAGGATGTGGTCCAGCATGGTGGAAGGTCTTCCCTGAAAGAGACGTTGTCTGGATGGGAGCAGATGTTTCAGCATTGATGGAGCTTCCCAGATGTGGAAGCTGCCCACGCCATCGGCACTAATGCAACCCCATCCCATCAGAGATGCAGGCTGATAACAAGCTGGATGCTCCCTCTCCTCTTTAGTCTGCAGGACACGCCGTCCATGCTGTCCACTAACTATTCCACATCTTCATCCAGGTTTCCACTCAGAACATTTTAAATGAGCTTTGGTCCAGAGAAGACGCCGTGTTTCTGGATCCTCTTCACATATGATGGAGCTTTAACCTGCATGTGTGGATTTCACAATGAACTGTGTGGTTTCTGGAGTCTTCCTGAGTCCATGAACTGGTTTCCAGTAAAGAATCATGTCTTCTTTCTATTCATCTTGTTGTATGTCTGTTTCCATGCCTCCCATCTTTTCTTACTCGATGCTTTGCTGCTGGTAACAAACACACTGCTAGGACTTAAAGATGTGAGAGATGTGATTCGTATGTGAAAGATCTGTGTTTGGGGAAAATAGAACCAGTTTTAACATCTGAAATGTTGTTTATTTTCCAGTTGTACTGGGAATAAAAAAACTGGTTGATGGTTTTTTTTACATTTCACACAACATCCAGATATTTTCTCAGAAACTGGATTTGTAGGAGGATGTCAACAAATAAATGATGAAGCTCTTCTAGCCTTTTTAAATCTCATCTCATCTCCTCTTGTTTCATCTTATCTCGTCTCTTATCGTTTCCTCTTGTCTCATCTCATCTCTTCTCCTCTCTTCTCATCTGTTCTCTTCTCTTCTCATCATATTTCTCATATTCTCGTCCCATCTCGCTTTGTTTTCCTCTCCTCTCTGTTTGTCTCATCTTGTCTCGCCTCATCCCATCTCTCCTCGTTTAATCTCGTCTCATCTCATTCCTGTCTCATCTCAGCTCACCTCAGTTCACCTCGCCTCGTCTTGTTTCAAGGTTATTTTTCTTTTTATACCTAATCTTACATTAAACAGGTTTTTTTCCTGAATGACAAAATTTAGAAATCCTGGAAGAGCTTTGGTACCTTTCTGCTCTGCTTGCTTTTCCTCAACACTGAGGACATATAAGCCTCCAGTGAGAAGGATCTAATCCATTTTGGCTTGGCTGCATTGTTAGCGGGATGTGCATCAGGCAGCTGTCAGCGAATGGCACAATGGGCTTCCGGCCAAAGTGTCATTTCCTGTTGGAGCATGAGGCTTGCGCTTCCCCCGGTCTGGCACCAGCCAGCTCCCTCTGCTCAGATAAACAAATGAACTAAGAGAAGTTCGGCAGACTTTCTACTTGGAAGAACAAAATTAGTAAATTGTTCATTGAAATCCTAAGTGGGGTTTCTAAGGAAACTGTCAAACCCAGGAGATAAGGAGACATGAAGATAGCAGATGCAGAAACTGATGCAGAAACACTGAACAACACTCGATCACCGACTGCAGCCTTTAATGAATTACACAGAATGAACCCTTCTCTCACTGGGACACACGCGAAACTTTCACCTGTTTATTGAAACTATGATGAAATGTCCTGTGAGAAAAGTTTGTCCACTCAAACCCACTTCCCTCTAATTGCAACTCTGATTACAAACCTGTCTAATTCTGCTGCATCCTCCAGATTACAGCAGAGGCTTATCTTATCTCTCTGCAACAAAGGAAGAGCTAAAAGTAATGTGTGCAGAATTCGTGAGAAGTTTACAGGAATTTTCCAGAGCTGCAGACTGAACTTCAGGCGCCTGTGAAGAAAACTGAAAAGATGTGGTCGCCCAGGTGGAGGTGTTCTGGCTGAGGCCGGCGCCGGGTGCAAGCAACACCTTGAGATGGTGGTTCCTGACTCTGGATCATCTCTAGTCTTTTCCAAGTTTTTGTAGGTCGTGTACACAAAGTCTTGGTGTGAAACCTGTTTATGTGTATGTGGTGGGGATGATGTGGGGGATGGGTGTTCTAAATATATAAAGCTCTTGTGTTTTTAGTATGTATAAATATATATAGGGCTTTATAAATAAAGTTTCATTTTCATAAAGTTTGATTTTATTTGATCCTGATATGAACTAGTCAGTTATGAAAATGGATGGATGATTTGATTTGTAGGACACTTTAGTTTTTATTTATTAACTTTATTTTAACTGGAAAGTTTCACTTTGATGGTAAAAAGAGTGATCTCAACACAGTTCACAGGAAACATACAGATGTGACAAGAACACAAAAATATTACAGTTTTTACACAATAAACAAAATAAAACCAGGGACGGGTGAACATGGCGTGCTAGAAGACGTGTTCTCGCTGAGCTGCCGCTCCAACTACCGTTTATCGAGTTGCAATACGTGCTACTACCTGTGCAATCTACATGCGAACACATTACATGTTTTTTACATCTTTATCTGAGATTTACTTTGCTTGTGAACGGACAACGATGTCTAAACAGACGAAACTTCAACCGAAAAAAGTGGCGGCTGCAAATGCTAACGCTAGCCGAACAGATGCACAGCTAACCGATGACTTGCCTCCTCCAACTCAAGTCTCAGGAGATACTGAGGCACTAATTCTGAAAGTTTCTGAGCGTTTCAGCGCTGTAATGGAGGAAAAGCTGTCTAAGTTTTCGGAGACATTGAATAAAGTTTCCACTACGTTGGAGGACCACTCGGCGCGCATTACAGCCGCGGAGCACAGAGTTTCCGGCGTGGAAGATGAAGTGTCGGTGATGGTGGAAAGGCTGAATGAAGCCGAAAAGAAAATCAGTCTGTTGACCAGTTGTGTGGACGAATTGGAGAATAGAAACCAATGGGACAACATCCGGATTACCAACCTGAAAGAAGGCACAGAGGGAACGAATCCTATCCAGTTTTTCGAGACGTGGCTTCCCTCGCTCCTTGGCCTGGATACGGGATCCGGTGCCATAAAACGCATCAAGATGGACCGTGCACACCGGAGCCTTGCTCTGCCGGGTCCCCGTCCATGTCCAGTGATAATCAAGCTTCACAACCCCACTGACAAACAGCGGATCATGGCAGCGGTCAGAGCATCATCAGAGCTCGAATATGCCGGGGAATGTGTCCATATCCACCAGGATTTATCTTCTGCTGTGTAGAGGTTTCAACGTTATGTGCCGTGCGCTCATTGTATAGGGCATACGTTTTATTATGCGCTTTCCTGCCACGCTTACCCTGAAACACGATGGCATCTTGCACAAGTTTTCCACACCGAATGATGCGCAAGCATTTGTTGATTCCCTGAGCTGAGTAAACAACGGCAGAGAAATAATCGATACACTGGATGTTCAAGTAAGTGCATCGTAGCCTTTTAGAGGTTAGGGAACAAATAAAAGGACCAAAGAAAAAGATACTTTCGTATTGTTTTGACACTATTCTGAAGGGAAGTAGCACAATATTTGGACAAACATTTGTTTTGTGACTATTAGAATATGTTTGAGTCGGAGTGGGAATATTGCTTTTATCCTGAAGAGCGGAGATAGCTTTTGGCTACACCTGTTTTTTTTCCCCCTTTTTATGCCACCTATAGGGTGGCTCGTTTTGTTAAACCAATAGTTGTGTTTTGTTGCTTTGGTTTGTTTAATGAGTGTGTAAATTTTCTTGGGCCATCAGTGTGTGATGGTAGTGTTTCTTCCAGCACAGCTAGTCTAGGTCAGAGGTTGATTATGTCCATTTTTATTTCTGTGTATTTTTTGGTTTACTATGGGGCACTTTGCTTTATAATATTAATGAGAACATTATGAGTAACACCAAAATATTGACCCTTAATGTCAAGGGTTTTAATCACGTTATTAAAAGACGCAAAGTACTTTCCATGTTTAAGGTGCAGATTGCTTTATTACAAGAAACTCACCTAACTGACCCTGAGCATACAAAATTAAAGCGTGACTGGGTGGGGCAAATTTACTATTCCTCTTTTAATTCTAAAAGCAGGGGTGACGCTATACTCATTCATAAAAACTTACCTTTTGTTTTGGAAAGGATTGTAAAAGATGAAGAGGGACGATTTGTGGCATCACCGGGATTTTATTCGGGGAAAAACTTTTAATTGGCAGTGTATATGCCCCAAACACATATGAGGCTACATTTTATTCAAAATTTTTGGCCGAGGTTTTGTCTATTTGTTCCATTCATGTTATAATTGGGGGTGATTTTAATTGTGGTCTAGAACCTTGTCTGGATTACAAGCCATCTAAAGCGCAACCACCCTCTAGAATGATGAGAGCTACAAATGATCAGTGTAATGACCTTGGCCTTTTTGATGTTTGGAAGATTTGCAATCCTCTCTCCAAGGATTTTACTTTTTATTCCCGTCCTCATCACTCCTTTTCTAGAATAGACTTTTTGTTTTCTTTCTAGGTCAATCCTTGACAGAACTCAGTCATGTTCTATCAGTCCATGTGTCCTTTCAGATCACTCGTCAGTCGTCATGGAATTATTTCCACCATATTATGATCCTTTATCAAGACATTGGCGCTTAAACCCAGTTTTAATGAGTGACCCAGTATTCATGAAATACTTAGAAGAACAATGGGACTTATTCATGTCCACAAATGATACACCTGACATTAGTGCCTCTACTCTGTGGGAGATGGGCAAAGCATTTCTGAGAGGCTCCATTATCTCATTTGTTTCTGCAAAGAAGAAGAACTTAAAAAAACAATTAGAACTCGAACAGCAAATTGCTAGTTTGGAGAGGGACTTTAAACAGTTTTCCTCTCCTTTGATGCTTAAACAATTAGATGCAGCCAGATCTGCTTTAGACCAATTGCTTACTCATTCATTCATTCATTCATTTTCTAAACCGCTTTATCCAAATCAGGGTCGCGGGGAAGCTGGAGCCTATCCCAGCTGGCTTTGGGCGACAGGCAGGGTACACCATGGACAGCTCGCCAGTCCATCGCAGGGCCAATTGCTTACTCAAAAAGCAGAAACAGCAATATTTTATGCAAAACACAGATTGCTTGAATCTGGAAATAAACCTGGAAAGCTTCTTGCCCGACTCGCACAGGGATAAGGCGGATCTTATGCAATATCCTCTCTAAAAGACAAAAAAAGGTGATTTACATTTTGAACCTAAAATGATCTGTAAGGTAATGAAAGAGTTCTATCAGGTACTCTACTCTTCAGAATGTGGTGATACATCAGGTCCCTGTGAAACCTTCTTCAATAAGATTAATCTCCCAGGGTTGTCTGCACAACAAAGCTCAAATTTGGATGAACCAATAACAACTCAAGAGGTCCTGGAGGCCATACAGTCCTTAAAAGCTGGAAAGGCCCCAGGCCCTGATGGGTTTGGGCCTAATTTTTATAAAAAAAACTGGCCAAGAAAATTGTTGGTCCATTGCTAAATGTATATAAAGAATCATTAGTGAGTGGAACTCTCCCTCCAACTTTGAATATGGCGCATATCTCTCTAATCTTGAAAAAGGATAAACCTTCAGAATTGTGCGCATCTTATAGACCGATAAGTTTACTTGGTGTAGATTGTAAAATTTTAGCCAAAATTTTGGCAAGGAGATTGGAGGAGGTGTTGCCAATACTAGTAAAACCTGACCAGACAGGTTTTGTTAAAAACAGGTACTCCCACTCCAATTTGAGATGTTTTCACAAAACAAGAACTATAGGGCACTGGCAATTTCACTCGACGCTGAAAAAGCGTTCGACCGGGTGGCGTGGGCGCACCTTTTCAACGTTCTAAACAAATTTAACCTTGGCCCTGTGTTTGTAGGATGGGTAAAATTACTGTATAATGCTCCCATGGCAAGGATCTTAGTGAATGGTTCAATATCTGATTGTTTTCCCTTGGGTAGAGGAACCCGCCAGGGCTGCCCCCTCTCCCCTCTTTTATTTGCTTTGGCTTTGGAATTTTACTATTTCAGATTTGTACAAATTAAATTTTAAGACAATTTTACACTCGATAAAGACCGATCTAAATAGGTGGTTTAACCTTCCACTGTCATTATTAGGCAGGATAAGTTTGATAAAATGAACATCCTCTCTAGGATTCTCTATCCTATGCAAATGTTGCCTCTTAAAATAAACAAAACTACTTTTAATGAGATTGAGAAAAGTTTGTCAAAATTCATATGGCATGGAAAGAAATCTAGGCTTAAGATGAATGTTCTGCAACTTCCATATGACAAAGGGGGTCAGGCATTACCTAATTTACAATATTATTACTGGGCATGTCATATACGTATTATATCAGGATGGTTGCATTCAATCCTACACCAATCTGATCCACATATGGATAATTGGTGCTGTGAGTCTTTATCTCTATTGAGTCTACTATCTTTAAAAATAAATAAGTTACCGGTTGTGGTAAAAAACAATGACGTTTTGTTTGTCACACTTAAGGTTTGGCATAATATTAAGAGTCATCTTGGCCGGAAAAACTTTTCAAGTGCATTGCAACCTCTAATTAATAATGTAACGTTTCTCCCAGGCACAGGGTATGGTATATTTCATAATTGGCATAACAAAGGTTTAAAACTAATATGCAACTTTTTTGAGAAAGATGTTTTCTTGTCCTTTAAACAAATTCAGAATAAGTTTGCAATCCCACAAAAAGACTTTTTTGGTTTTCTCCAGGTCAGACATTATGTCCAGTCCTCCCTCTCTTTTCCACATGACCAACCAATTCTTAACCCAATAGAAAACTTTCTTCTCAAATTTAACGAGAACACCAGTTTTCAAAAGAAGTTTATTTCTCTTTGCTACACAAAACTAATGGAAACTATTCCTCAGTTGGCTCACACAGCCAGGTCGTGTTGGGAGGCAGATATGGGGACTGAGCTTAGTGATCAAATTTGGTCGAATGCATTTATGTCTGCCAAAAAAAATCTTTACTTGTAATAGACTTAGAGAAAACCAATATCGTATTTTATACAGACTCCAACGTACTCCTCATTTTATGCATAAAATCTCACCTCAAATCTCACCTTTTTGTATAAAATGTAAAAACAGAGTGGGCACATACTACCACTGTGTCTGGCGATGCCCACTTATATTAAGATTTTGGAAAAATGTTGCTACAGAGCTCCATTCTATTTTTCATAGACCAATTCCTGTTGACCCCATGCTGTTTTTGCTCGGCCACTCACTGGAGCAAATTGTGTTGCCTGATCAGATGGAATTATTGTGCAAACTTCTTCATATGGCAAGAAGGTGCATACTACTTCAGTGGATTCAAGTACAGCCTCCATCTGTCACACAGTTGTACAGAGAGACTTTTAAAGTTTTTCCGATGGAACGTCTTAGTGCCCTTGTTAAGGGCAACTCGAACACTTTCTATAAAACATGGCAATCCTTGCTGGACTACTTGCCTCAGAACATTGCCGAGATACTTTGTACAGGAGGCTCACATTTTCTGTTTAAAGGGAATACCTTGTAAAAACTCAATGTCACATACTATTAGGACATATTGCGCTGGAAATGCATTGATTTGGACTCTGTAATAGTCTGTAATTATTTAGACATATGGGCTGTGCTGTGCTGGATTGTGTTGTGTTGTGTGTGTTTTTCAAAAAAAAAAAAAAAAAAAAAAAGACAATAAACTACATTTGAAAAAAAATAAATAAATAAAACCTTAATCAACACCCCCGGCTGTGGTCATCCTGCTAGGGGTGTTGGTAGGGGTTCTGCACTGCAGCCATATGGCTGTCGTGTGGACCCTGGCCTGCCCCGGCCTGGGCGTTACCTGTGACTGCGTCTCTGTTGGTCACTCCTGGGGCGGCTTCTGATGTGGATTCCCCAGATGTTGTCTCCTCACAGCAGTGTCAAGCCAGATGCAGACGACAGAATCCTGAAGTTAGTAGTTTTTATTTGGGCATCAATGGTCAGGGGGAAGGGTTGGGTTGTCTGTCTGTGTGTTTGTGTGTGTGTGTTCTTAAATGTGAAACTGTTGTCATTTTTTAATGTCAAGAACTTTAATATGCTTTTGTATGAAAAGTACTATACAAACAAAGTTTGATTTAATTTGATTTGATTTGATTAATAAAACGTTGATTCAAAGATAATAAAACATGTCAAAACGATCAAACTGAACTTGCACATTTTAAACTTCTCACTGTGTCAGGAGATTGCTTTGAATTCATTTTGTTTTATAACTTATTTAGTTTTACAGCATCAATTTAAAAAAGGGGGGATGCAGTGGATGCTTGCTGCAAAGAAGAAACCAAATATGAAACACAGTTGTTTTCTCTCGACCGAAGCTCATTTAAAACCCTCCGAGGCAAAGGGGAAAACGGTTCTGTGGTCAGACGGACAAAAAAGTGAAATTTGTCTGTTTATCTTTGTTTAAATTGCATCTTGCCAGGTCATCATTGTAAATGAGAAGTTGTTCTCAACTGATTTTATCTGGTTAAATAAAGGTTAAAAAAATGTAGACAGTGTATTCTGTGACAGAGATGGAGTTACAAACATGGGAGCCCAGAGGGGGTGCAAGGCTTCATCAAGGGGTTCACATTAAAGTGATTTTTTATGCTGCTTTCATACCTGCGGTCACTGAGACTGGGGCCAGTCCTGGACCAGTCCTGGACCAGTCCCACCCTGGCCATTCAGCTCCACTCTGTGACCTGCAGACAAAGGGTCAACACTGCCTGCACAAATAGCTGTTTTTCTATCAGTGCAGCAGTTAGCAGAGAGTTTCACGTGTCTTCTCCACAGTTTGACTCGATGATCAAACAGCAGGTTTACCTCCACCTGCGGTTTTAGAAGTCGTGGATAAGCATAATCTTTTGTTTGGCATTGGCAGAGAAGATTTACCAAGTTCTTCATGGCTGCTGCCTGGAGGCTCAGCTCTACTGCTCATCCCACACATGGTTTTTCCTTGCAAACGTCCATCCGTCCATCCATCCATCCATCCACCCATCCATCCACCCATCCATCCATCCATCCACCCATCCATCCACCCATCCATCCATCCATCCATCCACCATCCATCCATCCATCCATCCATCCATCCATCCATCCACCCATCCATCCACCCATCCACCATCCATCCATCTATCCATCTATCCATCCATCCATCCATCCATCCATCCACCCATCTGCCATCCATCCATCCATCCATCTATCCATCCATCCATCCATCCATCCATCCATCCACCATCCATCCATCTATCCATCTATCATCCACCCATCCACCCATCCATCCATCCATCCATCCATCCACCCATCCATCCATCCATCCATCCACCCATCCATCTATCCATCTATCCACCCATCCACCATCCATCCATCCATCCATCTATCCATCCATCTATCAATCCATCCATCCATCCACCCATCCATCCATCTATCCATCTATCCATCCATCCATCCATCTATCCATCCATCTATCAATCCATCCATCCATCCACCCATCCATCCATCCATCCATCCACCCATCCATCCATCCACCATCCATCCATCCATCCATCCATCCACCCACCCATCTATATTCCATCCGTTTTCTTAACCGATAAAAGGTTGCCTCTTGCCCAGCAAGCAGCAGGTAAACCCTGGATGTCACCAGTCCATCACAGCCTTGCAAACTTTTCTCCATTTAAAACAAACATAAATAGATTTTCCAACAGCATCTGATTTATTGTTCCAACAAAAAATGAATGCACCAAAAAATAACTTGCTTACTTTTTGTACTGTTTATTTCCATGCAAGCACACCTATTCCCTGCTGTGGTGTTGATCAGTGACTCTGTGTTAAGGCTCCTGCCGTTTGCACCTGCTCAGCGTGCAGCCTGCACATTGTCAGGTTTGTGTGCTTAACATACATGGATAAACACCCATGCTGCTCACCGCCTCTAAGGGGTGAGCCATGCATGAGTAAACACACAACGTTTGTGCATGAGGACAGCCAGGGTGTGAGCTTTAGGTTTGAACAGATAATTGATGAGTGCAAATGATGAGCTGCTCAGCAGGTTCTGTTCAGCGTGGAAAACATTTCACATGTATGCTGCACCTGTCAAGACTCCTCCCATTGTTATTTTTTCTCAGGCACATGTACACACACCCATAACTCTGTAATCTGTGCCACTTTCCATCCAAACACTCTGCAGAACAATAAGGCAGGATCTGAGCTGGAGGAACGCCTCTGAAATCCGACTGGACACCACTGGCAGAAAGTCAGAAAGGTCTCTCTAGATGTGGATTACCAGCATTACAAACCAGTTTCAAAGTACATTTAAAAATTGTTTCCTACTTAGCGGTCCATTAAAAATATTGACATCTGGCTGCACATTTCAAGAATAGATTTTATCTGAGTGCAAGTCCAGCTACTAAAGTTATGTAAGGCTATTAACCTGGTGTTAGCATGTAGCTACGTAGCAGCGCTAATCCAGTTATATGCTAGTTTATATGCTAGATTTGTTTTAATATTTTGTGGGGAAATCATGTAATCTTTAGTTTTCAGTGAGTACGTTTTCTGACTAAACAGCATCTCTGTTAATAAGATTTCAGAGCTGATCATAAAGAGATTTCTTGACTTGTCCAAAGTACTTCATCGGATTCATGATCCACTGATTTTAAAAAGGAAGCTGGAAGTCGGTTTAACAGTGAGCTACAGCATAAATAATATATCATGTACCAGTCTTATACTGAATAGGAAGACATGAGAATGAAGAGAAAGGGATATATGTATGACTTTTTGTGAGGAGGAAGGACACAGATCGGGCTGGGACAGACCCCAGCTCTAGTATCAGCTCCCAGTTTGGAGGAGAAGCCACTGGCCGTGTTCAGACTGCAGGTCTTCAGAAATCAGATTTAAATCTGATCTGATTTGATGTCTGAAGAAGTCATGATGTCACACGCGGCGTGTTACGTTTATGGAAGTAAAAATAGACGCTACACTTGTTTGTGTTTTCATCTTTTGCAGTTGAAACTTACAATATTACTAATGGTTCAACACATGGGGAGTGAAAAAGGACAGCGACAGGTGAAATTCATCGCCACCCAGGTGAAACCCAACACACGGGACGAGACAAACAGCAGTGACAGCGGCAGAGGTGCGCATTATGCTCCTGAATCACTTGTCTCCAAGAATGTGATTAGTTATGATGTTGAAGGGAGTTTTGGTGTTTTCACTGCCCCCACTCAGGCTCCAACAGCTGGATCCCAACCGTCCTCTGACTCGTACGTCCTGAGCCTACTCCATCCAACTTTCTCACGTACTCCTGCGTATTCAGTGGCGTCGTTGTTGCCATGTTTTCCCAACCTATAGCCATTGGACGCCGTTACTCTTGCCGCTGTACATCCGCTATAAAAACAAGGAAACAACCTGGTGAATATCTGATCTTAAGGTCGATCCGGAAAAATTCAGGTTCTCCTTGATCAGTCAATGAAACCGCTGGGTATGATTACATGATGTTTTTTTACATACAAAATTATTCGGAATTAAGAATTAAACTCCTATGAGTTTACATAGAAATAATTATTCTGAATTAAGGTTTACATGAAATACGTCCTTACTTAATTATGTTTTAGCGGGTTGGGAAGGGTTCTGATTGGACAAAGGTGACGTACATCTACCTGAAATAAACAAAGTTTGCTTGTCGTAACATGGAAAACAAACCAGTTTCGACGTCATTGTGAGAACAGTTTTGAAGAACCAGCTTGACATGAGCATACTACTTTACTTTTTAATAAGGGAAAAAGAGGAACTGAAGAAAAAAAGCACCTACTCCAACAATTTGCTTCAGGGCAGCAATAGCTGCTACAGTACCTCTGTAACAAGGTGTGTGGATGTAGCGGTGATATCCACCATGCTTGTTTTCTTCCATACTTTGCTACTGGTTTTGTCGCACCCCAACCAGTGGTGTAGTCCAGAGTATACGCAGATATGTGGAGTATAGCCACTTATTTTTCAGTCAGCATTGAATATACACACGTCTAAACCCCCTGTGATGCTGCTTTCACAGTTACAAACATCTCTACATATGTAGCTGCGTCACCCAGCAGCTCAGCTAAGGTTAGCAGTATGCTACACTTCACCGGTGGTCCCAACTTCCCTGACATCTGGCTAACTTTAATGAGTCAGATTAAATGTGACATGACCATTCAGACTGAGGTCACTTTGAAAAAGATCTGATATGTATTTGATTTATGAGCACACAAAAACGTCATGGGTCAAATTTGATATCGGTAGCATTGGAATAAATCATTTGAAATCAATACATGCAGTTCAGACTGTCCTAAAAGGATCAGATATGGGTCACACATGGAAAAAAATTCCGATTTGAGCCACTTCTCCTTGTAGTGTGAATGGGGTCATTGATCTCCCAGCTACTCAGGCTCCACGAACTGAACCACAAGACAACCAAAAGACCTTTTACAACTTGTTGCAAATGTTTCCATTGGATCCAGATTGTCAATGTAAAGATGTTTTATTTTCATGCCTGATGCAGCCACAGCTAGTACATCAGCTTATATGTGTGTATGTCAGAGAGAGAAGAACAAAATCACCTTCTTTCTTTGTATACGACCCCCTGATAAAGTCCCCCCGCCCCCTGTGGTCCCCTCATCTGTAAAAGTCTAGCTCCGCCACTGCAAATGAGGATTTAAAACCATTTTTAGAGCTGCGCGCACTGGTTGGCACAATCATCTCCAGCCACCAATCAGTGCGCCCTGCTCGTGTGCGCGTACCAGTCAGAACACACGCCCTCCTCCTTCCTAGCGCACATTAAAACACAAAGACGCCCCTACACGCCTCACTCCGACGTCTGCAACCTTCATCAGCGGTGCCGTTCAACCTTTTCTGCCTTCCACCTCCAACTGTAAGTCCGCTTTTTCCTTCCTGCTGTCGCGACTTGCTGCACTTTGCCTTCAAACTGCGCACAAGTTCGCAGTTTGCGCGCAACGCCTGGTGCTCAGAGGAGAGGTGAAGCTGGATAAGAGCGAGTTTCCAGATGTGGAAAGTTCATGTGGCAGCTGTGAGTCACAGCAGCAGCAGCAGCAGCAGCAGCAGAGAGGAACAGACTGGAGTTCATGATGGATTCAGGACGTTTACCGTGTTGTCAGTGAATTATCTGCTGGATGAAGTGGAGCAGTAAAGCAGCTGCAGTAGAAGTCCAGGAAATGTTGTGTAATCCTATTTTTAAAAAAAGTGTGTGTGTGGGAGGAGGGGGGAGGAGGGGGGGGAGAGTATCGTGCATGACTTGCTTCCTGTTTTATCCTATGAAAGTGCAGCTAGTTAATAAGTAGATAAATCAGTAGATTGCATTAGAGCTGCATGTTCCTGCAGCGTGCTGATCATTACTGTGGAACATCCTCACATTGCATCTGACTCCAGACATGGTTTCTTAAAGGCCACGACGCTTCTGCTTTCTAGAGATGTATCCGTGATGCAGCACGTATTGATCAGCTTCTTTACAGGAAGCTCACTTCCCCTCTGAAAGCTGAGCTGCAGGCCCCTCATGTCACGCCCAGCTGAGCATCATGGAGATGTTCCTCAAGATGATGTGTGTTTCCCTGCAGTGACATGATGTCTCTGTCCATACAGAGGTGTAGTTCAGGGTCACGGTGGGAAGCTGGGAGAGTGGGAAGTGAGTGGACATGCTTGGGGTTGTGTCATCAACGAGAACATCCGTCTCAATGCAAAAGTAATCCTGCTGCAGCACAGATGTGTAATCTGGCTCTTGTGTAACCGTAGAAAATGGCAATCGGTGTAATCTCCCAGCTTTTGATGCTGCTTAGACTCGTTTTTTTTGTCACCAAAGTTTCATCTTTAAAAAACTCCAGCTGCATGTGAACGGCTCAGCGGCTCATCACAGATATCATCTTCTATGGAATGTTTTTTTTTTAGCTTATATTAGAAAAAGAAAACAGAACTAAATAAATACATCAGTATTTCCTGCAATAATCCAATGAATAAGTCTGCTATAAGTTAGTAAAAACATGCATCAGCAGACTGCAGGACATGTTGTGTGGCTCATAACTTTATTTTTTAAATATTTTTTGGGTTTTTGCATATTTGCTAATCTAAACTTTATTACACTTTGTTTTTCTTTTCTTAACAACATCCCAAAAGGCTTCAACAAACTTTCCTTTAGATTTATTTTAAAAGTGTGTTAAAACTTGTATATTGGAGTGTTTGTCTTCATTTATGGAATATTATTCAGGCAACATTAGAAAATATCAACGTTATGACATGAATGGAACAGTACTTTACTTTAGAGATTCATTCACTTTAATGTAAACTTAAAGTAAACAGAGTAACTTTTGACCAAAACATCAGCCTAATGTGAGGAATAACAGATGATTTCTGGGGTCAGAATACAGAGATTGATGTGTGTCTGAGGGGGCCGCCCTCTTCAGAAACCAGACATTGTAAAGTTATAAAATGAAATGTGAAATAAGGGAATTATTATTTAGTCCTACAGTTAAAAAAGAAAGAAGTTTTCTTCTAATAATGAAATAAAAACTTTTATCTGTTATCTGGAGCTAAACTGGACCAGTCTGACCCGACTCTGCTTAGTCTGACGTAGTCGTGGCCTTTCATACGAATATATCAGCTTAAAATAAAGTATCTAATTGATCTTGTTCACACATTTTACATTTATTCATTTCCTTTCACAAGTAGACTGAAATAGTTTCTCGCACTTGTTCGGTTTTGCATATGAGGCCATTCTCATCGCTGCAGGAGGCTCAGGTGGACGTTGTGCACTGAAGACCTACTTTATAGTTAGTCCAGCATTAACTGCACATTAAAGGCCTAAATGTGGGCAGAAACAGTGAAGAGAGCAGATGTATTTATGGCCTCTCAGTTCTCACCCACAGACTACCTGATAAAGAAGCCAAACCCCCCCCGTCATGCTGTGGTTGTGGATGATTTTCCTTTGTTGCTGCTTCTCTGTCGCCCTGCATGTCCAGACTTGGCATTTGCATGATCATGAGCTCATTTGCTGCAAAGATTTGCAAGGCAAAAATCTAAAAAAATCACAGTGTGTGTCTGCCTGTTGTGTTTAGAGCCATCATGGTTTCCCACAAGGAGTTTCAGACTGCAGGGAAGGCGCCGGGGCTGCAGGTGTGGCGCATCGAGAACATGGACCTCAAGCCGGTTCCCAAAGCCCTGCACGGCTGCTTTTACAGCGGGGACGCTTACCTGTTGCTCTTCACCACCTCTGCACCGTCGTACAACATCCACATGTGGCTGGGTAAGACGGGGAAGTATGTTGCTGCATGCTCAGTCGCTGGCTGCGTGGGAGGAGTTTTTTTAACCTCAACATGAAGAAACTTTCTGCTTCGCTGCACATCTTTCAAATATCAGATCAGTTTTTTAAACAGGAAGTGTGTTTATAACCTGACACATCTGTCCTGAGTGAGACGAGCCATTTCACCACAGTATGTTCCCTTAATGCGACTTCTCCTTTTCTTTTTTATCCCTTTTATTAAGCTTTAGTTATTATTATTGCTTTAATTATGAACCAAAATTCAGTATTTGTCCACATGAAGTTTGAGGTTTACATTTAAAGCTAAACATTTCCACCACAGCCGATTAATTAAGAATTATTTTTAATATTTTTCTGATTTTATTGTATATTTAAAGCTAAACATTTCCATCGCAGCAGATTAATTAAGAATTATTTTTAATATTTTTCTGATTTTTTTGTATATTTAAAGCTAAATATTTCCATCGCAGCCGATTAATTAAGAATTATTTTTAATATTTTTCTGATTTTATTGTATATTTAAAGCTAAATATTTCCATCGCAGCCGATTAATTAAGAATTATTTTTAATATTTTTCTGATTTTATTGTATATTTAAAGCTAAATATTTCCATCGCAGCAGATTAATTAAGAATTGTTTTTAATATTTTTCTGACTGAATGTGTGACTTCAGTTTGCATTATGAGGAGACTCGGTTCAGGGTGTCAGGATTATCACACACATGTGAAAATGTACACGCGTGTACGAGTGAAACAACTTGTAGCACATGAAAGTTACTGATGATTATGTGAATGACTGTATTTCAGTTGAAATGTTTGGTGATTTTATCGATGCGCGGCGATCTGTTCTGCGCTGCACAGTTCTCTCAGCTCATCCTGATGAAGACAGTGATGATGATGATGGTCAGGTTTTACTTCTCCTAACTTGAGGAAAGCTTGTTTCTTTCTCATCCTCTGTAAGAATTGTAGCTGCATAACAAGAACAGAGGTCTGGATCAAGCATGCAGCATGACTCACATCTGGAACACTTCTGTAAGCCACAAGGAACCGGCTCCGGTCTGTGCAGGTCTGGACTTGCCGGGTCTCCTCCAGCGCCAGCTCCCAGTTTTCTGCTCCAGTATAAATAACGTGTGTGTGGCTTCAGTCTCAGTCATGTTCAGTTATAGAACAGTTTCGTCCTCGTTGTTGCAACAGGATGCAAAGCAGCTGCAAACTGAGTCATGGTTTCCATAAGCTGAGCAGCACGACTGGGAGGAACGCCAGCCTTTAACCAGGTTTGTTGTTTGCAGGCGATGAGTGTTCGCAGGACGAGAGCGGAGCAGCAGCAATCTTTGCCACACAGCTGGATGACTTCCTGGGGGGCGGCCCGGTGCAGTTCAGGGAGGTGCAGAGCTACGAGTCCGGCACCTTTCTGGGGTACTTCAAGTCAGGCATCAAGTACCAGGTGAGCTTCAGAAGGCAGCAGAGCCAGATGTGGATGACTGCGGTCACTCTTACTGAAGGTTTTTACAGTTGTGCTCATATGTCTTCATCTCCTTTCATTAAAGAAAAGCTGAATTTACAACAGTCACTCAAATAACTGGAGACTTAAAAAAGGAACAATAACTAAAAATTTACAAAAATAGAATTTAGTAATATAAGACACTGTTTTTTCATTTAATTGAGTTGAAGAAAGAAAAAAAACAAACAAATGGACAAATGAGAGACTTTTCTGTTGAACAGTGGGACAAAATACCTGTCAACAGGTGCAGAAGTCTGACTGAGAGGAACAGAAAACACCTGACTGGAGCGGAAACATTAAAGGATTCTTCAACTAAATATTACTTTATGACTGATGGAATATGTAATAAATTATCTGATTTGTTTGCTTTTTAAAAAAAAATATTTCTATTGAACCAGAATTAGAAAATAATGTGATGATTTTCATTAAATTTTTATTTATTATTACTTTAGTTCATTTACAGGCAGCTGTTTTTTTCCTTCTTTAATGAAAGTGGATGAATAAATATGAACACAACTGTAGATCATGAAGGTCCTGCTAGTTGCCATGGAGATGAAGGAGGTTTTATAGTGAAGTACTCTCTCTTCCCATCAATCTCAGACTTCACGTCTTCCTGGATCCTGGTGGTGTTTCTGTGGTGGATGTGGGGTCTATCCCTGGATTCTCTTGACTCTGACCACAGATAGGCCTCCATTGGCTTCCAGGGAAATTTACCTGCGTAACACCTCTACTAAAACCACTCGGCTTCACTTTTTTAGCTTAGAAGCTCAAAAAGCAGAACTGCTTGTGCACAGTTCCTCATCAGACATGACTATACTGGTTCCCAGATGAACTGGGCGGCTGTTCTCTACTTTTACCAGACAGTGAAAGGAGGAGAAAACATTTACATTTCTACCGTGTTGCAGGTGAACTCACTCTGACGTGTTCATTCCAACACATCTGTTGATATCTCACATGCCAGCCTCCTGGTTTAGACCGAGGTTATACAGACAGCCCTTGTAGTTGTGAAGATATACTTCGTTTGTTTAGAGGTTTTCCGTATCAGACAAGAAGCAGGAAAAATATGCGTCGTCTAGAAGAAGTTAACCTTTCGGCTGTTTCAGATATTTTCAGGCAAACTGTGAAGGAGAAGAAATGAACCAGAGTTTATGATGGGAGTGAAATTCTTTCTCCACTTTCATGTCACGGCATCACAGACATATACGGTCAGTAGATTTAGTGTTTATCAAATCTGGTGGTCTCATTAAACTGTCATCCACCTGCGATGCACTTCCTCATTGTTGAAACACACCCAGCCGTCATCATGGAGGTTTATGGTGCAGTTCCACCACATGGTTCAGTTTTCCCCTCCAGTCATGGCCGGATGAGATGGCCCACGTGGGCCAAACACCAGCAGCTTGGACATGAAACTAAATGTACATAAAAGCCAGGTAGTTACACCACAGTGTCTGGTGTACTGGTACTGGTACCATTGGCTGAGAGATGTTAGAAATGTTGTTTCACAGTGTTTCATTCGCAATTTTCACCATGTTACGGTGGGGAAAGGGGGCCCCTGGAACACTCTGGGCCCAGGATCCTGTGCACTTTTAATCCGGCCCTGCTCCCAGTGGTGGAAAGTGGTTTCAGCTCCTTTTGGAGATATTCCCTGGTACTTTTCCAGATGAATTAAATGCACAGAGACCACTTTGTAACGTTTAGTAACTTAAAATCCTGGTTATGATCAGGAAATAAACCAGCTGGTTAAGATGAGCAGAAAAAAAAAGTGTTCAGTCCTCCATGTTTCTCACACACATAGCAGAGATAATGAGTTCCTACAGCTGATTATATGATACGTATGAGAAGCCAAACGAGGTGGGAACGAGTCCGTACTTGGGCGAACGACTCGGTAATTCACAAACACATGCAGGAACCAGTTCTGCATGTTAGCGATGTTCTCCAGTACTGTGTTGTATGAGCTGAATACCCGCCAGCCACAGCTGCGTTTACTGCTAACAAACAAGTGTTTACATGCTAACACACAATAGGGGACACGGTAAACGTCATACCTCTTTCAAACGGTTGCCACGGTAACAGGTAAGCCTAAACACAGCTAGCATCACTGCTGTGGACGTGGCTGCAGACCCCTCACCTTGGTGACAGGCTGCAGGTGGGCTTGCTTCGCTTTTAGCCTCCACAGACAGATAAAAGTTTGTGTTTATGATGGTTTAGGCAGGTCGTTTCTTCCCTTTTGTCTGCTATAAATAGTTATAAATGCTTCCTTTGAACGCAAAGCGAATATAAAGGGTGAGAACTGGAGGCTAACACCTCCCACATGGAGCCCAGTTTGCCTCACAACTCCAGTTCGTCCCTGTTGTTTAATGATTGTCGTAACCCGTGACCTTCGGCGAGCAGTAAAGCTGGTGAGTCTGAAGTTCAGAAGACATGCAACATTCCCCTCATGTGCTGTTTGAAGCTCGGGGCGTGTCCCGCAGCCTGATCAGCCATAACCAGTTCAGCAGCCTGCTCAAAGGAGGACAAACGGAGCCACGTTTACCATCCATCTGCTTCTCATTGCCCTGAACAACATCCAGCTCCCCCCAGCCTGACTCTGGCTGATGTAATTAGCCTAAATGCTTGTTTACTACGGGTTCTTTTGGTGGTTGGAAACTCTGCGCTTCTCATGTTGTTGTCCACACACTCTCAGGGTTTTCAGAGAAAGCAGAACCGCACCCAGCCAAGTCACTCATCAGTAAACAATTCTCCGAATCACAGAGCCCTCATTGTCAATGTTGAGACCGTTGAATGAATGTGGTTTTATTTTTAGGTAACCGGTTTTCCGTCTTCTTCCCAGCTTTTCCTCTCTGTTTGCAGCACTGCAGGACTGACTGTGCTGTTTCTTGCTGTTTCTTGTGCTTGTTTGAGGCATTGATTTGCATATTTGGTAAACACTTGTTTTGTTTAATGGCTCCACCGAGGACGGCACGTTGCGCTACAGTCCCTACCCGAAGGTACAGAACTGATCCTGCCGGAGACTACAAGCAGGGATCACGACAGTGTCATCGTCTCCATCTGATGAAATGTAAAGTTTTTGTTCATGTCATCCTTCACCTTCACTGTGCTGCAGCTCTGTGCCTCATGACGCCACTCGTCCCGCCTTAAACATCTCATCTGTGCACCGTCGTGACTTCGCAGTGTCATCAGGCCGATCTCAGCGCTCGTTTCCATTTTAACTGATGTTTTAATAAAGGTTTTCTTATAGAAATGTACATTTAAACCAGGAATGCCAAACTTATCATGGTTCAGGGGCCACGAACATAACAATCTGATCTAAAGTGGGCCGGAGCAGGACCATAAGAAACTGCAGACAATGAAAACTCTGTGTTTTTTTCTTTGCTTTAGTATTTACTAAAACAAAGGAAATGATGGAGTTAGATCTACAGATCTACAGGTTATTTTAAACGCACATGTGTGTCGTACACAAAGCGAAGTCAGATGTGTGAAGTTAGGAAGACATTCAGGATAGAAGGCGTCGTCCACCTGCTCTGTGTCCAAATGCTCTACATTTATTAGGAAAAGCAGTAATTTGTATTAGAAAAGCTGAAGTTAATGTCATATTTGTCATTTTCATATTCACCAAATTCATCCTGCGGGCCGGATTAGACCCTTTGGTGGGCCAGTTTTGGTCCCCGAGCCGCATGTTGGACTTATTTCAATGGTAACTTTTGTGTTTCAGAAAGGGGGCGTGGCCTCTGGTTTCCAGCATGTGGTGACCAATGACATGAATGTGAAGCGTCTGCTTCATGTCAAGGGTCGCAGGGCCATCCGAGCCACCGAGGTGGACATGTCCTGGTCCAGCTTCAACAAGGGGGATTGTTTCATCATCGACTTGGGAAAGGTGAGCTGGTCTTTAACCCTCAGCTTTAGGTTTGCTTTGTCTTCAGCTGTAGGGAGGGATGTCACACCCTGATGTGACACCTTCATGCAGGACAGTGGTTTAACCCCCCCTAACATCACCTAACCTGCTCAGATACAGAAAACATCAGTACTTCTCATACAGCGGTCAGATGCTTGTTTGCATCTGAACTCTAAATCTGACTGAAAGTTAATTTATTCATTTATTTATAATTAATTCAACTAGTTTTTGATGAGATTTGGTGATAAAAAGTGAGAAAACTATGTGGTCTGGTTTTAATAGACCAGAGATGAACAAACCGTGGGACATGAAATAATCCCGGCTCTGCTTGCTGTAGACTTCACGTAACTGCTCCTCGTCTCTAATCTTATTATGTTCATCGGACATTGTTACTGATTAAAACTTCAGGTTTTGTCACATTAGGATGTAAAAGGTGTCTCGGGAACAAACAACTGAAAGGTATCATCCAATCAGCAACCTCCAGCGGTTAAAAGTGAAGCCTATGAAGAAGTGCCAAAAACTGCAGTTCCCCCTTCATCCACTAGGGGCTCCAAAACAGAGCAAATCCCCATAGACTCCCACGTTAAAAAGACCAACTTCACAGCAGAAATAAACATGTTTACAGCAGAAATAAACATGTTTACAGCAGAAATAAATATGTTTACAGCCTGGTAAGAAAATACATTGTAGGTTTAACAGGTCAGGTTTACCTTCATGGCAACTGTGGGGGGGAGTGAATTTTTTCTTTTATTACACCTCTGTATAGAAGTAATTTTACATTAAAATCCGGAATATTTAGGGGCATGTCCTTTTGATTGACAGGTATCCGATCTTCTGCTTTGAGAAGGAGGAATGTAAAATGTTTTTAGCCGATTAACAGCGTGACTTAGCTTTAGCCCGCTAATCTTTGTTAGCTGGTTAGCTCCCGTTAGCTCCAGGTTAGCTCAGTTATCTCTTCGTTACAGGCAAGTCGGAGTTCGCGAGATGTCAATCCTCCACGCCCACTCTGACAGCCCCCCTCTTAGTTCCACCTCTTTACCCATTTATGTCTTTTCTGGGAGTTTCCAGATGAGGTTCCAGATGTGAGTCATGCAGCATACTTTATGCAGAATATTGTACCCAGAATATTGTTCTTGTTCTGGGTGGTAGTATCCAGAATATTGTTCCTGTTCTGGATGGTAGTATCCAGAATTTCATTCCTGTTTTGGATGCTAGTATCCAGAATATTATTCCTGTTCTGGATGATAGTATCCAGAATGCCGTTCCTGTTCTGGATGGTAGTATCCAGAATATTGCTCCTGTTCTGGATGGTAGCATCCAGAATATTGTTCCTGTTCTGGATGCTAGTATCCAGAATATTATTCCTGTTCTGGATGATAGTATCCAGAATATTATTCCTGTTCTGGATGATAGTATCCAGAATGCCGTTCCTGTTCTGGATGGTAGTATCCAGAATATTGTTCCTGTTCTGGATGGTAGCATCCAGAATATTATTCCTGTTCTGGATGCTAGTATCCAGAATATTATTCCTGTTCTGGATGGTAGCATCCAGAATATTATTCCTGTTCTGGATGATAGTATCCAGAATGCCGTTCCTGTTCTGGATGGTAGTATCCAGAATGCCGTTCCTGTTCTGGATGGTAGTATCCAGAATATTGTTCCTGTTCTGGATGGTAGCATCCAGAATATTATTCCTGTTCTGGATGGTAGTATCCAGAATATTATTCCTGTTCTGGATGATAGTATCCAGAATGCCGTTCCTGTTCTGGATGGTAGTATCCAGAATATTGTTCCTGTTCTGGATGGTAGTATCCAGAATGTCGTTCCTGTTCTGGATGGTAGTATCCAGAATATTGTTCCTGTTCTGGATGGTAGCATCCAGAATATTATTCCTGTTCTGGATGGTAGCATCCAGAATATTATTCCTGTTCTGGATGGTAGTATCCAGAATACTGTTCCTGTTCTGGATAGTAGTATCCAGAATATTGTTCCTGTTCTGGATGGTAGCATCCAGAATATTGTTCCTGTTCTGGATGGTAGCATCCAGAATATTATTCCTGTTCTGGATGCTAGTATCCAGAATATTATTCCTGTTCTGGATGATAGTATCCAGAATGCCGTTCCTGTTCTGGATGGTTGTATCCAGAATATTATTTCTGTTCTGGATGCTAGTATCCAGAATATTATTCCTGTTCTGGATGATAGTATCCAGAATGCCGTTCCTGTTCTGGATGGTAGTATCCAGAATATTGTTCCTGTTCTGGATGGTAGTATCCAGAATGTCGTTCCTGTTCTGGATGGTAGTATCCAGAATTTCATTCCTGTTTTGGATGCTAGTATCCAGAATATTATTCCTGTTCTGGATGATAGTATCCAGAATACTGTTCCTGTTCTGGATGGTTGTATCCAGAATATTATTTCTGTTCTGGATGGTAGTATCCAGAATATTGTTCCTGTTCTGGATGGTAGCATCCAGAATATTGTTCCTGTTCTGGATGCTAGTATCCAGAATATTATTCCTGTTCTGGATGATAGTATCCAGAATATTATTCCTGTTCTGGATGATAGTATCCAGAATGCCGTTCCTGTTCTGGATGGTAGTATCCAGAATATTGTTCCTGTTCTGGATGGTAGCATCCAGAATATTATTCCTGTTCTGGATGCTAGTATCCAGAATATTATTCCTGTTCTGGATGCTAGTATCCAGAATATTATTCCTGTTCTGGATTATAGTATCCAGAATGCCGTTCCTGTTCTGGATGGTAGTATCCAGAATGCCGTTCCTTTTCTGGATGGTAGTATCCAGAATATTGTTCCTGTTCTGGATGGTAGTATCCAGAATGCCGTTCCTGTTCTGGATGGTAGTATCCAGAATATTGTTCCTGTTCTGGATGGTAGCATCCAGAATATTGTTCCTGTTCTGGATGCTAGTATCCAGAATATTATTCCTGTTCTGGATGGTAGTATCCAGAATGCCGTTCCTGTTCTGGATGGTAGTATCCAGAATATTGTTCCTGTTCTGGATGGTAGCATCCAGAATATTATTCCTGTTCTGGATGGTAGTATCCAGAATATTATTCCTGTTCTGGATGGTAGTATCCAGAATGTCGTTCCTGTTCTGGATGGTAGTATCCAGAATTTCATTCCTGTTTTGGATGCTAGTATCCAGAATGCCGTTCCTGTTCTGGATGGTTGTATCCAGAATATTGTTTCTGTTCTGGATGGTAGTATCCAGAATATTGTTCCTGTTCTGGATGGTAGCATCCAGAATATTGTTCCTGTTCTGGATGCTAGTATCCAGAATATTATTCCTGTTCTGGATGATAGTATCCAGAATGCCGTTCCTGTTCTGGATGGTAGTATCCAGAATATTGTTCCTGTTCTGGATGGTAGCATCCAGAATATTATTCCTGTTCTGGATGATAGTATCCAGAATATTATTCCTGTTCTGGATGATAGTATCCAGAATGCCGTTCCTGTTCTGGATGGTAGTATCCAGAATATTGTTCCTGTTCTGGATGGTAGTATCCAGAATATTGTTCCTGTTCTGGATGGTAGCATCCAGAATATTGTTCCTGTTCTGGATTGTAGCATCCAGAATATTGTTCCTGTTCTGGATGGTAGCATCCAGAATATTATTCCTGTTCTGGATGCTAGTATCCAGAATATTATTCCTGTTCTGGATGATAGTATCCAGAATGCTGTTCCTGTTCTGGATGGTAGTATCCAGAATATTGTTCCTGTTCTGGATGGTAGTATCCAGAATGTCGTTCCTGTTCTGGATGGTAGTATCCAGAATTTCATTCCTGTTTTGGATGCTAGTATCCAGAATGCCGTTCCTGTTCTGGATGGTTGTATCCAGAATATTGTTTCTGTTCTGGATGGTAGTATCCAGAATATTGTTCCTGTTCTGGATGGTAGCATCCAGAATATTGTTCCTGTTCTGGATGCTAGTATCCAGAATATTATTCCTGTTCTGGATGATAGTATCCAGAATGCCGTTCCTGTTCTGGATGGTAGTATCCAGAATATTATTCCTGTTCTGGATGGTAGCATCCAGAATATTATTCCTGTTCTGGATGATAGTATCCAGAATATTATTCCTGTTCTGGATGATAGTATCCAGAATGCCGTTCCTGTTCTGGATGGTAGTATCCAGAATATTGTTCCTGTTCTGGATGGTAGTATCCAGAATATTGTTCCTGTTCTGGATGGTAGCATCCAGAATATTGTTCCTGTTCTGGATTGTAGCATCCAGAATATTGTTCCTGTTCTGGATGGTAGCATCCAGAATATTATTCCTGTTCTGGATGCTAGTATCCAGAATATTATTCCTGTTCTGGATGATAGTATCCAGAATGCTGTTCCTGTTCTGGATGGTAGTATCCAGAATATTGTTCCTGTTCTGGATGGTAGTATCCAGAATGTCGTTCCTGTTCTGGATGGTAGTATCCAGAATATTGTTCCTGTTCTGGATGGTAGCATCCAGAATATTGTTCCTGTTCTGGATGGTAGCATCCAGAATATTATTCCTGTTCTGGATGCTAGTATCCAGAATATTATTCCTGTTCTGGATGATAGTATCCAGAATGCCGTTCCTGTTCTGGATGGTTGTATCCAGAATATTATTTCTGTTCTGGATGATAGTATCCAGAATATTGTTCCTGTTCTGAATGGTAGCATCCAGAATATTATTCCTGTTCTGGATGCTAGTATCCAGAATATTATTCCTGTTCTGGATGATAGTATCCAGAATGCCGTTCCTGTTCTGGATGGTAGTATCCAGAATATTGTTCCTGTTCTGGATGGTAGTATCCAGAATGTTTCTAGGATCCACATCTATCTTTGATATCTTGGAAACCCTGTTGGGAACTTTTCCTGGATTTTCTCACCATTTATTGTGGTGTTATTTGCAGATATACTGAAAAAGGTCCAATCTCACAATGAATTTTTAAAAAAACATCAGGATCCAGATGCGGCTCCGGATCACTCCCACTATTTACTGGAATCTAAGTTAGACAGAGACACATCCTGAAAATGCGCCCAGGAGTTTTTGCATGAAGTTGCCAACAGACAGACAGACGAACAAAAACATAATAATTACATAGTGCCACCACCTTGTTGGAGGAGGTAATTATCCAATCACAACCTTTATCATGACTGTCAATAACAACACAGTAATTTTAGAGCACGTTAGAGGACACCTAGACATAAGCCGCACCTTCACCGAGTATGCAGCAGCTCTGTTTCCCTCCTCAACAGGCTGAAGGCTGCATCATGTGCATCTCTTCCTGTTTTCCATGACGAGGGTGTATGGATGATACACAAAATATCTCGCTAGCCTGTAAAAATCCATAAATTAGCTGCAGGATTCAAATTGTGTGGAAAAAGTAGCAGCTTATAGCCTGGAAATTATGATAACAACTACCAGTACTGGTAAAAAACCAGAAGCAGTCAGTAGAGGGACATGATGTACGGTGTTTTATGTGTAATGGCAACATGAGGACCTGGAACTCTGAAGTCCTCATTGGCTGTGTGTGCTCTTGTGACAGGATTAGTGTGTATGATGACCTCCAGAAGTCATCATACACAAAGACGTTAGAGTCGATTGTCTTTGTTTATGATAACCTACATTAACTATATATTCTCTCTATTTCTTACTTTATTTTTGCTATTTTTCTGTCTTGGTTTGGTTTTATCTGAATATCCACATCTGTGTTTCTTAATGAATCTATATTTGTGAAGTTCTTTGGTGAATAAAGAATGAATGGATGGACAGTGTTGGCTAACGTTGGTACTTCGCTGCCGTCTGTCCTTCCAGCTGGCGGCTGGGAAGTCAGTAATAATGAGGCTGGACTTTGTCTTTTCCTGGTTCCTGCAGGACGTGTATCAGTGGTGCGGCAGCGAGTGCAACCGCTTCGAGCGACTGAAGGCCTCTCAGGTCGCCATCGACATCAGAGATAATGAGAGGAACGGCAGAGCGAAGGTTCACATGGTGGAGGAGGGCGAAGAGCCGGCTGCAGTCGTCGAGGTTAAACAAGCTTTCCTCGTTTCTCCCTCTCTCTCTCCTGAAGAATGGTGCTAAACTTGAACCTGAAACGGGTTCTTCACACAGCAGAAGGTCCATGTGTCACTGGAGCATTTCTCCTGCGGCTGAGTTAGTCAGCGTGGGAACGGCCGGACACAATGGCGTCCTTGTTTCTGTGCCACGTTGGCATTGCAAACACTTCCTTTACGTTGAGGGAAGCCTAATGAGCCTGAGGAGAGGGAAAGCTTTTCCTTTGGGCCTTTTTTATGTTGGAGAGAAACTGCAGGACAGAATAGTTTGTTCTGCTTCTGTGTTTTTATCTTAATACACCAAATAATGCTTGAACAAATGCTAATGGTGATGCATCTCTGCTTGTCAGGCTCTGGGGCAAAAAACCAGCATCGCTCCCAGCACTCCGGACGACGACAAGGTGGACACGTCCAACAGGAAGAAGGGCGCCCTCTACATGGTGAGGAAAGCAAGATGGCAGTCCTCAGCTGAGGGACAGAAAGAACGGCCTTATTCACCAACCCTTCCTATGAACCAGTTGGTTTTTATGTTCCAAGGCCACATTCAGGAAAGTCTGTGAATCCAGGATTAGTTTTCAGCTCAGGACAAATCCTGCAAACACTCCTACTCCTACGAAGTGCCGGTGTGTTCTTTCTGCTCCTCAGCTCAGGGAAATACAAAAATAACAGTAATCTCAGATTAACCAGTTCACCACCAGTATGCCCATCCTGCTGGACGCACGGACGGCCGGCTGCTGTCCAGCTTTGATCCATTTGCACATAAAGTTGCTTTTATTTGATCTGGATCTAACTGTGTATTTATAACAAAGTTATTGCTAAAAACCAGACCAAATCGGTATGAGTCCACATCTTTATGCTTTATTTTAATTCATTCTGTTGGAAAGGCCGGATTATCCAATGGGTATTATTGGAACAGGACCGTGGGCCACGCCCAGATGGGGCCCACTCGGGGCACACGTTGGGAAAACATCAGCAGTTTGGACATGAACCAAAAAAAATATGAAAGCCAGATAGTTATACCACAGTGTCTAGTGTATTGCTTTTGGTACCATTGGCTGAGAGATGTTAGAAATGTAATTTCACAGTGTATCGTTCACAATTTTCACAATGTTGCGGTGGGGAAGGGGCCCCTGGAACACTCTGGCCCCGAGGGCTGGTGCACTTTTAATCCGGCCCTGCTTGTTGGTGTTATGTTTGCTGTTTGTCCTCATCTCTGTCCATTTCTGGTGTAAAGACACAAGCAGTTTCTAGAAATATGGACATGTTCCTGTATATGATGGAGGGTTTTCATGGAAAACCTCTGAAGTACAACTTCAGGATAAATTTCAGAAGATTTGTAAGAAGATACTGGTGGGATTGATCAGTGTTGTCCCTTTTTTTGTTTAGATCTCCGATGCTTCAGGCTCCATGAAGGTGACGGCCGTGGCGCCGTCCAGTCCATTCAAACAGGCCATGCTGTCTCCTGAGGAGTGCTACATCCTGGACAACGGGGTGGACAAGAACATCTTTGTATGGAAAGGTACCAGAAACATACAATCTCGACAATGCATCAGAAAAAACTGTTTGCCTGCTACATATCTGAGCAGTTTTGGTTTACTTGAGTTACACCATATTTTTTTTAAAAAGTGACGCCCTTCTTGTTGTCATTTGACTCCAAACAGGTCCCAAGGCCAATGCATCAGAGCGTAAAGCAGCCATGTCTGCAGGGCAGCAGTTCATTAAAGACAAGGGATACAGCAATAAGACGCAGGTAGAGCGGACACGTCCTGAATCGCTCAAGAAGATACCAGTAACTCTTCGTCAGAGCCCAACTAACTGAGTTTGACTTGCAGATCCAAGTCCTTCCTGCAGGAGGTGAGACTACGCTCTTTAAGCAGTTCTTCAGTGACTGGAAGGACAAGGATGAGACTACTGGTCCCAGTAAGGCTTATACCATCGGCCGCATAGCCAAAGTGGAGCAAATTCCCTTTGACGCCTCCACCTTACACTCCAACAAAGCCATGGCAGCTCAGCACGGTATGGTGGACGATGGCAAGGGGAAGGTCCAGGTAGGAGCGTCTTAAAGCAGCACAAACATTCATTCATCAACCTAACCGCTTAATCCAATGAAGGGTCGTGGGGAAGCTGGAGCGAAAGGCAGGGTACACCCTGGACAGCTCGCCAGTCCATCGCAGGGTCACACAACCACTTACACCTAGTGGTTGTGTGGGCAATTTAGAGTAACCTATTGGTAACCAATTAACCTAACATCAATGTCTTTGGACGGTGGGAGGAAGCCGGAGTACCTGGAGAGAACCCACACATACACAGGGAGAACATGCAAACTCCACACAAAAAGGCCACTGACCAAACCTCACCCCAGCCAAGGATCAAACCAGCAACCTTCTTGCTGTAAGGCCACAGTGGTAACCACTGTGCCACCATGCAGCCCGCAGCACAAACATGCCTCAGAGAAAGGAGAAGCTGTGTTAACAGCAGCAGAGCTAGAAGGGCGCCAATGTCTGACGTCCCGAATGCCACCTCAGGTGACTGACAGGCTCCTGAAGGAGGAAGACAGAAATGTCCTGCATGGGTCACCAGTATCACTACACCAGTTTTCAGCTAGTTTCCCAACTAGTCACCCCTCAAAAGTAGACATTTGGCTGCACATTTCTAGAAGAGATCATGTTAATGTATAAAACTAGTAACGCTTTGAAATGCTAACCTAATGTTAGCATGAACCAGCATATGACCAGATTAGCAGTGCTAATCTGGTCATATGCTATCACTAGATTAGTTTTTAGATAATGTGGGGGAACCATGTCAAATTTAGTTTCCACTGAATGTATATAAGGATTCAGTTAATCAAGATCTTAATAATGGAGCTGAAAAACTATAGAGATGCCTCAGTAGTACCTCAAAAAACTTAGCTAGCGCTACACAAGCTCAAAAAGATTCATTGTGTCTTATTTCTTATTTACATAAATGGTTTCTTCTTTCAGATAAACGGTAAGGTAGAAAATTTCATGGTTTTTTTACATGTTAAGGTAAAAAATGTTAATCTTTTAACTTAACGTTTCTCTAAATGAAGAAAACATTCATATAAAGCTACATGATCCCATGACAAATGTTCCCAAGACAAAAACTCTCGGCACTACAAGAACAAGCTAAATTCACACAAAGACTTTTATCATCTTTATGTAGAAAAATGAGAGTATACAAATATTATGTGTATATATTGTTTTAAATAATAAGAAATATGTATAAATACTTTTAAAACCTGCAGTAGTATAACATGTAGCCTACATAAAATCAATTTCCTTTGTTATTTTATCACACTTAACGTCACGTTTTATTTCACACACTGGTGAGACTTGTGTCCTCATATAAGCATGAAAGGACTCGCAGTCCGTCACAGTGATGATTAAATAACCATTTTGTTTGTCAGAAGTCCCTCCTACATGCTTAGGCTATGTGATATTTCTTATCTGACATGTCAGAATGCTCCATTAATTCTTATCTTTTTGGATAATAAAGACTTTTTAGAGTAATAAGTAGAGGAGTAAAACATTTGTCTGTTCACCTGCCCCACATGATCCAGCTACATTTAGACAGCAGGCTTCAGTAGCTACGACATGTAAATCTGGAGAAATACGTCCTGCATACGGTCGGGTGTTCTATAGGAACATATAAGAATGAAAAGAAACAGATATTTTTCTCTTTTTTTGTAAAGAGGACAGACAAAGGTGAGGTTGAGACACATCCTGACCGCAGTGTCAGTAGCCTGGCAGCACTAAGATCCAGTCTACCACCACCAGACAGTAAACCAGAACCGATCCCCTGCTACCACATGCAGCTCCACATCCTGCACCCCAAAACCACCAACTTACCTTTCTATGGACCTTTTTGAACTGCTATAAATATTTCCACTTGGTGATCCAGATTATTAAAGTAAATGTGTTTTATTTCTCATGTCTGTCTCATGTGACTACAGTTATCAAACAGTTAGTGTGTGTTAGAGAGCGGGACACCCTCTCCACCTCCTCATCTATGATATTCTAGCTGCGTGTTGAGAAGGATTCTCTGCTGGTTTTCAGATCTGGCGTGTTGAGAACGGTGACAAGGTGCCTGTGGATCCCGCCAGCTACGGTCAGTTCTTCGGTGGAGACTGCTACCTCATCCTCTACAGCTACAGACAGGGAAGCCGGGAGCAGCACATCATTTACACCTGGCAGGGCCTGAAGTGCACGCAAGACGAGCTGGCGGCTTCAGCGTTCCTCACAGTCAAGCTGGATGACTCGATGGGAGGATCACCTGTTCAGGTAAGATCCTGACCCACGGGACACTTTCACACCACAAACAGAAACATTTCACACCCAAAAAGTGACAAAATATTAAGACTTGTGAGGTGGAGTAGGAGGAATAACATGCAGATTAAAGAGGGAACTTTGGGAACAACGCAGTTACCCAGGATGACCAGCGGAGGGCGGTGTTTCATCAAGTTTCATGTTGATGCCACAAGCAGCAACAGTGTCTCGTAAACAAAATGAGCCATGTTGACTCTCCGTGAGTGATGATCACAGATACAAAGATACTGCGCAGTTCCAGAAGTTCCTTAGAAATCTTCCAGAAATGTGGATTTTTCAGATTTTTCTATTTAACAATAAAAAAAAACAAACTTTCCATGATAAACATTTAGAAATCGAGAAATTAGATGCTCTCTTCAGCACAAGAGCAGGAAGTTTCAGGAGACATGGGGACCCTTTTTAAATACTTTCCAAAAGACATGGAAGCAGGACTTCTAGTGCAGCTTCAGGTTTACATCACAAAGTATTGTTTTACAAGTCTTATGTTCATTTACTGGCTCATGCCTCCAAACTGAGTAAGGAAACAGGGTTCTGGGTGTTCATCTTCTTCTTTTTCTTGTTTTTTTTATTTGTGCTTTAGTTGTGTTGTTAGGTCTCACTATCTCCTCACCCTCCACTGTATTTATGGTTCCTGCATCTGCCTATTTCTCATGTAAAAGTTTTGGAGTTGTTCTTTTTTTTTCTGTATGCTTGTCACTTAGAAAGTCTCAATAAAAAGATCTTGAATGAAAAAAAACAATCACATGTGTGTGCTGTGCAGAGTTGCAGTCTGGCGGCTGCAAACGGAGGCGGTCTTGGTGAATCTTGGGTTTAATCTTTCTGCAGTTGGATAAAAAGTTCTGACTGACGTTGCGTCATCATCTCCGTTTTATGATGCCGTTTGGGTTAAACTCAACGAGGTGAGGAGGACACCTCCTCCTCTGGTGCAATGGACTAACAGTTCCGCTCCTGCTGTCCACAGGTGAGAGTAACCCAGGGTCGGGAGCCTCCCCACCTGATGAGCCTCTTCCAGGGCAAACCCATGATCATCCACAGCGGAGGAACGTCCCGCAAAGATGGACACTCCCAGACCGCCAGCACCCGTCTCTTCCACATCCGGCAGAGTTCTTCCCGCGCCACCCGGGCCGTGGAGGTGAGTCGGCTGGCGGCACGCTGGCTTGTCCAGAGGAGGACGGATGTCTTCATCTTCCTCTCGCCTGCTTCCTCAGGTGGAAGCTTCTGCCTCCAATCTGAACACCAACGACGTGTTTGTGCTGAAATCGCCTAGCGGCCTGTTTGTGTGGAGGGGTCTGGGCGCCAGCGATGAGGAGATGCAGGCGGCCAAGCATGTGGTGGGCCTTCTGGGTGGGAGCGCCAGTAATGTGTCGGAGGGCAAGGAGCCAGGTGGGTCTCCTACACAGACGGGACTTTGCAACAGTAACCCAAACAGCTCAGCTGCAAACGAAACAGCTGCAAAACATCTGGTCTGACCAGAAGATGACGCATCAAAGAGGCTTCAACTCTTTTCCTGCTAAATAGATGTCGTCTTCCTCCCTCACAGCGGCTTTCTGGTCGACTCTGGGAGGCAAAAAGGAGTACCAGGTCTCCAAGAGTCTGCAGAACATGGTCAGACCCCCACGACTGTTCGGCTGCTCCAACAAAACCGGGCGACTCATCGTAAGTCTCATCTGAAGCTGCTGCGACACAGAAAACTCGCCGGTGTTACGTCTTATTTACGGATATCTTCTGACATATGCTGCATGCAGGTGGAGGAGGTTCCTGGAGAATTCACACAGTCAGATCTGGCCACTGATGATGTCATGATCCTGGACACCTGGGACCAGGTGAGACAGCTGTTGAATATTCATTGTGCACGGTGTCTTTCTGTGAGCTGGGAGTGAATGAGTGTGTCTCGTCCTGCAGCTCTTCCTTTGGGTCGGCAACGAAGCCAACGAGGAGGAGAAGAAAGGAGCTCCTAAGATAGGTTGGTGTTGTGCAGACTCATGTTTTCAGGAGAAGAGAACCTGGTTTCAGAGCTGCTGCCTTTAGGGTCTGTTCGCAAAGCTGTTTTCTACATATTAAATAGTGATATCGATAAAAACGACTATAAACAAGTAGTTAAATTCACATGCTTGGCCGCCTGCATCTCCTCATCGCTGGATTCAGGTGACAGTAAAGTAAATTTCCCTTCACGTCTTATTTACTCTGATCACACTGCAACAAGTCTAAAAGACACTAAAATTGACTGTTTTTCATGCATAAAGTATTAAAATAACATTTGTACAATTTATCTACATATGTGTACAGTTATACTTTTTCATTTCCAAATTATATTTTAGTCAAATTGTTTTTAATTTTCATCAGTTTTCAGTGTTGAATCAGAAATATTCAGTGAAGGAAGATCAAGTTCTGTTTTTTTTTACAGTTGTGAAAATGAGGTGATAAAAGTCCTTTTCTAGAAATGAGAAACGCGTCGTTTCCTCTAGAAAGCATGGAAACGTTGCTGCTCATCTCACAAATACCTTCCATACAACGTGGCTCCGTTTCAAACAAAAATAAACCCGATTCCAAACTGCTGCAAAAGTGATTTCAAAAGTGATGCATCCCACAAAATCCTAATAAGATTCAGAGTTTCCGGACTGATTTTATCTCTGCTTACTTCTTACAGCGGAGTGAGAAGTAAGCAGAGATTAAATCAGTCCTGAAACTCTGAATCTTACTGGGGTTTGGTGGAATGAGTCACTTTTAGCTTATCAGAGTGAAGATGGACACAGAACGGACACCATGAGACACCATGACACCAAGAGACACTACGAGACACCATGACACCATGAGACTACGAGACACCATGAGACACCATGACACCATGAGACACTACGAGACACCATGAGACACCATGACACCATGAGACTACGAGACACCATGAGACACCATGACACCATGAGACACTACGAGACACCATGAGACACCATGACACCATGAGACACTACGAGACACCATGAGACACCATGACACCAAGAGACACTACGAGACACTACGAGACACCATGAGACACCATGACACCATGAGACACTACGAGACACCATGAGACACCATGACACCAAGAGACACTACGAGACACCATGAGACACCATGAGACACCATGACACTACGAGACACTACGAGACACCATGACACTACGAGACACTACGAGACACTACGAGACACCATGACACTACGAGACACTACGAGACACCATGAGACACTACGAGACACCATGACACCAAGAGACACTACGAGACACCATGACACTACGAGACACCATGACACTACGAGACACTATGAGACACCATGAGACACCTTGAGACACTACGAGACACCATGAGACCCCATGACACCAAGAGACACTACGAGACTCTACGAGACACCATGAGACACCATGACACTACGAGACACCATGAGACACTACGAGACACTACAAGATACCATGAGACACCATGACACCAAGAGACACTACGAGACACCATGAGACACCATGAGACACCATGACACCAAGAGACACTACGAGACACCATGAGACACCATGACACCAAGAGACACTACGAGACACCATGAGACACCATGACACCAAGAGACACTACGAGACACTACGAGACACCATGAGACACCATGACACCAAGAGACACTACGAGACACCATGACACTACGAGACACCATGACACTACGAGACACTACGAGACACCATGAGACACCATGACACCAAGAGACACTACGAGACACTACGAGACACCATGACACTAAGAGACACCATGACACTACGAGACACTATGAGACACCTTGAGACACTACGAGACACCATGAGACACCATGACACTACGAGACACTACGAGACACCATGAGACACTACGAGACACTACAAGATACCATGAGACACCATGACACCAAGAGACACTACGAGACACCATGAGACACCATGACACACCATGACACCAAGAGACACTACGAGACACTACGAGACACCATGAGACACCATGACACCGAGAGACACTACGAGACACTACGAGACACCATGAGACACCATGACACCAAGAGACACTACGAGACACCATGAGACACCATGACACCAAGAGACACTACGAGACACTACGAGACACCATGAGACACCATGACACTACGAGACACTACGAGACACCATGACACTACGAGACACCATGAGACACCATGACACTACGAGACACTACGAGACACCATGAGACACCTTGAGACACTACGAGACACCATGAGACACCATGACACCAAGAGACACTACGAGACACTACGAGACACCATGAGACACCATGACACCAAGAGACACTACGAGACACCATGAGACACCATGACACCAAGAGACACTACGAGACGCCATGACACTACGAGACACTACGAGACACTACGAGACACCATGAGACACCATGACACTACGAGACACTATGAGACACCATGAGACACTACGAGACACCATGAGACCCCATGACACCAAGAGACACTACGAGACTCTACGAGACACTACGAGACACCATGAGACACCATGAGACACCATGACACCAAGAGACACTATGAGACACCATGAGACACCATGACACCAAGAGACACCATGAGACACCATGAGACACCATGAGACAGCATGACACCAAGAGACACAATGAGACACAATGAGACACCATGAGACACCATGACACCAAGAGACACTACGAGACACTATGAGACACCATGAGACACAATGACACCAAGAGACACTACGAGACACTACGAGACACCAAGAGACACCATGAAACACAATGACACCAAGAGACACTACGAGACACCATGAGACACCATAAGACACCATGAGACACCATGACACCAAGAGACACTACGAGACACCATGAGACACCATAAGACACCATGAGATAGGCTGATTGTGTTCAAACATAACAAATGAATGTGTAAGGCAGTATTTCGGGGCTCAGCAGGAAGAGCAGTCGTCTTCTAACTGGAAATTTGGGAGAACGATTCCATTCCTCTGACCATGTGCCAGAGTGTCCCTGGGCAAAACCCCAAGTTTCCCCCTGATGTGCCTATTGAGATATAAGTGTGTATGTAAGTTGCTTGGATAAAAGCGTCTACTAGATAACTATAGAATAGAACAGAACTCCGGTCCTCTGGAGCCACAATCCTGCAGGTTTTCCATGTATCCCTGCTCTCATCCCTCAGTGTGCAGAACTTCATCAGCTGTTGGATCCTTTTAATGGAAGCCAGTTGTGTTGGAGCACGAATACATGGAATACCTGCAGACATCGGCCTTATTGTGGACCCTACTGTGTGTGTGGGATCTGGCCAGAAAATAGATCTTTGGGATTTTAGCCATGAGAAAAGACTCATGGCGAGCTAGAAATGCTCCCTCACAGCTTCAGACTTCCACCCAGCTCTACCTCCTGCTGTACTTACTGACCTAAAAACGTCATTTTCCTCTGAAGTTTCACTTGATATTTGGTAACAAATGAATTTTCTTGATTTAAAACTAAGATGAACCCCCGACGTTCCCGCCATTTATGGCTTTCCCTTCCTCTGTAAACTCCTTGTCATGCAGCGAAGGACTATGTGGACTCGGACCCGTCTGGACGGAGAGGCCTGCCCATCACCACCATCAAACAGGGGGCCGAGCCTCCAACCTTCACCGGCTGGTTCCAGGCCTGGGATCCCAAGATGTGGGAGACAGATCCACTGGAAAGAATCCGTGCCCGTTTCTGAACACCAAACGCCTCTTCTCGCCCCTACTTTTTACCTATCAAGCACTCCAAACTGCCATTTCCCCGCTGCTTACCGCCAATCCCCAAGTGCCAATGTCATTCACAGTTATCAGGTTGAATGTCTGCCGCCGTGTCTTAAATCCCAGCAGATCATGAGAAGAATGCATCATGTCAGCATCCGAGCGAAACGTTTTCCTGGTAGAAGTCATTTGTTAATCTTTGACATCCAACGCTTGTTGCCTTTACATGATTCTCACCAGTGTTTTCCAACCTTTCCAGATCCACGGTACTCTTTTTTTGACTGGAAAAAGTCCCAAAGCACACCGCAAACCAAATTAAATTAATAATATAAACCCCATCTCTTCAAAGTGTCTTCAACAGAAATCAGATAAACACAAGAAAAAGGAATTTTATGATCTTTCGCTCTACTTTTTAGACCAATTAGGTGAAATTTTCTCGCCACACACCGGTGTGACACCGGCATGGAAAATCTGGGAGTTTAGTGTACCGTGGCAGAAAAACTCCCAGATTTCCTCCAATCCCGTCTCCTTCTGTCGTTACTTGTGTCCAGAAAAACAGACGTTTTAGTTCCAGAAAAGCTTGCTGCTCAGCCCGACACGTCTGGATGTGTCATGTCTCTGGTACTGGAGCGCACACTGACGTTGCATGCTGGACTTTTTCATATCCTGTGCTTGTGAATTTTAAAATACATACAAAGTGTCTGTACCTTTCTGAAACACCCTGAAATGTCCGTGTACCTGGCTTCTGAATAAAACTCCACATGTTTTAAAGACTTGGTTTGGGATTTATTATGGATGGAGATGAGGAGGATCGGTTTATTTGTAGATTTCATGTAGAAACCAAGTGAAAGTGCTTCACATAAAACACCAGAAGCATCGCAGGTGTTGTAGAGAGAAAACAGCAAAGATCACAATGAAATAATTTACATTTAAAAGCCAGATTAAAGTTTCCGTGTAGATTTCATGCAGAAGAAGAGAAACGTTTTTAACCTGGATTACATGTGGTGAGTTTACCTCCACTGGAGGCCAGTTTCTTCCACTGGTTTGCAGCTAAATGCTGATTCTCCATGTTTACTCTGGTCTCTGGTCTGGACTCTGGTCTATTCTCTGGTCCGGATTCTGGTCTGGTCTCTGGTCTGGACTTTGGTCTGGTCTCTTTTATGGACTTTGGTCTGGTCTCTGGTCTGGTATCTGGTCTGGACTCTGGTCTGGTATCTGGTCTGGACTAGTTGACCTGAGTCTCCGCAGGTTTATATTCTCTGAACATCACAAATGTATTCTGGTCCTGAACCATACTGGGATTCTGTAAACCATTAGCTGGCTTTTAAACTATCCTGTGACTGACTGGAAACCAGTAAAGATGTTAAAACTGGTGTGATTAGCATTTGTCTCATTAGCATTTGCCTTGTTAGCATTCCATTTGTTTGCATTTGTCTTGTTAACATTTTTCTTGTTAGCATTAATCTTGTTAGCATTCCTCCTGTTACCATTTGTCTTGTTAGCGTCTGTCTTGTTAGTATTTGTCTTATTAGCATTCCATTTGTTAGCATTTTTCTTGTTAGTATTTGTCTTGTTAGCATTTATCATGTTAACATTCCTCTTGTTAGCATATGTCTAGTTAGTACTTGTCTTGCAAGCATTTGTCTTGCTAGTAGTTGTCTTGTTAGCATTTGTCTTATTAGCATTCCATTTGTTAGCATTTGTCTTGTAGGCATTAATCTTGTTAGCATTTTTCGTTAATATTTGTCTTGTTAGTATTACTCTTTTTAGTATTTGTCTTGTTAGCATCTGTGTTGTTAGTATTTGTCTTGTTATTATTTGTCTTGTTGGCATTGATATTGTTAGCATTTGTCATGTTTGCATTCCTCTTGTAAGCATTTGTCTTTTTAGTATTTGTCTTGTTAGCATTTGTCTTGTTAGCACTGATCTTTGTTACCATTTGTCTAGTTAGCATTTGCCTGCGCACCCCTGAGCTTGCACCTTCAGAGAGTCCAGAGTCTCCAGAGGACTTATTCCTTCCTGGATAGACCCAACACCACTGTGTGCATTATGTTGTTTGACTTCTCCAGGGCCTTCAACGTCTGTGAGGCTGAGGGAAAAGTTGGACAACATGCAGTGGATGCATCCTGCATTGAGGGTACATTGTTACAAGTATCTGGGAGTTCATCTGGATTAAAGGCTGGAGTGGTCCACTGATACAGATGCTGTTTACAAGAAGGGTTGAGTTGTCTCTACTTCCTGTGGAAGCTCAGGTCCATTAATGTCGGCAGCATAATGCTCCACATGTTTTAACAGTCTATTGCTGCTGAGGCGCGTGCATCACAACAAAGAATGCACACAGACTGAAGATACTCATCAAAAAGACAGAGTCTGTCATTAGAATGAAGCTCCAGAATGCTGGCAGAACAGCTGGCAATCCTGGACAATAGCTCCTACCTGGACAGTTTGAGGAGCAGCTTCAGCTTCTTCCATGCTCTCTGTCTGAAGGAATGATCCAGAAGGTTGTTCCTGCCTGCTGCTGTCAGGCTCTGCAACACTTCCACCACCCATTCTGGACAGAAACACTCAGGACTGGGCTGATCAACCAGTCAGCATCTTGTATACAATTGTGTACTTATATGTGACTATATATAATATATATATACATTTAGTACACCTAAATATGTTAAATAAATGTTTTCTGATTCTGAAAATATCAGATTCAATACGTTTTTGAGTATTTAGACATCACTCTGCTGGTACAAAACATGGCATTTGTTTTCACTTAAGCCCATATGATGATGAGGATGAGGATGATGATGATGATGATGATGAGGTATTATTGTGGCACTGGTTTTAATAGCGGTTATTGATCACTATGTTTTATTAAATTTATCGTAATACTTTTATTTATGATGTATTATTGATTTTCTATGGAAAAGATAGGAATAATCTTCTATTAATCTGTAGTTCAGTTATTTTTAAAAGAAAAAAATCACTTTGATCTTATTTTTTTGTTTAATTAAATCACCAGTATCCCTTATTGTTGTTTTTAAATGAAATGAAAAATTAAATTAAAATTACTTTATTAATCCCCAAAGGGAAATTCAATATTGTATTAGATAATAATTAACTTGAGGATGTATTGTTCCGGAGGCTGATGGCTGCTGGCAGGAATGATCTTCTGTATCTTTCAGTCTTACAGCGGACCTGAAGAAGCCTCTCACTGAACACACTTTGTTGTTTCATCACTGTGTTGTGGAGAGGGTGTGAAGAATCCTCCATCATCTTCATCAGCTTGTGCAGCATTCTTCTTTGGACAATCAGCTCCAGCGGCTCCAGAGTTACTCCAAGCACAGAAGCAGCTTTCTGGATCAGTTTGTTGATTCTCTTCAAGTCTCTGGTTCTGATGCTACTACCCCAGCAGATGCTGCAAAGCTGACTGCACTCTCCACAACAGACTTATAGAAGATATGCCATATTGATATATTAAATATATATTATATAAGAGTTAGATTTTATATATATATATATATATATATATATGTATATATATATAAAGACCTGAAGAAATAATAAATAATAATAATAATGAAATAAATAATAAATAAAATGAATAAATGAAATAACATCAATAAATTCTTTTAAGAATTAATGTTCTTGGGTTTTATTTATATTTCTCATTGCCCTTGCAATTAAAATATTAACAATGGTGACTTTCCTCCAAGGTGGCAAGAAGTATCGATATTGGTGAAACGTGACACGAACTAATATCGACGAGAAATGCAAAGTTAATGCGTAAAATGGATAAAAATATGAATAAATAATGACAGAACAATGTGCAGAAGCTGTTCCCATTCTTCACAGAGTAAGAATAGCTTGTGAAGGACAATCTGTTGGCATCCACTAACATCTGACATGAGAGGGACCGTGAAGTCTTCCTTTAAATAGCCCTGCAGGCTGTTCCCGCACAACGGCGGCGCTGGGAGAGGCGTTCACTGACACAGTAACCTGCGTTAGCAATGCGGTGGCGCTCCACAGAGCTTCCCCCTGCCTGGCGGTGGCTGTTCGGGGGATAAAGCTCCGCGCTATTCAGTCATGTGATTCCTGCCTTTTTTTTTTCTCTCTTCCTAAGAAGTTGAAAGGCAGGAGCAGAGCGGTGGAGGGGCCCACTTTGCCTTCCTACTTGCCGTGGATGCAACGTTTCTACTCAGCCACATTAGTGTTTGTTTCCCGCTCGCTCTCATACACAGATTTATATTAAAGATTTATATATTTTTTTAAACCTTCGCGATGGCGGGTGCTATTATTGAAAACATGAGCACCAAAAAGTTGGTGATAGTGGGAGTTACTCTGCTTTTGTTTCAGGCGTTTGCCTTCATGGTCGGCGGTTTAATTGGTAAGTTTTTTGTCTTCTTCTTCTCTCCTCGCTTTTTGTGTCTTACGCTCGGCTGGGCACGCGCGTGCCTGTTGAAATGTCCGTAAACTAAATGGCAGAAAAAGAAGGAAAAGTTTTCAATAGTGCCGCTGCTCATCCATCGCAGGGAGTGTGTGATGTTTGCATTGAGACGTGACAGGCGACGGATTGTAACTTTTAACTGTATTTTTTTTATATTTATTTACTTATTAATTGTAATTAAACGAAGCTCGCGGGAGCCGTTGACTACCAGCAGCTAAATCACTGCTTCGGATCAAGGTGCTCGTGCTGCGCTCGCGGCGCAACCATTGGCTTTAATTCTTTGCCTAATCTATCGAAACACACGGACTTTATGGGTTAATTTCTTTATATTTGTCGACACCATCGCTCTAAACTACACCCAACCTTTTTTTTTTCTATGTTTTTCTCACTTCTTTGATCCAAAGTCGAATCCCCCCTCCTCCTTTTTTCTTCCTCCTTTCCACTCCTCCCATATATAATGTCTGTCTGCCGTGCGGGGCCCCAGGCAGCATCTCTACCTTCCTCCCACTCCCCCCCGTGTGTCTGCCCTTTTCCACGAATCCCCTATCTCCTGGCAGGCTTTAGTATTCACGTTTCTTCCTCTTCCTCCAGTTTCAGTTGCATAGAGAGGCAGTCAGACTGTCGGCAGTGCACAAAAACACACACAGCTGTCAAAGTTGCATTTTGCCTTGAGGTCTGAATAGGAGTTGCTGTCAAGTTTCTTCAAATGCACCCACTCTTTCTGTCTTTCTCACAGAGTACTCTAACAAAGGTTGAGCTCTTGTGAGGGATGGCTGTCTTTCCATTGGGCTGAATGTGGAACCATCCAGCAGCCAGGCTCCTGTGTTCCCTCAGTCCCTCACACCCTCTGCACTGCTGATAAATTAGCTTGTTTGGCTCTTTCCTGCTTGAGATGGTTTTAATGAAACCAGATTCCTTTGTGTTTGCTTGGTAGCCGGGGGGCTGCAGGGGTAATTGAGAAGAAAGGGGTTTTTCTCCCCTTGTTTCCCGACAAACCCGGGAACACGGCATGGGGTCAGCTGGCTGAGGGGACGTCATTATTCTGGACATGCTGGAGGAGCCAAGCTTGACTTGCTTGATAATTGAACTCCCAAGAGGTTTTAGACTATTTGGTTTAATTCTTTTTTATGTTGTTTTAGTATGGAGCAAAGTTTCAGACTGAAGTTTTGTACTGAAGTAAAGCATTTGTCCTATATACCTGTAAAACTTATTTGCAGAATTAACTTTTCAGACTTGCAGAATCAATACATACTTGCAGATTTGATTTTAACTTGTTAGATTTGCAATTAGTAAAGCTCCGTTTTTCATCACATTTTCATGCAAAACACAAAATCCTTTCCTTGCAATATTAAAAAAAAAAGCATTTACACAACAATGGAATGACAACTATCTCCATACTATCTCCAACTATGTTTTGCCTCATTAGACCAAATGAACTGGGAACATGCATCTGCACAAACATGGAGGTCTGCCATTGTTGTTGTGTTTTTCTTGGGTTGAACACGGTCTGAGTGCAAGATGACGTGACAAATGTCATCTTCGTCCAATGAATCTGATTCCAGTGTACACGGAACGGACTCGCCTTGCCTTGCAGAAAAATTGTTAAATCTTTGCAGTGTTATCTTCCCAAAACACACCAACCATGTAAACGAGAGGTCAGAATGCAGCAAAACTTTCAGTTTGCTGTCTCTGTGTTGTGATATAAACAGGGTCTAAGATGCTAAACTCCTAGCTGCGTACCTGCTGAATTTTAGGATTTATTGAAGTACCTGGATTTTTGCAAATGTGGCGTCCATTTATTCTCTTTACTCTGAACGAATAGATGTGATTAGATATGTAGTGTATATATAATCTAGCACAGGTACAAACACAGGTATTGAATTTCCATTTTGGAATTAAAGTATTTTTCATTTCATTTCAAACAGTCAACTGCTACTGGTACTCTCGACAGCTCAGGTCGTCTTACCAGACACATCGGTAATGGCTTGATACATTCATGAGAGGCGGACTTCACACGTTATTTTTGTCAGATTTAGCTTTTAAACTGGCTCCTTTGTTAGCAGTCTACCTGTCCTGAAGGTTGTTTTGCCTGCATGAATATGTGCACCGTCTTAAACCATAAGTATTTCAGAACAAAGCTTTCAGCAGAGCAAACTGGCTATATGTTGCACCGGCGGTGTTCTGTAAGCCTGCAGTATGATGGAGCTTTTTTGGCTCAGTTGTTGCATATCTGTTCACTCCCTCAGATCATTTGTCCTAGTTCTGCAGGTTTGCATAATTCCCAGGTGCTTGTGTGTTCTGCTGTACAGCAGACTGCCTGCCTGTAGATGTGGGAAGCATCTCTCTCTCGTCACTCTCACTTGAATTCATACATACATACATGCTAATATCAACCTGAAAGTGTTGATGTAATCAGTTGCTGGTTTCCCCCCAAAATGGCAGGCAGTGACATTCTCTAATGACCCTGAAATCAGTGGTGCTAGGATGACAGCAGGAATTTCCTGGGATCGAGGTCCTATATGGGAACAACAATCAGATTTGCCTCTAAAGAGTGGTGTTAGTGGTGGGAAGTTCTTATCTTTTCCAAAGATTTGGCTCTTTTGTCTTATGCCTCTTTTCCATTAGTATCAGCTTGTCTCAGATTGGTCCTGTTTCTTTTCCATTACAATTTAGTACCTGGTGTAAAAGGGGCGGGTTTTGTGTGAAATCGCTGTGATACAAGTGTTCTGCACTACAAGCTCTATAACAACGCAGGACCTAGAGGTAATCTGCTACTTGGTCTGCGGCTCGCCGGTCGCTGACCATATATCGTATCCATTTGTTGGAACCACTTCCAGTCTCGTCTGTTTGATCCACTCCAGCCATTGTGGTCCTTGACCTGCCGTTGGTCCCTTTTGAGCTTTTTCAGCTTCTCTCGACACAACTGAAAACTTCTTTGCTACCCGTAGCCATTGAGTCGGAAAGCTCTTGATAGATTTTTTCATTTTGTGTCGCTCCATCTTGTTCCCTCTGTATCCCTTCCTCAGCAACCAAGCAAATAAATGTCTCCTCCTCAGTGTTGGACCACGGAACAGACTTTTATTGCACCATTGCTTGTCACGTAACGTAAGCAACTTACAAGTTGGAGTCGCTCTTCCAGTGATATAACCCCCTGACCTTTGATTGGCCGCGCACCTGACCAATAGTGGCATGCAGTCTGGCTACACACACAACCCGACTCAGCTCGCTTAGAACCTGGGCTGAGGAGTTACAAAGAAAGTACAGGTAAACGGGTACAAAAGCCGAGTTGAAAACCCTACAAACCGAGCTGAAGTGAGTTAAGTTGAGACGAGCTGATACTGATGGAAAAGGGCCATAAATTTAGCCCTGCTTCTGGTATGGGCAGTATGTTTTATTGTGCTTCCACGGGCTCAAACTGTTAATGTAGCTGGAACATCTTACCCGTCTTTGTTATTTAGGACCCCTTTGTTGGGGTCCGAAGCTTATTGATCGAAACCTAAAGGGTGAAGCTCGACACGTTGCAATCCAATGATTGGTTGAAAGATTTGTTGTTTTCCGTGTGACTCAGCAATAAGAACAAAGCAAGAACAGCTCCATGTTTCACAGTACACCATGGTTAGTGACGTACCATTGTTTATAACAGTTAGTTTGCTGTTATTTGTTTCTCATAAAGGATGATGCTAGCAGACTTCAGACTTTCAAAACCAGCACTTATTAGAAAAAAGTCCAGAATGTGACATTTAAATATGTGCTTGTTGGTGTTCAAGACCTAAGGCTTTCTTAAACCCTGGTTTACAGACCTCCAAAACGACCAACTGATGGACATATTCCTACCCAGTTTAGCTTACCATGACATTTACAATTACCTAGTCAATCAATAGTTGCACAAGTGCAGAATTAAAAGTATCTAAGGGCACATTTACATCAGCCTTTTTGATTTGAATCAGAGTCCGTTTGCTCGGAAAGTCGCTTTGTTTGGGGAAATGTGAAATCGCCAAAAGAATTCTGATTCGGAGTAGACTTGGTTCGCCTACAAACGCAGGTCTCGGTCAGTTTCAAACGGACTAAATACAGAAAGTGGACTACAAAAGTCTCTTCCTGTGTTTGGCGTTGCATTGCATTGTGGGTAGGTACATAGCAATGGCGTTAAGGATCCCCTGACTCGTCTGGTGTTCATACTGCGTCCATTGTTGCCGTGTATGTCTGCAATATTGATAAGACGGAATAAAAACCCAAAACAGCGATAGTTTCACTGTTCCTCTCCATGTTTAACTCACAAGAGGAGGAAACAGTTTTCTTTTTCTTGTGAGTCCTGTCCTCTCTTTAGCAATGTACTAGTGCAGCGCCACCTTTAGTAGGAATGAGAGTATATTGTAAAGGTGAACACGATCTCAGTCCGCATGGATTCACCCCAAGTCGTAGAGGTTTACTGACTTGACTTTTTGTTCATGTAAATAATATTTTCTTACCTTGTTTTGTGTTCATTACTAATCAGTATTGTTTGTGTGTTCACTTCTTGGTGCTTGTTTGGCACATATGCCGCACACGTTGACACGATAAACATGTTGCATGGTGCAGTATTGACTTGAATGCTAAAGGTGCTCATGCAAACAAGAGCATGAACATGAGATTGGAGGTGAATATAACGGCCGATAGCTTTCTCAACATGGGAGTCTATGGGGATTTGCTCTGTTTTGCAGCCCCTAGTGGATGAATGGGGAACTGCAGGTTTATGCACTTCCACATAGACTTCACTTTTAACCACCAGAGGTGGCTGCTTGGTCCAGACACTCCCACTCTTCTGACTTCTTTTTTAGCTAATTAACTTGGGCGAATGCAGACAGATTTCCAATGATCCAACAGAATGGAAAAATATTTGAACCACTTTTATATAATGTCCTTAATTGTCAGAAACTTACTGAACTCGACATGAAGGGTTTTGTCCTGAGACTACTCTAATCTCAATCCTTTCATGTCCTTTACATCAGCTTTCACAACAGGAGCATTTTCCTGTTCTCATGATAATGGTGGCTCTTTCCTCAAGTGTTGGCCAGACCCTGTGAGTCATGCCTACCAATGCTCGCCCTGCCAGACTCATGAATCTCAATGCAAACAGTGCAGTTGGTGTCTGAGAGTTTTCGGGAATCTCCAGCCCCCTCCTAACTTCAGAGAAACAGAGGGACTCTCTGCCAGACTTTGTTTAGAAGTAATTTCCAAAGTGGTGGAAGCTGTTTTGGCTTAAAACCAGCCTGGTGCCTGCTCTGAATATCCCCCTGTGCACAGTTTAATTCATATGCTCAAGTGTTATTCATTTGATTTTATAAGGTGTTTTTGCGTGGTTTTTTTTTTGTTTGTTTTTTTAATTCTTTATTTATAATTTTTCAATTTTTGTTGACAGGTGCAATTTTTATGTGCAAACAAGTGCACAACATCATTATTCACATTTATAAAAACATTTGCCCATCAAGAGAAAAAGAAACAAAAAAAAACAAAACACAAATGATAAACAATGTGAACAAGGGAGTGACTAATACAATTTGCCATTGTCTTATTTTAAGATTAAATTGGGCTTTTTAATTTGGATATACTTGACCCATTTTTCCCAACATGCTACAAACCTATCTTGTTTCTGATTTACAAACGCTGTCATTTCTTCCATCTTATAAATGTCCATAATTATGTCCCACCATTCTGATATTGTAGGGACATCTTGTGACAACCATTTTTTTGTAATAGATTTCTTACTTGCGACCAATAGAATACTTATTAAATATTTATCTTTCTGACCCCATTCCCAAGGTAGACAACCAAAATAGACAGTTTTCATATTAAAAGGAAAATTACACTTGAAAATATCCTGTAGTACTCCATGAACCATTTGCCAATATGACTTGAGAAGCGGGCAGTCCCATAAAATATGGAAATGATTTGCACATTGATCTCCACATTTTCTCCAACACAAAGGAGGAGTCCCATTATAATGTATTGTTTGACATGGCGTGATGAAATATCGTATTAATGTTTTCCATCCATATTCTTTCCATTCTTGCGAATATGTAGATTTCCATGAGCGTTTCCAAAGTGCTGTCCATTCTTCTTCCGTTATACTTATACCTCCTTCTTTTTCCCACAGTCTCTTTACACGTTTTGTTGAATGAGTCTTATTATTTGTCAGCCATTTATATATTACAGAAATAAGCTTGTTATTTGTTTTTCCAGCATATGAATTTCTAAACAATTGTAATAGGTCCTTGTTTACATCAGATTCTACTTTAACGTTAGTGTCAATATAATGACGTAATTGTAGGAATCGGTAAAAATCCTGCCTTTCCAAAGCATATTTATCTTTAAGCTCGACAAAGCTGATGACTTTTCCATCTTTAATTAATTTGCTTAGAGTTGTTATCCCTTTTGCTGTCCATAATTTGAATCGTGCATCTAATTTGTTTGGTAAAAAGTCGGAATCATAAGCAAACCATTTAAATCTAACCATATCTTTTTTTAAATCATATTTCTTGACCACCTGTTTCCAAATAGACAAAGTGCATTGAACCCAGGGGTTATCAATACTATCAATGTAATTTTGAATATTTGCATCAGCCAAGATTGTATAGGGAAAGGAAAGATTTTCTCCTCTATACTTTTCCATTGAGAATCATAGGATATATCACACCAATTTATCAATGCCTTCATTTGTGCTGCCCAAAAGTATTCCCTTATTGATGGCAGGCCCCATCCTCCTCTCTCTTTAGACAGTTGTAATGTCTTTAAACAAATTCTTGACCTTTTTCCTGCCCATATATATCTGGATATCATTTTATCCCACTCATTAAATTGAATTTGCTCAATTTGTATTGGTAATGTTTGAAACAAGTACAATAATTTTGGTAAGACAATCATTTTAATAGAATCAATCCTTGAGTACAAAGAGAGGAAGGGGATTAAATTCCACCTTTTTAAGTCTTTGTTTATCCTTTTATTCAATGGAATATAATTAAAATCATATATTTTTGTCTGGTCTTTTGGAATCGTGATACCCAGATATTTTAAGGAATCAGCCTGCCACAACATAGGGTACTTAGAAGTTATCTCCACTGGTGGGTTGTAGTTATATGTGAGCGTTTGGGTTTTATTCATATTTATTTTGTATCCAGAAAGCCAGCTGTATTGTTCAATTTGCTGCATGAGTTTAGGAAGAGACTTTGTCGGATTACCTAAATAGATTAAAATGTCATCTGCATAGCATGCCATTTTGTGCTCTTTCCCTCCAAGGATTATACCTTTAATATGTGAATTTTGTCTTATAGATTGTGCCAGCGGTTCTAGATACAATGCAAATAAGAGCGGGGAGCATGGGCACCCTTGTCGAGTACCTCTTTCTAAAGCAAAGTTGTTTGACAAGTAACCGTTTATTTTAATCCTTGCAATAGGGTTGGTATATAAACACTTGATTGTATCGATAATTTTATCTTTAAATCCAAATTTATGTAATGTTCTATATAGAAAATCCCAATTGACGGAATCGAAGGCTTTTTCTGCATCGACACTTATAAGTATTGCTTCAATTTTGTTCCTATGTATATGGTTTATAACATGAAGAGTTCTGCGTATATTGTCTTGTGTCTGTCGGTCTCTTATAAAGCCTGTTTGATCGTTATGTATCAAAATAGGCAGAAATTCCTCCATCCTTCTAGCTATTATATTGGCAAATAATCTATAGTCTATGTTAAGAACCGATATTGGCCTGTAAAAAGCACATTCAGTTTTTTCTTTGCCTTCCTTTGGTATTGCTGTAATAATTGCCTCATTCCAACTTGGAGGTATTTGGGCCCTTTTCAAAACCCAATTAAATGTAGAAAGTAAGACAGGGATCAACTCTGATTTTAATCCTTTATACCACTCAGCCGTATAGCCGTCTGAGCCAGGTGATTTATTTGCTTTTAGTCGACTAATAGCTTTTTTAAGTTCTACTTCTGTTATATCTGCAGTCAATTTATTATTTTGTTCTTCAGTAAGAGTTGGTAAATGCAGTGAATATAGGAATTTGTCAATTTCACTATCCTTCCCCCCAGGGACCTTGGAATACAGAGATTTATAATATAATTCAAAAGCTCTATGTATGTCTTGTAATTTATTCTTTATCTGTTGTGTTTGAGGATCTCTAATCTTATTTACTGTATTTTCAGAAATCTTCTTCTTTAATTTCCATGCTAGTATTTTCATCGACTTTGACCCACTTTCATAGTATTTTTGTTTAAGAAACATTAATTTTTCCTTTATATTTTGGGTCGTTAAATTGTTTATTTCTTTTCTAATCTCTTTTATTTCCTCAAAAATACTCTGTGTTACAGATTTTTGATGTTTATTCTCTAATTCTTTTAGTTTGTTTTGTAATTCCTGCATTGTTCTATTTCTTATTTTTTTCCTATATGAGGCTATTGCAATTATTTTCCCTCTTATTACAGCTTTTAATGTATCCCAAAGTATAGAAGGCGAGACCTCTCCATCATCGTTAATATCAAGGAAGTCTTGTATTTCTTTTTTCATTTGTTCCTTGAAAGTAGCATCTTTAAGTAAACTTGAATTCAGTTTCCATGTAATTATTTTGGGGCTCATATTTAAATTTATTGTTAAATATAAAGGCGCATGGTCACTTATATCTATTGTCCCTATGTTACATGTCTGAATTCTGTCTTTGTCTTTCAAAAAAGTTATAAAGTAATCAATTCTTGTATAAAGGGAATGTGGAACCGAATAATGGGAGAAATCTCGCCTCCTAGGATATAGATCCCTCCATATATCAATGAGACCAACCTCTTCAAAAAGTGCGCGTACGTTCAAAGTGCTTGAATCTGGTATTTTCCCCTTCGAGCTATCTAGTTCTGGCCGCAGACGAATGTTTAGATCTCCACCACATATCAAAAAGCCTTCTGTTTCAGTAACCAGTATATTTACAATTTTTTGATAAAAACTTAGTTCGCTCCCTGGAGGCACATAAACATTCATAAAGGTAACTATATTACCGTCTATACTACCTCTAATAAGTATAAACCTTCCCTCTTTATCTTTTAATTCAAACGTTTTTTCAAAATTTAGTTTATTTGAAATAAGAATCACCACACCACGCCTGCGGCCAGATTTGTAAGAAGAACAAAACATATTTGTAAATCCCATCCTCTTTAGCTTTCCATGTTCATCGTCATTTAAATGGGTTTCTTGAAAATATACTACTTGAGCTTGTTCTTTTTTAACTTTGGTTAGGATTCTACAACGCTTCACCGGGTTAGTTAGCCCATTCACATTAAATGAAATAATTTTTATCTGGTCATTATTCATATCCTACAAATCCAAAATACAAATTGTCATAGTGCTTTAGTAAATGGTCAACTCCCTGAATAAACAAGAACTCTGGACAAAAAACACAACCGCAACAGCGGAAACAACAGAAAAAAACATAAAAATGTGATTCCAAGGTAGGGGTCTCCTCTAACTGACCCTGTAGTAAGGTGGAAAAATTGTCAAAAAGTAGGGGAGGGCCTCCTCTCACTAAGGGAGGGGGGCCCCTACGGCGGCTCTGTGTCCACTCTTTAGTTACCATAAGTCACATGTCTCTCTGGTTTTAATCCTCATTTATTGGGAAAAAAAGATGGGTAATATTTTTTAATTACCAAACATTGTGTCATAAACAAACCTCGTGTCCTCATTGCTCACTGACAGGTGATGTAGGCCTCCTGTAGATCTGTAGTTTTTCCCGGATGGCTTTTTCTCGTGCGTCTCCAGCATCACGTCGCTGTTGTCCTCCCGCCGTTGACCATGCCGACCGTGCCAGTTGCTCCGTCAGGCTCTCCCGCGTCGTTACCTTGTTAACCGGCAGGCCCCTGGCGATCATATCTGTAGTTGCTTCTTCCGCTGACTGATACAGTTGGGTTCCGTTATCGTAAAACACTCTCAGCTTGTAAGGGTATGGGGTCTGAAATCGAATGTTGTGCCGTTTCAAAACTCTTTTCGCTTCAACATACTCCTTACGCTTCTGTAGAATAGACGGGGGATAATCCTGGTCAAAGTATATCCTTCTTTCGTCCCAGAGCACAGTCTTTTTAGTCCATGCTTTGCGGAGAATTTCTTCCTTTGTTGTGAAACGTGCAAAGCCCACCACTATTGAGCGTGACTTCTCCTCTCCACTCTCTGATGGCCGGGGACGGGGACCCAGCGCCCTGTGCGCTCTCTCAATACCAAGGCTCATGCTTTGGGGAATGTCCAGACTGTCTCTTAATAATTTCTCCACATATTCAATCATCGTTGTTCCAGTTTCAGCCCCTTCACGGACATTATACAGTCTCAAATTCACCCTGCGAGCTCTGCTCTCTTGGTCGATTAGCTTGTTCTCCTGCTCGTTCATGACTTTTAACATTTTGGCCAGCACATGCTCCACATTTCCGACTCGGTCTTCAAAATTTTCAATGCGATTTTCAGCTTCTGCAATCCTGTGATTTACAGTGGTCAACTCTGTTTTGAAATCTTGGAAATCTTTACGAAAGTCTCGTAGTTCCTCTAATATAGTCACCACTGAGGCATCAGGGAGGTTCGAGGCCCTGCTAACAGTAGCACCATTGCTAACCTCCGAGGCATTCTCTGAGTTTTCTTCGTTTTGTCTTTCTTCATTGGCAGTCTTTTGTCGTCCATCTCTTTTTCCCATTGTTGTCCCGTTTAACCCTTGTCTGTTATTACGAGAAAAATGAAACTTTGACACTTGTACGGGACGATTTTGCAAATTCGCCAGAGAGCTATCGGTCTAAGCGGCCATGCAGGACGATGACGTCACCGGAACCCCCGTTTTTGCGTGTTTTTATTATTTTAAGGTGGTCTTTGGTTTGCCAGGACCTTTAAACAATTTGTTGCAGTATTCCAGGAACAAGTCTAACATCCCTCCTGTGACATGTTTGTGTTTGTCTCACCAGCTCCCAGTCCCACCACAGCAGTCCACTATGTGGCCACAAAGTGCGTGGACACAGTCAAGAAGCAAGAAACAAAATGGTTCATGCCTTGGGGTCCAAACCAGTGTGACAAGGTCCGGACCTTTGAAGAGGCCATGAAAAAGAGGATTGAGGCCAACAGTATTGTGTTTGCTGTCCACATTCCTCTGCCCAACAAGGAGATGAGCCCCTGGTTCCAGTTCATGCTGGTCATTTTGCAGTTTGACATCGAGTTTAAGATGAACAACCAGATAGGTGAGAACCAGAGCAGCATCATGAGTGTCATGTTTCTCCTCCAGGACACGTCTTTATTAGACTGTGTGATGATGTGACCATGTTGTAGGGAATAACCTGTTTTTCTCTCTTTGGTAATTCTTAGTTTCACAATCTGAAGGAAAATATTTGCAGGAGTTCACTGTGACCAGAGCAGTAAAATATTCACATCTATTGTCGGGTTTAATCATTGACACAAGAAGTTGAAGTGCATGCTAACAGCTTTATCTTGAGTCTTATCTGACTTTCATCTGTCAGGCTCCTTTTCTGGCCTTCCCAGGTGAGCGCTTGGGCAATTGACATCAATGAAAGCAGCAAACAATGATGGATGTCTTGCAGTTTGTTCTCTACAGAGATTTTTAGAGCCTTGATAGACGAGCTTACCAAATGTTAATTAGCAATAACATGGAGGTTTTATGTTGGTTTCATTTCATGAGATGGGATGAAAGCAACAATAAAAGAACACATAGTTTTTATCATTAAGGATTTAAAAATTTTAGACTATTTAATTTCTTTTTACTTTGAATTCAATTTCTTTTCATTAAGTTACAAAAAATGTATCTATATCTAATATGTCTAAAATCTATGTCCAAAAATTTTTTTTATCTATGCTAAAAACAAAAATAAAGGGAACACTAAAGTAACACGTTGTAGATCTGAATGAATGAAACCTTTTATGAAAAACTTTGTTCTTTCCATAGCTGAATGTGCTGACAACAAAATCACACAAAAATTATCAATGAAAATCAAACCTATCAACCCATGGAGATCTAGATTTGGAGTTATACTCAAAATGAAAGTGGAAAAACACACTACAGGCTGATCCAACTTTGATGTAATGTCCTTTAAACAAGTCAAAATGAGGCTCAGTAGTGTGCGTGGCCTCCGTGTGCCTGTATGACCTCCCTGCAACGCCTGGGCATGCTCCTGATGAGGCGGTGGATGTTCTCCTGAGGGATCTCCTCCCAGACCTGGACTAAAGCATCCGCCAACTCCTGGACAGTCTGTGGTGCAACTTGGCGTTGGTGGATGGAGCGAGACGTGATGTCCCAGATGTGCTCAGCTGGATTCAGGTCTGGGGAACGGGCGGGCCGGTCCATAACATCAATGCCTTGGTGTTGCAGGAACGGCTGACACACTCCAGCCACATGAGGTCTAGCATTGTCTTGCATTAGGAGGAACCAAGGGCCAACCGCACCAGCATATGGTCCCACAAGGGGTCTGAGGATCTCATCTCGGTACCTAATGGCAGTCAGGCTACCTCTGGCGAGCACATGGAGGGCTGTGTGGCCCTCCAAAGAAATGCCCCCCCACACCATTACTGACCCACTGCCAAACCGGTCCTGCTGGAGGATGTTGCAGGCAGCAGAATGTTCTCCACGGCATCTCCAGACTCTGTCACGTCTGTCACATGTGCTCAGTGTGAACCTGCTTCCATCTGTGAAGAGCTCAGGGCGCCAGTGGAGAATTTGCCAATCTTGGTGTTCTCTGGCCAAACGTCCTGCACGGTGTTGGGCTGGAAGCACAACCCCCACCTGTGGACGTCGGGCCCTCATACCACCCTCATGGAGTCTGTTTCTGACTGTTTGAGCAGACACATGCACATTTGTGGCCTGCTGGAGCTCATTCTGCAGGGCTCTGGCAGCGTTCCTCCTGTTCCTTGCACAAAGAAGGAGGTAGCGGTCCTGCTGCTGGGTTGTCGCCCCCCCACGGCCTCCTCCACGTCTCCTGATGTACTGGCCTGTTTCCTGGTGGCGCCTCCATGCTCTGGACACTACGCTGACAGACACAGCAAACCTTCTTGCCACAGCTGGCATTGATGTGCCATCCTGGATGAGCTGCACTACCTGAGCCACTTGTGTGGGTTGTAGACTCCGTCTCATGCTAGCACTAGAGTGAAAGCACCGCCAGCATTCAAAAGTGACCAAAACATCAGCCAGAAAGCACCGGAACTGAGAAGTGGTCTGTGGTCACCACCTGCAGAACCACTCCTTTATTGGATGGGTCTTGCCAGTTGCCTATAATTTCCACCAGCCTTGCTACAGCATGTGGAACTGATTACCAATCAGTGTTGCTTCCTAAGTGGACAGTTCCATTTCACAGAAGTGTGGTTGACTTGGAGTTACATTGTGTTGTTTGGGTGTTCCCCTTATTTTTTTGAGCAGTGTATAATATGATGGTTGAAAGTTTGTTTTTGTTTTTTCTTTAGTTTGAACATCAAAGCTGTTTCTGACATTGAAAAATGCTTATAAACCATAGGAGTCCATCTTAACTAATTTTCATTAGCAGAGGTGTGATGAGGTGTTTCATAAAGAAGAAAACACCCCCGCACCACAAAGATAGGAAAAAATAAGAGTTGTTTCTAAATAGTCAGACGGTTCTCTCACCAGCATTGTTTACTTGGGTTAAAAGGAAATGTGTTTGGAGGCTCTGAGGTGTTTACTTGCTGGCTGTTTGGTTGGTTGTCTGACAAACAAATCAGCAATTCAGCCATGCCACAAACATCTTACCAGATGCTACAGACTGATTTCTAATCTTTCTGTTTAGAATTATATTTGTTTGGAAACAGTACAGAGATTTCATGTTCCTCCTGAGAAATATTAGTTCTTGCTAAAAATGGACACATTCCTCAGCAGGCTTTATTTAAAATAAAGTTAAGACAGGAATTTTCACCACCACATTGCTGCAGATCTTATTGTTTTATTTGCATATTTTTCTGTTGATGCATAAAACGTTTTCAGTCTGTGCCAGTTAGAGGGGAGGTTTCATCTTGACTCTTCACACAGAGCCATGCTGTTTAAAGGGGAAATTAAATGCACTTTATACCCACTCTGAAACAGTTCTTTCATATATCAATTAAAAATTCCAGCCCTGTTTTGTTAACGTGGTTCATAGTTTGAGTGCAGTTGCTCTCTCTCCCCCCCCCCTGACAGCACTGCTCTGACAACACTTCGTTCCAGGTAGTTCCTTTTCCCTCTGATTCTGGGAGTTTATGTAGAGAAGCCTCTTCCACCTGTCTGGCCACAGCTCCAACTGCTTCCTGTAGGGATGAAGATGGGCGGGGCGATCAAACCCCCACAGACATGGATGGTATTGAAGACGAGCAGAGGGAGGAACGTAACAGTTTATGACATCATAAAAATGGAGATTTTAAAACGAGCAGTTTAGATTATAGACTGTATATAAAGAGATGGGCGGAGCCTCCGTGACGTCACCGTTATATTTCTGAAGAGCTGAATTGAAGCTCTGTGGGCGGTTCTTACCATCGCCATCTTGGCAGGGGCATGCGTGTCGTCTTGGCCAGAAAATACAAATATGGGCAAAGATATGGAGCTGAGAGGGGGGCTGTGAGCATCATGGTTTCTGAGCTTTCTGTAGCTAAGAGCTAACCGAGCTAACCTGGAGATAACATGAGCTAACTAGCTAACGGAGGTAAGCGGGCTAAAGATAAGTCACCGGCTAAAAACCGCGGTTGTTCTATGTTCTTCTTACTTGAAGCGGGAGATCGGGTACCTGTCAGTCAAAAGGACACGCCCCTAAATTTGCCGAATTTGAGATTAAATTACTTTTAAACGGGCGAGTTAGAAAAAAACTCACTCCCCCCACAGTTGTCATGAAGGTAAACCTGACCTATAAACCGAAAATGGATTTTTGAACCAGGCTGTAAACATGTTTATTCCTGCTGTAAACATGTTTATTTCTGCTGTGAAGTTGGTCTTTTTAACATGGGAGTCTATGGGGATTTGCTCTGTTTTGAAACCCCTAGTGGATGAAGGGGGAACTGCAGTTTTATGCATAGGCTTCACTTTTAACCGCCGGAGGCTCCGTCCATCTTTCATATACGATCTATGGTTTAGATACTTAATTTCAAAGTCCACTAAAAACTAATTAGTCCTGAGGTTGTTTTTTTTTTTTTTTTTTTTCTTTATAGGAGTGTTTTTTTGTCTGTCCATGACTTAAAACGCCACATGACACAATTCTAAACATTAGAAAAGTGATTTTTGTCCCCTTTAACATGTGGAAATTGGCTTGTTGTTTCAATGAGCCTAAATATCCAGTATGTTCCTTGACATCTGGCCGGAGATCCACAGCTGGTATGTGTGGTGTTAAGTATTAATAAATATTCACAGATGTGGATTTTATTCATGCTATTTGGACTGACATAACCCCCATACAGTCACGGATGCTGGTTATGCACATCACTGGAGCCGTTGTATCACAGGGGATGAAAGAGGAAGTGGCTGATTAAGAGGCGAGAGAAGAGTCAACATCAAAATGACTTTTATTGGGGAGATTTAAGAGAAGAGACAGGATGAAGATGGATACTGAATTGGCCCTCACTGAGAAAATATGCTGAACTTCTGTAGTTTGTCTTCAAAGCCGTTGTGTATATATAAACAGCAAGATTTTGGAATAAATTATGGTCGTGTACATTTGTGTTAATTGTATTTTGATTAAAAAGCCAAAGATTTATTCCTGTGAGTCAAACAAATCGATAACTCATCAGTTTTGTAAGGTTCTATCTTTTTGTCACCTTATTATTATTATTATTATTAGATTTTATTAGATTTTATTCAAATGGCATAACTTCATCAAACTTTAATCTCTGCATCCATTTTTAGGTTTCTGATCAGATTAATTAATATTTCTGCCACCATGAGATGTAGAGACATTCCGTATGTTTACATGGAAGTTTTAATTCCTGTTTAATTACGAATAAAAGTTAATTCCACTTTAAACTGATGAAACTGATGAAAAACGACCATGTAAACACTTAATTTCTAATGCTAATTTCTATCAGAAATTAAACCTAATTCCAATGTGACTGGTTTAGTCGCATTTTAATTCAGAACTATTTAATTCCTCTGTCATCTAAACCTTCATCCCGCTCTAAGTTAATTCCGGTCGTTCTGAGCATGCTCGTTACCTTGTCCTGTCCCGATGACGCGCGTTGTTTTACCTCCCGTGTTCGGTGGTCTGTCTTTCTTCTCCTTCTCAGTTGCTGCAGAAAGTGAAGTAGTATGCTCGTGTTGAGCTGCTACTTCATATTTATAATAAATATAGCGGTGAAACTGGTACTTATTATGTAATTTTTGCAAGTTACGACTGAAAAGACGAGAAGCTGGGAGCCAACTTTGTTTATTTCCAGTATACGTCATACGTCACGTCACCCTCTGTCCAATCCGAACCCTTCCCAACCCGCCGCTCTAAAGAGGAATTAAGTGAGGACGTGTTTCATGTACACGTTCATTCGGAATAATTATTTTCATGTAAACTCGTGGGAGAATACACTAATTTCAAATGATTTAATTCTGAATGATTAGTTTCGAATTAAAAAACATCATGTAACCGTACTCACCGCTGCTCTAAAGAGGAATTAAGTAAAAGGGAATGTTTCATGTAAACCCCCATTCAGAATTATCTCCATGTAAACTCCTAAGAGAAAAAGTTAATTCCTAATTATTTAATTCTGAATTTTTTAAATTTATTTTTAACAAAGAACACCTTTTACTGGCTAAACTGGCTTTCTTTGGCCAGACCACTGGGTGATGATCACAGGTAGATTCTTTCCTGTAACTTCATGACAAATGAACACAAAGGCATCCTTTCCTCGGCTACCCTATCTGTCTAACAATGCCCTTCTCAGATAAGAGCATCGCCCTTATTAACCACTCCACCCAGGCTTCAAACACTCCTTGGCTGGTATCCAGTAATAACACAGCTGTTGAGAAGGCTGAGTTACCGTGGCAATGGTCGCTGGATTGGAGTGGAATGTTTGCATGAAGTGAGCTGACATTTGAGGGCGTCAGGCTGGACCAATGGCAGAGTGGTGGACATTACCGAGACAGTCGGTTGCCAGCTCTCATCTGGTTCCCCTTTTCTCTCGCTCGCTCTCTTTCTCTTTTCCCCCCCCCCTTCTTACAGCACAGGCCACTGGGTTTCTTTATCTTCAGTACTGCTGGTTTCGTAACGGTACAAGAGGCACTCTGGAGGGCTAGAGGAGAGAACCCTTGGCTTTGTAATGTGATCTAAAGATGCAGCTTTGAAAGCATTGCTTTGGATCTTTTAGTTGGACTTGCTGGGTTGGGATGTTGAAGGCCAGCTCTGTTAAGGCTCAAATGAAAGTAAGAAGTAAATGGATAAATTGTTGGGGATCATTTTATGAATGTGACTGTTGGACCAGGTCTTTTAGATGACAGTCTTGTATAAATGCTATATGTAGAAGATAAACTGATTGAGAAATGTCAACATGAAATGTAAATCAGGGCTATTCAACTCGGTCCCACGAGGGCTGCAGAACTTCACTGGCTGTTAGATCCATTAATTTGGGTTAGGTATGTTGGAGTAGGGATACATTGAAAACCTCTAGGGCTGCAGCACTCGCAGGACCAAGTTGAATAGCCCTGATGTACATCATCTTCATATTAGTTTCTATGAACTGTGCTGTTTTGGGATTTTACCAAAGAAGCAAAGCTCTGGTCTGCGTGAAAGCCAAAGGTGTTTTGGTTCAATTGGAAACGGACCATTCAGTGACCAAAAAGAAAGCGATGTCTGCCAACAGCAATAACGCATGAAGAAGAACAATGCAATGTGTACAGAAAACGTATGTTCATGCTGCGCCAAACTAATCGTATGATCCATGGAAGCGGACCCCAATTAGTTTAAAGCAGCGCAAACAGAAACAATGTGAAAGTGCCTGCCAGCTTGTGTCTCAGATGCCAATAAACCCCCGTACTTCACAGTCGATAGAAACTAATGTAAAGATTGTGTACATTTTATGTGTAAGCACAAATAAGATTTGTTAGTGGTTGTTAGACCTATGTACAGTAAGAAGGGGAGTGGGTGGTGTTAAATTTAGGATGCATTATCCAATCTTTAATCACAAAACCAGAAGCAGATAAATATCAGTCTGTGCTGGACGTGGGATGGCGAGAACTTCTAAGTGAGGAAATATTCCTGCAGGAATTCACAACGAAGGCGAACCCAACGCCTGATCAGTTAAACACTTGTCCACAAAAATAGGAGAAAAAAAGGCAAAAAAGAAATATAATGTTTAATCTGTAGTTTTTACCTGCAAGATGGTGTTTTTGGAGGAGTATTAACTCTGTATTAAACAGTTGTTTAAACTATGTGACGTTGCCAAGGCTTCAGTTAACATTTAGTTAGGCTGGTTCTGAATGGCTTTGAATCCTACTTAAGACATTACTAGTCTCTTATGCAACTTTTTTATCAGTCGGCAAGATCAGCAGATATGTTGCGTAGTTTCTTAAGGCTCCATTCTCAGTCCCTATTGTTGAGCATCTACGTGCTCCCAGTAGCTCAGGCGTGTCCAGAATCAACTATGGCTGCAAGATTATGACCAAAATTATAATCATGATTATTTTGAGCAATATTGTAATCACGATTATTAATCACGATTATTCATTGTGGTTGGAAAAATATGTATTTTATCTCACCACTTGTAAACAACCTACCTGGCAACTCTATCCTCCACATGACTTGCTCTCATCAGTCTGAAGCTTGTTACATCCTCCACGAGGAGCCGGGGGGGGGGAGTTCTCGTTACCTGCAACAGGAAAAAACGGAGTGGCAGAATACTGGTTGAGAGTTGTGTGATCAAAGACGCAAGCACCAGAGCTGCCTTTTGGATGTAAATATCGTTGATGATCAGTGGCCACCAAAATGGTGATCATGATCATTCATTCATTCATTCATTTTCTAAACCGCTTAATCCAATTCAGGGTCGCGGGGAAGCTGGAGCCTATCCCAGCTGGCTTTGGGCGACAGGCAGGGTACACCCTGTACAGCTCGCTAGTCCATCGCAGGGCCACACAGAGAGACAAACAACCACTCACACTCATTCCTAGGGGCAATTTAGAGGAACCAATTAACCTAAGTGATCATGATCAAAATCCCAATAGTTGTGCGGCCCCAGAATCAACCCAAGAAGGCCACTCTCCTGCAGGCTTTCCCCTAGTGGCACACCTGAATCCGATTATGGGTTTGACATGGTTGTGTAGAACTTGTCAACAAGTTGTTGAGAAGAGCTGTTTAATTTGCATATGGTGTGTTGGAGCAGGGAAGCGTCTAAAACTTGTAGGTTACCGTCTTTGAGGTTTGGAACTGTACATCTTTGAATGAGCCAAAATCCTGAAAACAAACTAGATATCTGATCATGAATATGTTGGCGACACTTGGCTCCTTTTTTAAAAATTGTTATGTTTGATTATGTTCGCTCTGTCTTTGGCCTGTGATGCTTCACCATGTTTTATATTAATGTTGAAATGGACATTCTCCTTCATTCTCTCTCTCCCTCTCAGAGGATGGAGCCATGGCTACCGTTGACGTCAGGCTGGCCTACAGAGACGACACAGTCAGCGAGTGGACAGAGATGGCTCATTCCTTCGAACAGAGAAGGCTCAACTGCAGCTTTACCGCCGCTAAGGTAGAGAAAAGAAGCTGAGATTTACTGTAACTCATCTTTAATCAAGGGTAGATGTTCATTGACCAGGAATGAAAAGCATAAATCATGTCAAGCCTGAGCCTGCCTCAGTTTCATAGCATGAGTAACACAGTGCAGTCTTTTGGTTGGCATCCAAAGTAATTTTTCATTTTGGTGTAATCTTATTTATGTAAAAGAAAAAAGCCTTAAGAGTTCAGCCCACTTTTCTCGTGCTGTTATGAGACATGTCTGAGCTTGTTGCAACCACTCCGCTCCGTCTCAGACTTGCAGATGTTTCACTGATGATGAATGATATTCAGCCTCCGATTCTCTAAAGAGAATTTAAATGGTTGCCAAAAACGTTTGTATCAAGAAGAAAGATTAGATTGCTTTTCAGTCGTGTGCAGCGAGGCACTTACAACGCTGTAGACCCCCCTAGACAGTTTTCTCTTATTTTTTTAAGTTATTAGTTTAAAATACAAATGTAAAATGAAAAAAGACATTTTTTTAAGAGATATTTCGTCATGAGTGGAGGTGAAAATGAGCTCCTCTACATCTGAGGTTCTTCTCAACCAAAGAAAGGTAAAGTGCTCACTCCACATCATAGACGAGCCCCTACCTCATATTAAGGACTCTCAACATCTTATCCAGGTATGATAGAGAGGAAATTGGAGCTTCGCCAGCAGTGATGAAGGTGCCGCACCATATCGTCGTCATAAAGAGGGATGTCAACATTAGATATTGTCTTTGTATGCTTATTGTCAGAGAAATAATCATGATTATTCTGCATTAATCCATGTTCCACACTATAAATTAGGGCTACTCTATTAGATATTCAATGGGTCAGATTTTCAAATAAAAAATGATCAGTCAGTAAATAAAGTAAGGGAAAATAAATCAGTAAAAATAAATAAAAAAGACACATTTACATTTTGAAAAATAAGTAGTTTATTAATTTTTCTATTTTAAATTCAGTCCCACATGACAAGGGCAAATTCACAAAATTAAAATAATGAAAATTCCAGTCAGAGCCTATTTTTCTCCTAACTTTTAACATAAAAAGGTTATATCCAACTAAACTTCTCGATGCGATGCCTCCTCACATTTTATCTTTAAACCGTCACACACTCATCGCATAATAAACACATCAGTTTGGCGCTCCAATGTGACGGCAAAATAAACAAATACTTATCAGTCCCGAGGGGGGTGGGGTGGGGGTGGGGGTGGGGTGGGGGGTTTAAATCTGCGGTTTTATTGTCACTTTTGCGTTTTGGGACAGAGATGCTTGCTAGCACTACTCTGAACAAAACACGCGCTGGGGTTGATGTTGCTAGGCAACCAAGTGTTGCATTCATGGTCTGCACAATTGTAGGATTGTAGGCCACTTCATCAGTGTAGGAATGACTGAAGGTTCTTGACTAATATCTTTTATTTTTTCACAAAAGCTGGGCCACATAGAAGTTGGTTCTGGGCTGCCATTTGAAGAGGCCTGATATGAATGTATAAAATCACATGAAAAGTCTTATAGATTTTGAAGTTTTACTAATTTCCACCAATCAGAGAGCTTAAATTGATGGTAATGTCCAGGGAGGAGTTTTATTTAGGTTGGCCTTCATGGTGCTGTTTCTATTGATAAATTTAGCCTCAGAACCTGATAACTGAGGCTGTCCATGAAAAGATGTCTGGATGTTGACTGGGATTAAAAGGGTTGAACTTCTACTTTGTATATGTGTTTAAAAACCAAATGAGATTGACAAATCGTGTCTTTTTTAAGTTTTACATTTTAACCTTTCACTGTGTGTTTATTAGATCCCGGAGAATGAGGGTCGGTACTATGAATGTGACCCGCTGCCGTTCATGGAGGTGGGGAGCGTGGCCCATAAGTACTACCTTCTCAACATCCGGCTACCTGTCAATGAGCGCAAGAAGTTTAACATGGGAATTGGACAAGTGAAGGATCTTCGTCTTGTTGTAAGTTGTTTTCAGTTAAGTGTTGATGTGCAGGAATGGAAAGCTTGACCGAGATTCTATGTGTTGTTGATTGTTATAAAATAACCTGCACGGCTGACAGCGATGTTCCCCTTTCGCTCAAGAGCATCCATCAGAACGGGGGCTTCACCAAGGTTTGGTTTGCCATGAAGACCTTCCTCACACCCAGCATCCTCATCATCATGATCTGGTATTGGAGACGCATCACCCTCATGAGCCGACCTCCTGTCCTGCTGGAGAAGTAAGGGGACCACAATGCTCGAATGACTCCAATTCGCACATTGAAGCACTTTAAGTGTTTCCACCATAATTCCGGTTTGTCTTTAAATGATCCAACAACTAAAGTTTAGCTTTACAGTACTGGTGGTTCAGTGATACAGAGGAACACATTCAAGTTAGAATGACTGTTTAACCTCTTCATGACACCAGTCCGATGTGCAAGAGGTCGCATGGGATGCAACAGTTGTGCAAACTACCAAGTAGTAATCCTAGCATTACAATGTACTCAATGTAAGACCAATTTACTCATTTCTGAAATTTTTCCCCACTGATTCCTTGGACTACTTCGCTCATTCCTCAGACTATATTACTCATTCCTAGGACTACTTTGCTCATTCCTAGGACTACTTCGCTCATTCCTCAGACTATATTACTCATTCCTAGGACTACTTCGCTCATTCCTAGGACTACTTCGCTCATTCCTCAGACTATATTACTCATTCCTAGGACTACTTCGCTCATTCCTCAGACTATATTGCTCATTCCTAGGACTACTTCGCTCATTCCTCAGACTATATTGCTCATTCCTAGGACTACTTCGCTCATTCCTCAGACTATATTACTCATTCCTAGGACTACTTCGCTCATTCCTAGGACTACTTCGCTCATTCCTCAGACTATATTACTCATTCCTAGGACTACTTCGCTCATTCCTCAGACTATATTACTCATTCCTAGGACTACTTCGCTCATTCCTCAGACTATATTGCTCATTCCTAGGACTACTTCGCTCATTCCTCAGACTATATTACTCATTCCTAGGACTACTTCGCTCATTCCTAGGACTACTCCGCTCATTCCTAGGACTACTTCGCTCATTCCTAGGAGTACTTCACTCATTCCAAGGACTACTTCAATCATTGCTACGACTACTTCGCTCATTCCTAGGGCTACTTTGCTCATTCATAGGCAACTTTACTCATTTGTAAGACTTCTTTACTCTTCTCAATGAAAGTAATTTGGTTTTCATTGAGGACCTGTTATTCCTCTACGTTTTCCACTTTGTCCCAGTTGTATTTGCATATCTCAACTTTTATTTTAGACCAGGATTATAAATACAGTCCTTGTTTTTTGAAGATATAATTCATTATGTTGGTACGTTATTCTGATAGGAGTCCGAAAAAAAAAGCCTTGTGAAGAAGAGTTTTACGTACAGGACTAAGAGTAATAGTTTGATAAGCTGCAGTGACTGCTCAGTACATGGGAGCTTGCACACATTAAGTATGGATGAAATGTACAAGTAGGTCATGCTTATTGTGTGCAGTGCAGGTCAGAGGATGTTGTTTTAACAAGCATTTTTGGAGGAATGTCATGCAGGACATTCAACAACTAAAACTGATGTTGGCAAACAAATCTGGGGAAAAAAATGTGACGGTTTTAAAATTTTAAATAACATGAATGAGACCATCACTTTCCAGACATCCTGCATAGTTTTTTTTTATCCAGGAAAGTAAAAGAAATCTTGTCAGATGTGGGTATAATTGCTTATATAAACGTAAGAGCTTGTGCCCGGAACAAGTAGTATAAATGCCACCATGTGAAAAGCCGAGGCTTTGCTCAGAGCCCCGTGTTTGTGTAACCTCCTGCCGTGCTGGGAAGATGGATCAGTAAGAGGCAGCGATCTGCGCCACAGGAAGCGCCTGGCCAAGCGTGAAATGCGCTACAAAATCTGCAAGCTAGCACTCAACACACACACACACACATCTTACACACACACACATTTGGAAGAGAAACACACCAAACGCACTGCACATACACTCACACACCCTCGCAGCATTGACGTCTCTTTCCTTCTGTCTGTCCTTTCCGGCTCAAAGATCTTATTCCCAGATGACCTGCAGGCTCTCAGAAAGTGCGTCCAGTACCCTATTTGTGGGCAGAGGATGATTTTTTCATGCTGTAAAAGCTTAACCCAAGTCTCCTGTCATGCTCGTCCACAGAGGTGTCAGAATGGGAAACCTCAGACTTCTTCAAACTTAGATGTGACGGGGGAATCTCTGGTGGCAAAATGTCTCGGGATAATATCTCTGAATTACAGAAAAACACACCTTTGTGTGACGTGAAAGGAATAACGTAGTGTTTGTGTGTTTTTGTTTTTCTTCCTTTAAAATCACAAACAGATGGGAACTGCTCAGGAATGATAATAGGACTGATGTCATAGCAGAAGAAAGCTTTAATGTAGCTAATAATTTTAAGCCTTTAAACACCGGTGACACGGAAGGTTATCGCTTATACAGACGACTACTTCTCAGGACCGGTTGTGTGTCACTCTGTGGGGTAAATTGTGATCAATACCTTACCCTTTACATGATTCACAGAAGTTTTATATGTTTTCCAGCATTTCTATCCCATCCAGGCAGTTTAACATCCAGAAACAAAATGTTTTAATTTAGAGACTCTATATGGTAAATCCACAATGATCCATGATGATATAATTATTTATCACAATTTTATTATATTAAAAAGGGAACTTTCACGACTGTGTTTCTAAAAGAGCTCTACTTTAACTCCGAAATAACGATAAAACCACTTCCTGTCAAATGTTCCACCAATCAGAGAGCTTAAATGTTCGAGCTGGAGCAGCTAAAGTTTAACAAGTGAGAAGGAGATTCAGTCTGTATCTGAAAAGAATGAAAATAATCTTCATCTATGTCTGGAGTAAAGACCAAAAAGACGTTTGTAAAGCTGCAAAGTTGGTTTTATGAGGACAGCAGGTTAATAATTTTTAAAAAAGTGTTAATATGGATATCATTCCTGTTGTGTTTCAATGCTTAAATTTTTTCTCCTGAAAAACATGTGGATGTTACTGATGCAGGATTAAAGCGTCAAAAATCTACACATATAGATTCCTGCAAAAATCAGGTGAAACAGAAAGTAGCAAAAAAAGAACTTTAAGGGTTAAGTTGGATGTCCTGGTTGGGCATCAGCTAATCCAGATGGAATGTCGACACAAGTCCTGTCATTAAATCCTTTTCATAGTGTCTCTCGCTAATCTCACTGGTTGCTTTAGAACCACACACACGGTTCATGTTATCTCTGCAGAACTTTACTGCAGAGATACTTTAGTTACTTATTTTACCCACAGTGATTTGCACATTGTTGATAGACAAATCCGAGCAAATACTAACTTGAACTAATTGAACTCATTCATTCATTCATTCATTCATTCATTTTCTGAACCACTTATTCCAATTCAGGGTCGCGGGGAAGCTGGAGCCTATCCCAGCCGGCTTTGGGCGACAGGCAGGGTACACCCTGGACAGCTCGCCAGTCCATCGCAGGGCAACATGTTAGCTGATAAATGAAATAATGTGGAATACCCAATTAAAAAATCAAATAAATATTTCATATATGAGGATCATTGGTGTGCAGTAACCAAGCAGCAACCTCCCGAGGTTAAAAGTGAAGCCTATGCAGAAGTGCATAAAACTGCAGTTCCCCCTTCATCCACTAGGGGCTCCAAAACAGAGAAAAACTCCATGGACTCCCATGTTAAAAACAAATATTCAGAGCCCCTCATCGGGACATTCCAGAAGTCAGACTGCTTTCTGTCTTCTGTGTTTTTGTCTCACTGTTTCAGCCACTTGTGGAAAATTAATTTATGATGAAGGTTGGAGAAGAAACCGTTTGACAACAGGAAATGGACTGAAGGAATGAGTTTATAATGCCATGGAAGCTGCAGGTTTGAAACCTGGATCAGGCGATGTGTGACATGGAAATGAATCGTCCTCTGAGATTTGATAATTGCAACGTTTTAAATGCCGATTTTATTATTTATTTATTTATTTTTTTTTTTAATTAATTAAAAAACAATTGTTGAGTCCTCATTCACATGGCCCAGAAGGAAAACATCCCTGTCATCTCACACATGAAGGCTATAACCAGTAACAAGATGGCGCATACCCACTAATCCACTCACAAAATATCTGGTAACTTAAAAATCATGTTGAAGTTGACGAGCAAGTCAGACTGTGGAGAACCTGTTGTGGATGAGAAGGACGCTCCTGATACCTGATCGCTAGAAGTTTGCTTCTGTTTCTGATTTTACTCCATCCTTCCTTTTGTTTTGTGGTTTTATGACCTTAAGTGAAGAGATTAATTTCTCCCAGTCTCGTGGCTCACGGATGACTCAGCCTGTATGGACGGAGATGTCCTTGGATCTGTTGTCACGCAACCATGATTAGGTTATGTGACATTTTCACAACGCAGCAACAAAAAGAAGGTTAAGCTGAAACTTTCTTCTATGTAACGTCCACAAACTGTGAAGAACTGGAAGCATGATGGTTTCCATTCAATAGTACCAAAATATAGACCCCTCCAGAGCGTACACACTGTGTGTGTGAATCAGAGTCCAACATGGTCGATATCAGTGGAAAAGATGTAGTCTTACATTCCTGTAGGTGAAATTGGTGTTAACCGTAGTTTTCTCTCTCTCAGAGTAATCTTTGCTTTGGGAATCTCCATGACGTTCATCAACATCCCAGTGGAGTGGTTCTCTGTTGGCTTCAACTGGACCTGGATGCTGCTTTTTGGGGACATCAGACAGGGCATCTTTTACTCCATGCTGCTCTCCTTCTGGATCATCTTCTGTGGGGAACATCTCATGGTACTGTATAAAGTTTCATTTAAAGATGATTCATAAATCCATAATTTTAGTTCAGGTTTGTGGGAAGCTGGAGCCTATCCCAGCAATCATCAGGCGAGAACCAGGGTACACCCTGGACGGGCTGCCAGTCCATGACAGCATTTAAAGATCCGTTCTGTTGAAATTCAAGTTATGTCTCTTTGTTCAACAACTTGAACTGTTGCCTCACAAACTACGTTAGAAGCATCTGAAATCAGCACTACCAGTTTTCTAGATTGACTGACAGTTGCAGACGTGGTTTGTCCAGCATTATCACTTACGGTGTGTTCAGACCAAACGCGTTTTGAGCGTCGAAAATGCTCAAAACGCTGAATGCTCAACGCTGGTCACTAAACTGCCACTTTTGTGTCCGACGCCCAAAACGCTCCCAACGCTCCAACCGCTCCAACCGCTTCTGCCGCTTGTGTGTCTTGAGCGAGCGGCAAACGCGGCGGAAAAGAGAGGAGGCGGTGCTTTCCTTCCGGTCAGTTTGAATGATGGCGGATTCAGTAGACAGATGACATGGTTTTATTTGATAAATAAAGCTAGAGGACGTTGTCTTAGGGCGGTGATAGTCAGTGTTTAATGCAACAAGAGCCGCATTCAGCAGAGAGCCGCCGCCGCCGCCCCCAGACAAAGCGTTGCTAGGCAACGTATCCTGCTACGTTGCCAAATCAGTAACATTCAGTTTTTTAGCAAGGAATGGTTATCCTAAATAACACGGAGTAATCGCATCTCAGCCCCGTGTCTGGATTCACCACAGGAATCCTCCAGGAGCTGTGAGCTGATTGGTTGACGCCCCGCATCGAGCGGCCAAAGTTCAGCTTTGTCCATCTCTGGCTTTTGACGCGCATTCCGCGCGGAACTCGCGTCGAGCTTAAAAACTTCTTAAATTTTCGGTTCCGTTTGGAACGCCGACACCGACGCCCAAAACGACTTTTTTTTAGACTTTACATGGAAACCTGCCGCTCTTGACGCTCAAAACGTCTTTGGTCTGCACACACCGTTAGTTGCTGGAAGTCTTGTCAAACTCCTTTAGAGAGTCCCTGCAGCTCTCAATTCTCTCTTTTTACCGTGGTTGTGTGGATGCATGTCTCAGATATGTCCAGTTCTGGTTCAGATCTGCAGGATTTACATGTTCCTCTGATCATTAACAGGTTTATGCAGAACTTGAGAAGTTGTTGGGGAGATCCATCTAATATGATACAAGTATGTTGGAACAAGGGATGTCATGAGTATCGATCTTCTTGGTATGAATATTAAATGTGTAAATTCACATAAACGCTATTTATACGGGCCTTAAGGTTTTATTCATTTCTGTTTCTTGATGCCAACATAACTAAATATAGAAGCAAAGTAAAGTCCTTTCTGCTTTGCAAATAATTAATTTATCCCACATATTTACTCAGCTCTTCAGGGAGCACTTCTACACTTGGTTTAACTCTTCTATTCATCGTACATTCGACGTTGGCCATGTGTTCATTGGAAAGATTTATCCAACTCTTTGCGACAAGCACTGAATAACCTGCGGCCAAAGACGACTATTGTCAACTGATCACCACCTGGTGGTGAGTTGGCTCAGATGGTGGGGGAAGAAGCTGGTCAGATCTGGGAGGCCCAAACGTGTTGTGACGGTCTGCTGGGAACAGTCTCCTGTCAGAACGAGCATCAACTCCCACCTCTAGCAGAGCTTCAACCATGTCCCGAGTGAGGCATTGAGTCCAAGTGGGTTGTGTTCCCTGCCTCTATTAAGACTTGTGGTCGTAAGGTCATTGGTGCCTGTTGTGGCGCTAATCCCAGAACTCGGTGGTGTGGAATGCTGTCAAGCTGAAGAATAAGTCATATTTTTGGTCTGTGGGACTCTGGAGGCAGCTGATAGGTTTCAGCATGCCAAGCGGGATGCAGCTTCAGCGGTCGCCGAGGCAAAAACTCGTGCATGGAAGGTGTTCGGCGAGGCCATGGAGAACAACTTTTGGACGGCTTCAAGGAGATTCTGGTCCACCATCCGATGACTCAGGAGGGGGAAGCAGTACAACACTGTGTATAGTGGGGATGGGGAGCTGCTGACCTGGACTCGGGGCGTTGTGATCGGTGGAGGAAGTAGCTCAAAGACCTCCTCAATTGGGGATATTGAGGATATTATTGACGAGGACCAGTGTGGTTTTTGTCCTGGTTGTAGAACGCTGGACCAGCTCTGTACCCTCTTTGGGGTCCTGGATGGAGGGATGGTAGTTTGCCCAACCAGTCTGCATGTGTGGTTAAATGTAAAGCCTATGTGGAAGTGCCAAAAACTGCAGTTCCCCCCTCCGCCACTTGGGGCAACAAAACTGAGCAATTCCCCATACACTTCCATGCATAGACTGTACATAAAAGATGGGCGGAGCCTCCGTGATGTCACCCCTAGGTTTCTGAAGAGCTGAATTGAAGCTCGGTGGGCGGTTCCTACCATCGCCATCTTGGCAGGGGCATGCCTGTCGTCTCGCCTGGAAAATGCAAATATGGGCAAAGAGGTGGAGCTGAGAGGGGGGCTGTGAGCGTCATGGCGGATGATTGACATCAAGCGAACTCCGAGCTGCCTGTAGCTAAGAGCTAACCGAGCTAACCTGGAGATAACAGGAGCTAACCAGCTAATGGAGGTAAGCGGCTAAAGCTAAGTCACATTGTTAACCGGCTAAAAACCGCGGTTGTTCTACGTTCTTCTGACTTGAAGCAGGAGATTGGGTACTTGTCAATCAAAAGGACACGCCCCCTAAATATGCCGAACTTCGAGATGAAATTACTTTTAAACGGGCGAGTTAGAAAAAAATTCATTCCCCCCACAGTTGTCATGAAGGTAAACCTGACCTGTTAAACTGAAAATGGGTTTTTGTACCAGGCTGTAAACATGTTTATTTCTGATGTGAAGTTGGTCTTTTTAACATGGGATTGTACATGAGAACCACCCAATGAGCTTCATTTCAGCTTTTCAGAAATCTACAGGTGACGTCATGGTGGCTCCGTCCTTCCTTTTAAAATTCTATGATTCAGTGATATTTAATGTCCCCACAGACCACCGCCTGCTCTAAACTCTGCAATGCCCTCTACTGGACAGATCGTCCAGCAACCATACCAACATAAAAGATGCACAGGAGCATGTGTGCGGTGATGTTAGACATGGACGTACCGATTTATGAGGTTAAATGGACCAACAAAAGTTTGAAAAAGTCATTTTCTGAATGGAAACTTCTTTCTTCTGTGGCTCCACCAGAACATTTTGTCTGCTCAAACGGAGCCCTTCTGTGTTTGTGAATATTCTAGTTATTATGCAGTAATATTAATGTGTGGGGATGACTTTCTAGGGTCTTTTGTAATCAACATAGGGAACATTAAACCTGATCCTTTGGATGTCATGCAGTCCTGCCTGCCAACTGTGAGCTCACTCGCGGCCTTGTAGATCCAAACAGTGTTTCTAAACTTGGCAGCTTCACTGCAAGACTCTTTTTATTGTGTTGAGCTGAAAGATTACCTAAGTTTCAGATGAAACAAGAGCAGTTGTTTGTTTAAAGGTATGCGAATGAAGCTCTACATCTTTTCAAATTTTACCCAGCCTGACTTCGTATAACAAAATGTAGTTTGCTACTAACTGGACCCACAAACTGCCTGGATATGTAGGCTCAGTCTGGATCCTTGAAATCTCCTTGTAGGTTGGATAGTTTGCTTTAAGATGGGGTGTGTTCAATATACTCATTTGTATAAGGTCTTCATCCTTATGAAATAAAATAGGACATTAAATGTAGCTGATTATAAGGAGCAGGATGTATTTATTGGCAAACAGGCTTTGCATCTGAATTTCTACCAGTTTGTCAGTTGTGAGCCTTACATTCAGGGTATTTGGCCTGTCCTTTTGAGTTGTGGTTGTTGCTTTTGTACAGCAGACACAGAAATCTAACATCTGTTTTGACCTAGTTTCTGATTCACACTCTTGGAGACCAGACACAACATCTTGGTGCAGTTTATTCTGCATCAGTGTAATTTAGAGACAAGAATAGACTAAATGTGAACTTTATCACTCACTTTGGTAAAAACTTGAACTTGGGTACTTTTGTTGGATACTTTTGTGGACAAATGGTTTGGCCAGTCTCATGTGGTTGCCATTTTTATCCAGGTAATAGAGTTCTTTGACAAACTGGTTCTGGGCAGAGGGAATCTTTTATGAACGTTGCTTTCATCTGATAAATAAATTACAGGTCGTTCTTATCCGACATCTGTCATTTGGCCTGGATTGGGACCATCATTACTTCCTCTTTTTTTCTGCACCAAGCTGTGGCGCAGGAGACTTGATAAGCTTCATGTCTGCCTCGACAGGATGATTATCACTCCTATGCACAGCTAGCTGCCAGGCTTTGCTTTGCATGGCTTTTGCCCATTTTGCCATCGTGAGGATTTAATTTGTTTACAAGCTTCGGTCAAAGCATGAAACTGTCTTTATGGTGATGTTGCATCTACATTAAAACGCAGTGTGTTAGTTATGTCAGCAATGCAGGTGTATGTACTGGAGAGGCTAAATACTAGCCTACTGGATTATATACTCGCTCTTGGGGTTGTCACGTCACTAAACTTTCAAACTCTATGCCATTGCTTAGGATGGTGCTTCATACAACTTTTTTTTAAATTTATCAGAGTCAAAACTCCACAGAAATAACATGACAACCATATGATGAAAAATACGAATAGAAATATAATATTGTAGAATAAATATATCATGTTAAAGCTCTGTTAACTCGTGCAGATGGTTTTAAACGGCTCACTGTTCTCAGTGTTAACATCAGTGTCCTTTTCTTCACTATACTTGAGAACAGATCCATAAATGGAACACGGGTGGAAAGTGTAAAAACACACGCAAGAATTATTGAAACGAGTAAAACTACGTAAGATAATGAGTTTAAATCCATGTATGGGCGTAGTTTGTGTGTTGTGGGCATGGTTTCTATGCCTGCAAGGCGAAGTTCTGCCCTTTGTGCATCTAGAGGGAGGGGGCGGTGAGGTTTTCATTTTTTGGTGACGTAGAGGAGCACCAAGTTACATCTACATCACAAAAAAACAAAAACCTGGCTTTATCCTGTCGACTACCCTGTTTTCAGTCATTCTTTACACAAAAAGTCCTGTTTTTTTTGTTTTTTTAAAAAAATTTTTAAAAATACAAATTTTAACAACAGCATCAGCATTTTTAACCTGAATTATGTAATACTAAGATTGTTTACTGCCCAACAAACACATGTTGCACAAGCCCTTTAAACACTTTACCTGTCTGAATTTACCATTCAACTGAGGAGGTTCAATCCAGCGAGTCACCAGCCAAGCTTAGCTAGCTGTTAGCCTCTCAAATGCTAACGTACATCTCAGACAATGGACGATCCACGAGGTGCTTTTCTAAAACGTTTTTGTTTCATCGTTGAACAAAGCGTTTACTGGCATCATGGTGGATGTAGCCTCATGGTGTGAGTATGTCGCCACCAACTTGTGCTTAGTAGTCCTACTTAAAGCTCTTTTGCTGGACCAACGGCTGCTTGTGTCTGAGGATCCTCTCGGCTCACTGCCTAAGATTTCCACACTCTTGTTTGCAGCTCCTGACGTTTCATCAGCCAGCTGTACTGCATGTGAAGCGATGCTTCAGACATGGACAGAAAACGATCATTTACCACCTGCAGCCTGTCTGCATTAGCTATATACTGCACAGATGTAGTCATCTTGTTAGTTTACTCTCAATTATTTATAAAGAGCATCCGCTTCACTGTAATACTCCTGTGGGCACTTAAGTTATCAGGGTTAGTAGCTCTAGTGTTGTCACTGGTAAAAAAAAAAAAGCTGAAATATTCCCCCTTTTTATAATAAGAGCTGCATAAACCTGTGTAGATCAGCTGACGCAGGGATTAGAAAATCCGAGGTCTGGGAGCCGTAGATGTATTATGTGTACTTTGTACTTTATTAAAGTCTATTTTGTTTCATTATATCGGTCTTTCAGGATCAAACGGAGAGGAACCGGTTTTCAGTCTACTGGAAGCAGGTTGGACCCATTGTCTTCGGCTCCTTCTGCCTCTTCATCTTTGACATGTGTGAGAGGTGGGAAATGTTTTTTCTTTATTTTGTTGCCTGTGTTTCTGTCATGTGTTCGTAGTTTACACTACCTGGCTAAAAGTGATTAGCTTTGATTGTGCTGCACATTAGCAGTGAGTACGGTAACATGATGTTTTTTAATTCAGAATTAAATAATTTGGAATTAACGTATTCTCCTACGAGTTTACTCAAAATAATTATTCCAAATGAAGGTTTACATGAAACACGTCCTCACTTAATTCCTCTTTAGAGCGGCGGGTTGGGAAGGGTTCTGATTGGACAGAGGGTGACGTGACGTATGACGTATACTGGAAATAAACAAAGTTGGCTCCCTGCTTCTCGTCTTTTCAGTTGTAACTTGTAAAAACTACATAATAAGTACCAGTTTCACTGATATTTTCATTATAAATGTGAAGTAGCAGCTCAACACGAGCATACTACTTCACTTTCTGCAGCAACTGAGAAGGAGAAGAAAGATAGACCACCGAACACGGGAGGTAAAACAACGCGCGTCATCGGGACAGGACGAGGTAACGAGCATGCTCAGAACGACCGGAATTAACTTGGAGCGGAATGAAGGTTTACATGACAGAGGAATTAAATAGTTCGGAATTAAAATGCGAATAAAGCAGCCTCTTGGGGGAGTTAAGTTTATTTCTGAATAGAAATTTGTGTTTACATGCTCATTTTTTACCAGTTTAAAGCGGAATTAACTTTTATTTGGAATTAAAGAGGAATTAAAACTCCCATGTAAACGTACGGATTGTTTAAAAACATTAATCTCTGTCTAGTGTTGCGTTAACATTTGGCTAAATCCCGTCCTCATGTTGGAAGAGTTGAACCTCTTTATCAAGTCCAGTCTGGTGCATCCAAAGATTCATGATGCGTTTAAAGACTGAACTCTCACCAATCCATGTATGAAAGTCACGTCATGTTCCCAGAACTACTATTTCACAATGTACAGCTGATGAATCCTTGTTCTCTGCACCTGGGACAGCCTTGTGTATGGACGGAATGGCAACATCACAGAGATGTTAATGGATTTTTTTCATGGTTACACAAGTTAAGCAATAGCACAATAACTTTTTTACATTTTTAACATGTTATAATTGTTGTTTTGCTTAAAGCGACCCAAATCCTTACATTGCTCACAAGTACACGATTGGCTTCTCCACGTAGAGGCTACCAGCTGTAGCGCATGTGGAGGGACTGGCGTGAAGGTGGAAGGAAAAAACCACCAGAGAATGTGTGTTTACTCTCCTGCCATCTACAGGGAGCTTGAGACGAAACCAGCAGACCAGGGATCGCTGGTGTCCTGCAGGTTTTTCTCTGCTATATGAAGCTCATTTTTATCACTTCATGTTTGTGTTTCTCTCACCAGAGGTGTCCAGCTAACAAATCCGTTCTACAGCATCTGGGCTTCTGAAGTTGGAACCGAGCTGGCTGTATCCTTTTCAAGCCATTTGTAGCAGCAGATGGGTGGGGCTTCAGGGATTCATTTCTCCAAAGTGTGCCAGCTGCCAGGTGTGGCTGTTTTTCTTGCCTCCAACATGAATCAGAAGTTAGACTAGACTAGACTAATAAGGTGAGAGATAATTGAGCGGTGCCATCTGCCAAGCATCGCTCAGGGTTTTTAAGCACCTACTTTTGCCCCGCTTGTTGACCTGGCGACACCCACCACCGCCACTTTTGGCAGTTTTCTAGATGCTTGGAGTGCAGATTTTAAAACCCTGATGAAAATATTTCATCCTGCTGTCTCGCACTGCAGATGATTCACTGACCGACCACTTCATCAGGTTCACCGTGCTAGAAGCAGGTCGGATCCCTTTTACCTCCAGAACAGCATGACTTCTTTGAGCCAAGGTTCTGGAAACATTCCTCAGAATGTTTTGCTCCATGTTGACATGAAGCATCACACAGCTGCTGCACATCACCATGAGAATCTCCCGTTCCACCTCATCATGATGAGAATCTCCCGTTCCACCTCATCACCATGAGAATCTCCCGTTCCACCTCATCATGATGAGAATCTCCCGTTCCACCTCATCACCATGAGAATCTCCCGTTCCACCTCATCACCATGAGAATCTCCCGTTCCACCTCATCACCACGAGAATCTCCCGTTCCACCTCATCACCATGAGAATCTCCCGTTCCACCTCATCATGATGAGAATCTCCCGTTCCACCTCATCACGATGAGAATCTCCCGTTCCACCTCATCACGATGAGAATCTCCCGTTCCACCACATCATGATGAGAATCTCCCGTTCCACCACATCACCATGAGAATCTCCCGTTCCACCACATCACCATGAGAATCTCCCGTTCCACCACATCATGATGAGAATCTCCCGTTCCACCTCATCACCATGAGAATCTCCCGTTCCACCTCATCATGATGAGAATCTCCCGTTCCACCTCATCACTATGAGAATCTCCCGTTCCACCTCATCATGATGAGAATCTCCCGTTCCACCTCATCACCATGAGAATCTCCCGTTCCACCACATCACCATGAGAATCTCCCGTTCCACCACATCATGATGAGAATCTCCCGTTCCACCTCATCACCATGAGAATCTCCCGTTCCACCTCATCACCATGAGAATCTCCCGTTCCACCTCATCACCATGAGAATCTCCCGTTCCACCACATCACCATGAGAATCTCCCGTTCCACCACATCGTGATGAGAATCTCCCGTTCCACCACATCATGATGAGAATCTCCCGTTCCACCTCATCACCATGAGAATCTCCCGTTCCACCTCATCACCATGAGAATCTCCCGTTCCACCTCATCACCATGAGAATCTCCCGTTCCACCTCATCATGATGAGAATCTCCCGTTCCACCACATCATGATGAGAATCTCCCGTTCCACCACATCACCATGAGAATCTCCCGTTCCACCACATCGTGATGAGAATCTCCCGTTGCACCACATCATGATGAGAATCTCCCGTTCCACCTCATCACCATGAGAATCTCCCGTTCCACCACATCACCATGAGAATCTCCCGTTCCACCTCATCACCATGAGAATCTCCCGTTCCACCTCATCACCATGAGAATCTCCCGTTCCACCTCATCACGATGAGAATCTCCCTTTCCACCACATCACCATGAGAATCTCCCGTTCCACCTCATCACCATGAGAATCTCCCGTTCCACCTCATCACCATGAGAATCTCCCGTTCCACCTCATCACGATGAGAATCTCCCTTTCCACCACATCACCATGAGAATCTCCCGTTCCACCTCATCACCATGAGAATCTCCCGTTCCACCTCATCACCATGAGAATCTCCCGTTCCACCACATCATGATGAGAATCTCCCGTTCCACCACATCATGATGAGAATCTCCCTTTTCCACCTCATCACGATGGGAATCTCCCGTTCCACCTCATCATGATGAGAATCTCCCGTTCCACCACATCATGATGAAAATCTCCCGTTCCACCACATCACCATGAGAATCTCCCGTTCCACCACATCGTGATGAGAATCTCCCGTTCCACCTCATCACCATGAGAATCTCCCGTTCCACCTCATCACCATGAGAATCTCCCGTTCCACCACATCACCATGAGAATCTCCCGTTCCACCACATCATGATGAGAATCTCCCTTTTCCACCTCATCATGATGGGAATCTCCCGTTCCACCTCATCACCATGAGAATCTCCCGTTCCACCTCATCATGATGAGAATCTCCCTTTTCCACCTCATCATGATGGGAATCTCCCGTTCCACCTCATCATCATGAGAATCTCCCGTTCCACCTCATCACCATGAGAATCTCCCGTTCCACCTCATCACCATGAGAATCTCCCGTTCCACCTCATCACCATGAGAATCTCCCGTTCCACCTCATCACCATGAGAATCTCCCGTTCCACCACATCATGATGAGAATCTCCCGTTCCACCTCATCACCATGAGAATCTCCCGTTCCACCACATCATGATGAGAATCTCCTGTTCCACCACATCATGATGAGAATCTCCCGTTCCACCTCATCATGATGGGAATCTCCCGTTCCACCTCATCACCATGAGAATCTCCCGTTCCACCACATCATGATGAGAATCTCCCGTTCCACCTCATCATGATGGGAATCTCCCGTTCCACCTCATCACCATGAGAATCTCCCGTTCCACCTCATCATGATGAGAATCTCCCGTTCCACCTCATCATGACGGGAATCTCCCGTTCCACCTCATCACCATGAGAATCTCCCATTCCACCTCATCACCATGAGAATCTCCCGTTCCACCTCATCATGATGAGAATCTCCCTTTCCACCACATCACCATGAGAATCTCCCGTTCCACCTCATCATGATGAGAATCTCCCGTTCCACCACATCATGATGAGAATCTCCCGTTCCACCACATCACCATGAGAATCTCCCGTTCCACCACATCGTGATGAGAATCTCCCGTTGCACCACATCATGATGAGAATCTCCCGTTCCACCTCATCACCATGAGAATCTCCCGTTCCACCACATCACCATGAGAATCTCCCGTTCCACCTCATCACCATGAGAATCTCCCGTTCCACCTCATCACCATGAGAATCTCCCGTTCCACCACATCATGATGAGAATCTCCCGTTCCACCTCATCACCATGAGAATCTCCCGTTCCACCACATCATGATGAGAATCTCCCGTTCCACCTCATCATGATGGGAATCTCCCGTTCCACCTCATCACCATGAGAATCTCCCGTTCCACCTCATCACCATGAGAATCTCCCGTTCCACCTCATCACCATGAGAATCTCCCGTTCCACCTCATCACCATGAGAATCTCCCGTTCCACCTCATCACCATGAGAATCTCCCGTTCCACCACATCATGATGAGAATCTCCCGTTCCACCACATCATGATGAGAATCTCCCGTTCCACCACATCATGATGAGAATCTCCCGTTCCACCTCATCATGATGGGAATCTCCCGTTCCACCTCATCACCATGAGAATCTCCCGTTCCACCTCATCACCATGAGAATCTCCCGTTCCACCTCATCACCATGAGAATCTCCCGTTCCACCTCATCACCATGAGAATCTCCCGTTCCACCTCATCACCATGAGAATCTCCCGTTCCACCACATCATGATGAGAATCTCCCGTTCCACCACATCATGATGAGAATCTCCCTTTTCCACCTCATCACGATGGGAATCTCCCGTTCCACCTCATCATGATGAGAATCTCCCGTTCCACCACATCATGATGAAAATCTCCCGTTCCACCACATCACCATGAGAATCTCCCGTTCCACCACATCACCATGAGAATCTCCCGTTCCACCTCATCACCATGAGAATCTCCCGTTCCACCTCATCACCATGAGAATCTCCCGTTCCACCACATCACCATGAGAATCTCCCGTTCCACCACATCATGATGAGAATCTCCCTTTTCCACCTCATCATGATGGGAATCTCCCGTTCCACCTCATCACCATGAGAATCTCCCGTTCCACCTCATCATGATGAGAATCTCCCTTTTCCACCTCATCATGATGGGAATCTCCCGTTCCACCTCATCATCATGAGAATCTCCCGTTCCACCTCATCACCATGAGAATCTCCCGTTCCACCTCATCACCATGAGAATCTCCCGTTCCACCTCATCACCATGAGAATCTCCCGTTCCACCTCATCATGATGGGAATCTCCCGTTCCACCTCATCACCATGAGAATCTCCCGTTCCACCACATCATGATGAGAATCTCCCGTTCCACCTCATCATGATGGGAATCTCCCGTTCCACCTCATCACCATGAGAATCTCCCGTTCCACCTCATCATGATGAGAATCTCCCGTTCCACCTCATCATGACGGGAATCTCCCGTTCCACCTCATCACCATGAGAATCTCCCATTCCACCTCATCACCATGAGAATCTCCCGTTCCACCTCATCATGATGAGAATCTCCCTTTCCACCACATCACCATGAGAATCTCCCGTTCCACCTCATCACCATGAGAATCTCCCGTTCCACCTCATCACCATGAGAATCTCCCGTTCCACCACATCATGATGAGAATCTCCCGTTCCACCACATCATGATGAGAATCTCCCTTTTCCACCTCATCACGATGGGAATCTCCCGTTCCACCTCATCATGATGAGAATCTCCCGTTCCACCACATCATGATGAAAATCTCCCGTTCCACCACATCACCATGAGAATCTCCCGTTCCACCACATCGTGATGAGAATCACCCGTTCCACCTCATCACCATGAGAATCTCCCGTTCCACCTCATCACCATGAGAATCTCCCGTTCCACCACATCACCATGATAATCTCCCGTTCCACCTCATCACCATGAGAATCTCCCGTTCCACCACATCATGATGAGAATCTCCCTTTTCCACCTCATCATGATGGGAATCTCCCGTTCCACCTCATCACCATGAGAATCTCCCGTTCCACCTCATCATGATGAGAATCTCCCTTTTCCACCTCATCATGATGGGAATCTCCCGTTCCACCTCATCATCATGAGAATCTCCCGTTCCACCTCATCACCATGAGAATCTCCCGTTCCACCTCATCACCATGAGAATCTCCCGTTCCACCTCATCATGATGAGAATCTCCCGTTCCACCTCATCATCATGAGAATCTCCCGTTCCACCTCATCACCATGAGAATCTCCCGTTCCACCTCATCACCATGAGAATCTCCCGTTCCACCTCATCACCATGAGAATCTCCCGTTCCACCACATCATGATGAGAATCTCCCGTTCCACCTCATCACCATGAGAATCTCCCGTTCCACCACATCATGATGAGAATCTCCTGTTCCACCACATCATGATGAGAATCTCCCGTTCCACCTCATCACCATGAGAATCTCCCGTTCCACCACATCATGATGAGAATCTCCCGTTCCACCTCATCATGATGGGAATCTCCCGTTCCACCTCATCACCATGAGAATCTCCCGTTCCACCTCATCATGATGAGAATCTCCCGTTCCACCTCATCATGACGGGAATCTCCCGTTCCACCTCATCACCATGAGAATCTCCCGTTCCACCTCATCATGATGAGAATCTCCTGTTCCACCACATCATGATGAGAATCTCCCGTTCCACCTCATCATGATGGGAATCTCCCGTTCCACCTCATCACCATGAGAATCTCCCGTTCCACCTCATCATGATGGGAATCTCCCGTTCCACCTCATCATGATGAGAATCTCCCGTTCCACCACATCACCATGAGAATCTCCCGTTCCACCTCATCACCATGAGAATCTCCCGTTCCACCTCATCACCATGAGAATCTCCCGTTCCACCTCATCACGATGAGAATCTCCCTTTCCACCACATCACCATGAGAATCTCCCGTTCCACCTCATCACCATGAGAATCTCCCGTTCCACCTCATCACCATGAGAATCTCCCGTTCCACCACATCATGATGAGAATCTCCCGTTCCACCACATCGTGATGAGAATCTCCCGTTCCACCTCATCACCATGAGAATCTCCCGTTCCACCTCATCACCATGAGAATCTCCCGTTCCACCACATCACCATGAGAATCTCCCGTTCCACCACATCATGATGAGAATCTCCCTTTTCCACCTCATCATGATGGGAATCTCCCGTTCCACCTCATCACCATGAGAATCTCCCGTTCCACCTCATCATGATGAGAATCTCCCTTTTCCACCTCATCATGATGGGAATCTCCCGTTCCACCTCATCATCATGAGAATCTCCCGTTCCACCTCATCACCATGAGAATCTCCCGTTCCACCTCATCACCATGAGAATCTCCCTTTCCACCTCATCACCATGAGAATCTCCCGTTCCACCTCATCACCATGAGAATCTCCCGTTCCACCACATCATGATGAGAATCTCCCGTTCCACCTCATCACCATGAGAATCTCCCGTTCCACCACATCATGATGAGAATCTCCTGTTCCACCACATCATGATGAGAATCTCCCGTTCCACCTCATCATGATGGGAATCTCCCGTTCCACCTCATCACCATGAGAATCTCCCGTTCCACCTCATCACCATGAGAATCTCCCGTTCCACCACATCATGATGAGAATCTCCCGTTCCACCACATCATGATGAGAATCTCCCTTTTCCACCTCATCACGATGGGAATCTCCCGTTCCACCTCATCATGATGAGAATCTCCCGTTCCACCACATCATGATGAAAATCTCCCGTTCCACCACATCACCATGAGAATCTCCCGTTCCACCACATCGTGATGAGAATCTCCCGTTCCACCTCATCACCATGAGAATCTCCCGTTCCACCTCATCACCATGAGAATCTCCCGTTCCACCACATCACCATGATAATCTCCCGTTCCACCTCATCACCATGAGAATCTCCCGTTCCACCACATCATGATGAGAATCTCCCTTTTCCACCTCATCATGATGGGAATCTCCCGTTCCACCTCATCACCATGAGAATCTCCCGTTCCACCTCATCATGATGAGAATCTCCCGTTCCACCTCATCATGACGGGAATCTCCCGTTCCACCTCATCACCATGAGAATCTCCCGTTCCACCTCATCATGATGAGAATCTCCTGTTCCACCACATCATGATGAGAATCTCCCGTTCCACCTCATCATGATGGGAATCTCCCGTTCCACCTCATCACCATGAGAATCTCCCGTTCCACCTCATCACCATGAGAATCTCCCGTTCCACCACATCATGATGAGAATCTCCCGTTCCACCTCATCACCATGAGAATCTCCCGTTCCACCACATCATGATGAGAATCTCCTGTTCCACCACATCATGATGAGAATCTCCCGTTCCACCTCATCACCATGAGAATCTCCCGTTCCACCACATCATGATGAGAATCTCCCGTTCCACCTCATCATGATGGGAATCTCCCGTTCCACCTCATCACCATGAGAATCTCCCGTTCCACCTCATCATGATGAGAATCTCCCGTTCCACCTCATCATGACGGGAATCTCCCGTTCCACCTCATCACCATGAGAATCTCCCGTTCCACCTCATCATGATGAGAATCTCCTGTTCCACCACATCATGATGAGAATCTCCCGTTCCACCTCATCATGATGGGAATCTCCCGTTCCACCTCATCACCATGAGAATCTCCCGTTCCACCTCATCATGATGGGAATCTCCCGTTCCACCTCATCATGATGAGAATCTCCCGTTCCACCTCATCATGATGGGAATCTCCCGTTCCACCTCATCACCATGAGAATCTCCCGTTCCACCACATCATGAGAATCTCCTGTTCCACCACATCATGATGAGAATCTCCCGTTCCACCTCATCATGATGGGAATCTCCCGTTCCACCTCATCACCATGAGAATCTCCCGTTCCACCTCATCATGATGAGAATCTGCCGTTCCACCTCATCATGACGGGAATCTCCCGTTCCACCTCATCACCATGAGAATCTCCCGTTCCACCTCATCACCATGAGAATCTCCCGTTCCACCTCATCACCATGAGAATCTCCCGTTCCACCTCATCACCATGAGAATCTCCCGTTCCACCTCATCACCATGAGAATCTCCCGTTCCACCTCATCACCATGAGAATCTCCCGTTCCACCTCATCACCATGAGAATCTCCCGTTCCACCTCATCACCATGAGAATCTCCCGTTCCACCACATCATGATGAGAATCTCCCGTTCCACCTCATCACCATGAGAATCTCCCGTTCCACCTCATCACGATGAGAATCTCCCGTTCCACCTCATCACCATGAGAATCTCCCGTTCCACCACATCACCATGAGAATCTCCCGTTCCACCACATCATGATGAGAATCTCCCGTTCCACCTCATCACCATGAGAATCTCCCGTTCCACCTCATCACCATGAGAATCTCCCGTTCCACCACATCATGATGAGAATCTCCCGTTCCACCTCATCACCATGAGAATCTCCCGTTCCACCTCATCACCATGAGAATCTCCCGTTCCACCTCATCATGATGAGAATCTCCCGTTCCACCTCATCACCATGAGAATCTCCCGTTCCACCTCATCACCATGAGAATCTCCCGTTCCACCACATCATGATGAGAATCTCCCGTTCCACCACATCATGATGAGAATCTCCCGTTCCACCTCATCACCATGAGAATCTCCCGTTCCACCTCATCACCATGAGAATCTCCCGTTCCACCTCATCATGATGAGAATCTCCCGTTCCACCTCATCATGATGAGAATCTCCCGTTCCACCTCATCATGATGAGAATCTCCCGTTCCACCTCATCACCATGAGAATCTCCCGTTCCACCACATCACCATGAGAATCTCCCGTTCCACCACATCACCATGAGAATCTCCCGTTCCACCACATCACCATGAGAATCTCCCGTTCCACCTCATCACCATGAGAATCTCCCGTTCCACCTCATCATGATGAGAATCTCCCGTTCCACCTCATCACCATGAGAATCTCCCGTTCCACCACATCATGATGAGAATCTCCCGTTCCACCACATCACCATGAGAATCTCCCGTTCCACCTCATCACCATGAGAATCTCCCGTTCCACCACATCATGATGAGAATCTCCCGTTCCACCACATCACCATGAGAATCTCCCGTTCCACCTCATCACCATGAGAATCTCCCGTTCCACCACATCACCATGAGAATCTCCCGTTCCACCTCATCATGATGAGAATCTCCCGTTCCACCTCATCCCAAAGCTGCTCTGCTGGACTGAGATCTGGTGACTGTGGAGCCATTGGAGGACAGTGAACTCATCGTCATGGTAGAGATGATGTGAGCTTTGTGACATGGTGCATCATCCTGCTGGAAGTTTCCATCAGAAGATGCTCCACTGTGCTCAGAAAGAGATGGACATGGTCAGCAGCAGGACTCTGGTAGGCTGTGGAGGTTAAATAATAACACGTTGCTACTGAGGGAACCAAAGTGGGACAAGAAACCCCCCCACCATTCCACCAGCAGCAGCCTGAAGCGTTGACCCTGACTCAGGATGGATCCATGTTGTCATGATGTTTCCAGCAGATTCTGATCCTACCATGTGAATGTGGAGCTGAACTGGAGACTCATCAGACCAGCAACGTTTCTCCATCTTCTATTGTCCAGTTCTGGTGAGTCTGTGTGAATCGTAGCCTCAGTTTCCTGTTCTTACTGACAGGAGGGAACCCGCTGTGGTCTTCTGCTGCTGGAGAACATCTGCTTCCAGGCTGGACGTGTTGTGTGTTCAGAGATGATGTTCTGCAGATCTTGGTGGGAACCAGTGTTTACTGGACTTCCTGTTGTCTTTCTGTCATCTCAACCAGTCTGTCCAGTCTCCTCTGACACCAACCAGACGTTCTGGTCCAGACAGCTGCTGCTCACTGGATATTTCCTCTCCTTTAGACCTTTTCTGGAAACTCTGGAGATGTTTTTGTGTGAATCCCAGTCACTCAGACCAACATGCTGCGTTCAGAGTCCCTTAAATCTCCTTTCGTCCTCATTCTGATGCTCAGTTTGACCTTCAGCACGCCATCGTCACCGTGTCTACGTGACTAGATGTATGGAGTTTCTGCCATGTGATTGGCTGGTTGGATATGTATGTTAACAAGCAGCTGATGAGGTGAGCTGACTAAGTGAACTACAGAAACATGGAAAAGATGAGGCAGATATTAGAAAATCTGACTATTAAAATGTGTAAGTTCTTCATCTGGACTCTGTCTTCCTATTGGCTCGTTGGTTCCTTGACTACTGTGTCTTCAGATGGCTTTCATCATTGTAGCAGGAATCTGTGCCTGCCTCTACTTCCTGTTCCTCTGCTTCATGGTTTTCCAAGTGTTCCGCAACATCAGCGGCAAGAGGACGTCCCTGCCCGCCATGTCCAAGGCCAGGCGTCTTCACTATGAGGTCAGTGTGTCTTCACACCACTGTTTGACTTTTTTTTTTTTTCCTTTTCTTTAGAAGCAGACACAATTTTCACAAGTTCCTGATGAAACGTGACATGATTTAATGAAATAAAAACAAATACCGCTGCAGATTTTCACGCTTTATATTTCCTTCCCTTTAAGGTTCTGCCTCTTTTAAAATCTCTCTAAGCCTCGCAGCATGTTGTTGTGTGAGTTAGACGCTAGGCAGGCCTGGACGCTCCGGCCTCTGTTGGAAAAGAACTTGAATATATATATATATATTTTTATATATATATCCCAGCAGTATGTCTTTAATAAAGTCTCCTTTTGTACCTTTCAGGGTCTGATTTTCAGGTTTAAATTCCTCATGCTGGTCACTCTGGCATGTGCTGCTCTCACCGTCATCTTCTTCATCATCAGCCAGGTGAGTCTCCTCATCTGGACCACCTGCTGTGTTTTACTGATGAGCTTTCAGCGACTGAACCTTCCTCACACGAACATCTTCATCTCCTCTGTGTGACCAGGTGAACGAAGGCCACTGGCACTGGGGAGAGCACACCGTGCAGGTGAACAGCGCCTTCTTCACCGGCATCTACGGCATGTGGAATCTGTACGTCTTCGCCATCATGTTCCTCTACGCGCCTTCTCACAAACGCTATGGAGACGAGCAGTCAAGCGGTCAATGCATCACCGGTACCTCCACCTTTCTGTTTTCTCCACTGGGTTTTTACCTAATGTAAACCATTACAGCCGCGTGCAAAGAAAACCAGTTCCACTCAGGAGCTGGTTCTACATTTTCCACGAGGGTCAGAACCGTCTGCCATTGGCCTTATCAATACCTTTATCAGTTGTGACAGGTGCTGGCCAGATCGGAGCATGGCTACATTTCATTAAGACACTACGATGGCTCTTGTGCCTGAATCTGGTCCAGGGTCCATACTGGAGACGGGATTTATGACCCGTTGACAGAAGCTGGACCTTGAGGAGCCGTTCCTTTCAGGAGACTCGTTCTTATTGGTTTTAGGAATCCAATCGGGGGGTTACTCATTTCGAATAAGGAAATAATAACAGGCAGGAACTGTAAGGTAGTAGGAGGGTCAGAATTATTCAGTTACACCTCCACCGTGTGTGTGTGTGTGTGTGTGTGTGTGTGTGTGTGTGTGTGTGTGTGTGTGTGTGTGTGTGTGTGTGTGTGTGTGTGTGTGTGTGTGTGTGTGTGTGTGTGTGTGTGTGTGTGTGTGTGTGTGTGTGTGTGTGATAGACCGTATATGAAAGATGGACAGAGCCTTCGGCGGTTAAAAGTGAAGTCTATGTGGAAGTGCATAAAACTGCAGTTCCCCTTTCATCCACTATAGGCTGAAAACAGAGCAATTCCCCATAGACTCCCATGTTAAAAAGACCAACTTCACAGCAGAAATAAACATGTTTACAGCAGAAATAAACATGTTTACAGCAGAAATAAACATGTTTACAGGCTGGTTCAAAAACCCATTTTCAGTTTAATAGGTCAGGTTTACCTTCATGACAACTGTGGGGGGAGTGAATGTTTTTCTAACTCGCCTGTTTAAAAGTAATTTAATCTCAAATTTGGAATATTTAGGGGCGTGTCCTTTTGATTGACAGGTACCCGATCTCCTGCTTCAAGTCAGAAGAACGCAGAACAACCGCAGTTTTTAGCCGGTTAACAACGTGATTTCGCTTTAGCCGGCTTACCTCTGTTAGCTGGTTAGCTCCTGTTATCTCCGCGTTAGCTGGGTTAGCTCTTAGCTACAGAAAGCTCGGAGTTCGCTCGATGTCAATCATCCGCCATGACGCTCACAGCCCCCCTCTCAGCTCCACCTCTTTGCCCATATTTGTATTTTCTGGGTGAGACGAAGCGCACGCCCCTGCCAAGATGGCGACGGTAGGAACCGCCCACCGAGCTTCAGTTCAGCTCCTCAGAAACTTACGGGTGACGTCACGGAGGCTCCGCGCATCTTTCTATATACAGTCTATGGTGTATATCTACTGAAATTAAATAATAAAAGGTTTTTGGGGAATTTATTGCCATGTGATTAAAATGTCATTAATCAAGATTAAATCATTACAAAGCCTGTAAATAAATAAACACATTTTAATAAAATATTAATTATATATTTTTAAAAAATCTGTCATTTATGTTCCTGATGATCGATTAACAGTTTATTCAAATGCCCATCCGTACCCCTTAATATCCAGAGTATATTGGTACAAACTCTTGATGGACTCGGGTCACTCCAGGCCAACGGTGCAGAGGTTCGTCTTTACTTCCCAAAAGGTTGTCCCAAAGTTGCTAAATGTCACGAATGTCCTCAGTGGGTCTTTTTATTCCGGTTGGAGGCTTTTGTTCTAAAGCTGCTTTTTCATTTAATTTGTGGTGGTGGTTGGGGGTAGTTAGTGAGACAGAGAGGAACCCAGATTCCCAGGGTAAAGAAGGGTCTCTTTGGGCCAAGATGGTGATTCTAATGGACACCAGGCTTCCTTCCAGAGACCAGAGACTAAGAGAAGGGACTGGAGAGAAGAGCAAGGAGGTAAAGAAAACCATCCATCTCTCTCTGGTCACTGATGGGATGGGGAAGTTGGCAAGGAGGGTTTGAAGTTGTGGATGCTTGCCCTGAAGTGCATCAAGTCGTCTGGTGGGAGGGCCAATTCACTCCCAGTTCCACTGGTGTTGGAGCGAACTGAAAGTGTTTGTGTTCATAAAAGCAGCTGGATGTGCAGCACCTTGTGTACTGCAGCTTTAGACAGCAGCTCAGATCATTTTAGTGCTGATTATCTTTCTTAATGTGCAGGTGATGCCGGAGCAAGCAGTGGAGAGGACATCCAGCTGACCACCACAATCACCCATGTCGATGGCCCCACTGAGATCTACAAAATGGCCGGCAAAGAAGCCCAGGAATAAGTCGTCCGCTGAGCCCGAGGGTCCGTCTCCATCCCTATCGCTCCACGGATGTCTGTGTAATAAAATAGGCTTTTTTTTTTTAACACCCCGTTCCTAAAAACTGCAGACAATCGGCCATGCGTGCAACTACCCCCTAAGTTGCTGCATTTTTCTAGCACCAAACCCTGAGCTTGTTTACGCAGCGTCCGTGTTCCAAAGTCTCTATTGTACCTGCAAAAAGCAGAATATCAGCACTCCTATCTGTCCTTTTCATTTCATGGTGGAATTTAATACTGTATGTAAAGTATGCTGTGTTTGTAAATGTTGCACAATGCCTTTTACACCCAGTTAGGTACTGAAAAGATGCTTTATTAAAGAGATGTAAGTGTGAGGACGACCACCTCCTGGTGGTTAGAAGTTGCTTGTAACAGCCGGCACACGGAGATGGACAGCGAGATGACAATTTGTGAGCCACTTGCTTGGATTGTCCTGCTTTTATTACCTGTTCTAGTTGTATTCAAGGCCTCAGAACCTGTCACAGATGCATCTGTTATATAAAGAAAGTAGATAGTGTGAAGTCCTGCTGTCATGTAGTCTTTAAGTATTATATGCTATCACGGGGGGAAGTGTACAGACCGCATAGTCACTTTGGGAAAGTCATCCTGTACGTTCATCATGTTACAATGTAGATATCTATTTTTTATAAGTTTGTTTATTTCAGCTTCATAAAATGTATGCATCAAGCTCTCAAAATGTTTTTTTTAAAGGTTAGCTGTAGCTTGTTACTTTCTTTTTTTAATTTGCTTTGTATCCTAATTTAAATAAAAAATTTTACTTAATCTGCCTTCTGGATGGTAGTATCCAGAATGCCGTTCCTGTTCTGGATGGTAGTATCCAGAATATTGTTCCTGTTCTGGATGGTAGCATCCAGAATATTGTTCCTGTTCTGGATGGTAGCATCCAGAATATTATTCCTGTTCTGGATGCTAGTATCCAGAATATTATTCCTGTTCTGGATGATAGTATCCAGAATGCCGTTCCTGTTCTGGATGGTTGTATCCAGAATATTATTTCTGTTCTGGATGGTTGTATCCAGAATATTGTTCCTGTTCTGGATGGTAGCATCCAGAATATTGTTCCTGTTCTGGATGGTAGCATCCAGAATATTGTTCCTGTTCTGGATGATAGTATCCAGAATGCCGTTCCTGTTCTGGATGGTAGTATCCAGAATATTGTTCCTGTTCTGGATGGTAGCATCCAGAATATTATTCCTGTTCTGGATGCTAGTATCCAGAATATTATTCCTGTTCTGGATGATAGTATCCAGAATGCCGTTCCTGTTCTGGATGGTAGTATCCAGAATATTGTTCCTGTTCTGGATGGTAGTATTCAGAATGTCGTTCCTGTTCTGGATGGTAGTATCCAGAATTTCATTCCTGTTTTGGATGCTAGTATCTAGAATATTACTCCTGTTCTGGATGGTAGTATCCAGAATGCCGTTCCTGTTCTGGATGGTAGTATCCAGAATATTGTTCCTGTTCTGGATGGTAGTATCCAGAATGTCGTTCCTGTTCTGGATGGTAGTATCCAGAATTTCATTCCTGTTTTGGATGCTAGTATCCAGAATATTATTCCTGTTCTGGATGCTAGTATCCAGAATGCCGTTCCTGTTCTGGATGGTTGTATCCAGAATATTGTTTCTGTTCTGGATGGTAGTATCCAGAATATTGTTCCTGTTCTGGATGGTAGCATCCAGAATATTGTTCCTGTTCTGGATGCTAGTATCCAGAATATTATTCCTGTTCTGGATGATAGTATCCAGAATGCCGTTCCTGTTCTGGATGGTAGTATCCAGAATATTGTTCCTGTTCTGGATGGTAGCATCCAGAATATTATTCCTGTTCTGGATGCTAGTATCCAGAATATTATTCCTGTTCTGGATGATAGTATCCAGAATGCCGTTCCTGTTCTGGATGGTAGTATCCAGAATATTGTTCCTGTTCTGGATGGTAGTATCCAGAATGTCGTTCCTGTTCTGGATGCTAGTATCCAGAATATTGTTCCTGTTCTGGATGGTAGCATCCAGAATATTGTTCCTTTTCTGGATGGTAGCATCCAGAATATTATTCCTGTTCTGGATGCTAGTATCCAGAATATTATTCCTGTTCTGGATGATAGTATCCAGAATGCCGTTCCTGTTCTGGATGGTTGTATCCAGAATATTATTTCTGTTCTGGATGGTAGTATCCAGAATATTGTTCCTGTTCTGGATGGTAGCATCCAGAATATTGTTCCTGTTCTGGATGCTATTCAATTTTTTTCAATTCAACTTTATTTATATAGCGTCAAATCACGGCAATGCCATCTCAAGACGCTTTACAGACAGAGGGGAAAACATAATGAAGGCCAATTCATAACAGCCTATATAAGGAAACCAACAGATTGAGTTGAGTCCAACTCAATCTCCCATCCTGAGCAAGCACACTGGCAACAGTGGGAAGGAAAAAACTCCCTTTTAACAGGAAGGAAACCTCCGGCAGAACCCGGCTCAGGACAGGCAGCCATCTGCCTCTGCTGTGTGGGGGGAAGAGGACAGAAAGACAACAGACAACAGGAACTGCTACTCCCGGCCAGGGAGACCTGCTGAGACAGGAGACATACATGTTAATGATGCAACACTGTTATGGGGGATGGGGGGGGGGTAAAAGAAAGAGATAAAGAGAAAAAGAAAGAAGCTCAGTGTATCAGGAAATGTCCCTCAGCAGTCTAAACCTATAGCAGCATAACTAAGGGATGCTAACCATCCCTAGCTATAGGACTTATCAAAAAGATAAGTCTTCAGCCTAGTCTTAAAGGTGGGGAGGGTGTCTGCTTCCCTAACACTAACTGGGAGCTTATTCCATAAGAGAGGGGCCTGATAACCAAAGGCTCTGCCTCCTGCTCGGCTCTTTGAGACTCTAGGAACCACAAGTAAGCCTGCAGTCTGCGAACGAAGTACTCTACTTGGTATATAAGGAACAATGAGGTCTTTGATATATAGTGGTGCCTGGTTGTGGAGGGCTTTATATGTAAGGAGAAGGATTTTAAATTCTATTCTAGATTCAACAGGCAGCCAATGAAGAGAGGCTAAAACTGGAGAAATATGATCTCTCATGCTGGTTCTGGTCAGGACTCTGGCTGCAGAATTCTGGATTAGCTGAAGGCTTTTCAGGGCATATTTAGGACAGCCCAGTAATAGAGAGTTACAGTAATCTAGTCTCGAAGTAACAAAAGCGTGAACCAGTTTTTCTGCATCACTCCGAGACAGAATGTCCCTAATTTTGGCTATATTACGTAAATGAAAGAAGGCTGTTTTAGTAACCTGCTTAATATGTGGGCCAAAGGACAGGTCAGGGTCAAATATTACTCCAAGGTTTCTCACTGTAGCACTGGAAGCTAAAGTAATGCCATCCAGGTTCATTACAAAACCGGAAAATTTAGCTCTGAGTTTTTCAGATCCAACGAGAATTACTTCAATCTTATCTGAGTTTAAGAGGAGAAAATTTCTAGACATCCAAGTCTTTATGTCTATGAGACAATTTTGTAGCCTATTGGGCTGATTTGTTTCATCTGGTTTAAAGGATAAGTATAGTTGAGTATCATCTGCATAACAATGAAAGTTTATTCCATGCTGTCTAATAATTTTGCCTAAAGGGAGCATATATAGTGTGAAGAGTATTGGTCCAAGTACAGAACCTTGAGGAACTCCATGACTTACTGTAGTTTGGGAGGAGGACTTGTCATTTACATGAACAAACTGAAGTCTATCAGATAAATATGATTTAAACCAGCTTAACGCTGTACCTGTAATTCCAATCACCTGTTCTAGTCTTTGTAACAGAATGTTATGATCGACTGTATCAAATGCAGCACTAAGATCAAGCAAGATAAGTACGGACACAAGTCCTTTGTCTGAGGCCATAAGAAGGTCATTAGTAACTTTCACCAATGCTGTCTCAGTGCTATGATGAGCTCTAAATCCTGACTGAAACTCCTCGCATAAATTATTTCTGCTCAGGTGGGCATGTAGCTGAGCTGAAACTATTTTCTCCAGAATTTTGGACATAAACGGGAGGTTAGATATAGGTCTATAATTTGCTATCACCTCTGGATCCAGAGATTGCTTTTTAAGTAAAGGCTTGATTACAGCAGTTTTAAATGATTGTGGTACATATCCTGTCACTAAAGACATATTGATAAGATTTAGTAGTGATGTATTAATTAAAGGGAAAATGTCCTTAAAGAGGCTCGTTGGGAGAGGGTCTAAGATACAGGTGGATGGTTTAGATGAAGCTATTATTTTAGTTAATTCAGAGGGTTGGACAGGACAGAAACTATTTAGACACAAGTCAGATCCTGGTTCTAAGGATGCTTCGGAGACCACAACAGGCCCAACATTATAGGCAGAAGGAAGAGTATTGTCAATTTGATCTCTAATAGTGTCAATTTTATTCCTGAAAAAATACATGAAATCATCACAGCTAAGTGAGAAAGGAATACATGGCTCCACAGCGCTCCTGCTCCTAGTAAGCCTAGCTACAGTGCTGAAAAGAAACCGAGGGTTGTTTTTGTTTTCCTCTATCAATGATGAATAATAAGCTGTTCTTGCCATACGTAAGGCTTTTTTGTATACGCTTAAACTTTCTTTCCAGGTTAAGTGAGACTCCTCTAGTCCTGATGAACGCCATCTGTTTTCCAAACGCCTTGATGCCTGTTTTAGAGCTCGAAGCTGGGAATTAAACCAGGGAGCCTTCATAATCTTACCTAATTTCTTCTTCTTTAGGGGAGCAACATTATCCAAGGTTGTACGCATTGAAGCTGTTATAGTATCAGCATGTTGATCAATCTGAGCAGGAGTAAGGCTTAAAGGGGGACTCTCGGTCATGCTAACACATGGTAGATGTGAAAAAATTGATTCAATTGATTGTTTAAATTTTGTAATATTATTGTCTGATAAACATCTACTATAGTAGAATTTATTTTTGGTCAGTGAGTAATCAAATAAAGTGAATTCAAAGGTTAATAAGAAGTGATCGGACAAGACAGGGTTTTGAGGAAATACTTTGAGCTTATCAGTCTCAATACCATATGTTAGAACAAGATCAAGAGTGTGACCATGAGAGTGAGTGGCTCCATTGACATTTTGTGAAAACCCAATTGAGTTTAGAATAGAGCTAAAGGAAATGTTTAAACTATCATTTTCAACGTCAACATGAATATTAAAATCACCCAGTACAATGACCTTATCAGTAGTCAGCACTAACTCAGACAAGAGATCAGAGAATTCGGTCAGAAACTCGGAGTAAGGTCCAGGTGGGCGATACACTAATGCTAAAAGGAGCGGTTTCTCTGAATTCCATTTTGGATGAGATAAATTTAATGTCAGGAATTCAAAGGATTTATAGTTAGTTTTGTGCTTAGGATTAATTAAAAATTCTGACTTAAAAATAGCTGCAACACCTCCTCCTCTGCCTGTAGTTCTAGGAATGTGAAAGTTTAAATAGTTAGCTGGCGTAGCTTCATTAATACTAACATAATCCTCTTGCTGTAACCAGGTTTCCGTAAGACAGAATAAATCAATGTGGTGATCACCTATCAAGTCATTGACTAATAAAGACTTATTTGGGAGGGATCTAATATTCAGTAGGCCACACTTTATTGTCTTATTTTCAGATTTTATTAGATCCATTGTTTTTATTTTTATGAGGTTTTCACGATTAACCCCAGAAGTGTTTTTGTGTTGTTTAATTCTTACTGCTGGGGAGTTGTATAAAGGTTGGAATGGGGTTTTGGGTGGGCGGCGGCAGGTGGGAAGCTGCAGAAAAGTGTGTAGGACTACAATTCTGCCTCCTGGTCCCAACCCTGAGTTGTCAATTTAGCTGACTAATAAAAGAGTCCATATTGCTAGATAAGAGAGCGGCTCCATCCAACGTGGGATGGATGCCATCTCTCCTAATAAGACCAGGCTTTCCCCAAAAAGCGCTCCAATTATCTATAAAACCCACGTTGTTATCGGGACACCACCTAGACAACCAGCGGTTGAAGGATGACATGCGGCTAAACATGTCATCGCTGATTAAATTTGGCAAGGGACCAGAGAAAACTACGGAGTCCGACATGCTCTTGGCAAAGTTACACACCGAAGCAACATTAATTTTAGTGACCTCCGATTGGCGTAACCGGGTGTCGTTACCGCCGACGTGAATTACAATCTTACGGTATTTACGTTTAGCCTTAGCCAGCAGTTTCAAATACGATTCGACGTGGCCCGCTCTGGCCCCAGGAATGCATTTGACTATGGTCCCCGGTGTCTCTAGAGCCACGTTTCTGACTATCCAGAACTGTATCCTGTTCTGGATGCTAGTATCCAGAATATTATTCCTGTTCTAGATGATAGTATCCAGAATATTATTCCTGTTCTGGATGATAGTATCCAGAATGCCGTTCCTGTTCTGGATGGTTGTATCCAGAATATTATTTCTGTTCTGGATGATAGTATCCAGAATGCCGTTCCTGTTCTGGATGCTAGTATCCAGAATATTGTTCCTGTTCTGGATGGTAGCATCCAGAATATTATTCCTGTTCTGGATGCTAGTATCCAGAATATTATTCCTGTTCTAGATGATAGTATCCAGAATATTATTCCTGTTCTGGATGATAGTATCCAGAATGCCGTTCCTGTTCTGGATGGTAGTATCCAGAATATTGTTCCTGTTCTGGATGGTAGCATCCAGAATATTATTCCTGTTCTGGATGCTAGTATCCAGAATATTATTCCTGTTCTAGATGATAGTATCCAGAATATTATTCCTGTTCTGGATGATAGTATCCAGAATGCCGTTCCTGTTCTGGATGGTAGTATCCAGAATATTGTTCCTGTTCTGGATGGTAGCATCCAGAATATTATTCCTGTTCTGGATGCTAGTATCCAGAATATTATTCCTGTTCTGGATGATAGTATCCAGAATGCCGTTCCTGTTCTGGATGGTAGTATCCAGAATATTGTTCCTGTTCTGGATGGTAGTATCCAGAATGGCGTTCCTGTTCTGGATGGTAGTATCCAGAATATTGTTCCTGTTCTGGATGGTAGCATCCAGAATATTGTTCCTGTTCTGGATGGTAGCATCCAGAATATTATTCCTGTTCTGGATGCTAGTATCCAGAATATTATTCCTGTTCTGGATGATAGTATCCAGAATGCCGTTCCTGTTCTGGATGGTTGTATCCAGAATATTATTTCTGTTCTGGATGATAGTATCCAGAATGCCGTTCCTGTTCTGGATGGTAGCATCCAGAATATTGTTCCTGTTCTGGATGGTAGCATCCAGAATATTATTCCTGTTCTGGATGCTAGTATCCAGAATATTATTCCTGTTCTGGATGATAGTATCCAGAATGGCGTTCCTGTTCTGGATGGTAGTATCCAGAATATTGTTCCTGTTCTGGATGGTAGTATCCAGAATATTGTTCCTGTTCTGGATGGTAGCATCCAGAATATTATTCCTGTTCTGGATGCTAGTATCCAGAATATTATTCCTGTTCTGGATGATAGTATCCAGAATGCCGTTCCTGTTCTGGATGATAGTATCCAGAATGGCGTTCCTGTTCTGGATGGTAGTATCCAGAATATTGTTCCTGTTCTGGATGGTAGCATCCAGAATATTGTTCCTGTTCTGGATGGTAGCATCCAGAATATTATTCCTGTTCTGGATGCTAGTATCCAGAATATTATTCCTGTTCTGGATGATAGTATCCAGAATGCCGTTCCTGTTATGGATGGTTGTATCCAGAATATTATTTCTGTTCTGGATGATAGTATCCAGAATGCCGTTCCTGTTCTGGATGGTAGTATCCAGAATATTGTTCCTGTTCTGGATGGTAGCATCCAGAATATTATTCCTGTTCTGGATGCTAGTATCCAGAATATTATTCCTGTTCTAGATGATAGTATCCAGAATATTATTCCTGTTCTGGATGATAGTATCCAGAATGCCGTTCCTGTTCTGGATGGTAGTATCCAGAATATTGTTCCTGTTCTGGATGGTAGCATCCAGAATATTATTCCTGTTCTGGATGGTAGTATCCAGAATATTATTCCTGTTCTGGATGATAGTATCCAGAATGCCGTTCCTGTTCTGGATGATAGTATCCAGAATATTATTCCTGTTCTGGATGATAGTATCCAGAATGCCGTTCCTGTTCTGGATGGTAGTATCCAGAATATTGTTCCTGTTCTGGATGGTAGTATCCAGAATGGCGTTCCTGTTCTGGATGGTAGTATCCAGAATATTGTTCCTGTTCTGGATGGTAGTATCCAGAATGGCGTTCTTGTTCTGGATGGTAGTATCCAGAATATTGTTCCTGTTCTGGATGGTAGCATCCAGAATATTGTTCCTGTTCTGGATGGTAGCATCCAGAATATTATTCCTGTTCTGGATGCTAGTATCCAGAATATTATTCCTGTTCTGGATGATAGTATCCAGAATGCCGTTCCTGTTCTGGATGGTAGTATCCAGAATATTGTTCCTGTTCTGGATGGTAGTATCCAGAATGTTGCTAGGATCCACATCTATCTTTGATATCTTGGAAACCCTGTTGGGAACTTTTCCTGGATTTTCTCACCATTTATTGTGGCGTTATTTGCAGATATACTGAAAAAGGTCCAATCTCACAATGAATTTTAAAAAAACATCAGGATCCAGATGCGGCTCCGGATCACTCCCACTATTTACTGGAATCTAAGTTAGACAGAGACACATCCTGAAAATGCGCCCAGGAGTTTTTGCATGAAGTTGCCAACAGACAGACAGACGAACAAAAACATAATAATTACATAGTGCCACCACCTTGTTGGAGGAGGTAATTATCCAATCACAACCTTTATCATGACTGTCAATAACAACACAGTAATTTTAGAGCACGTTAGAGGACACCTAGACATAAGCCGCACCTTCACCGAGTATGCAGCAGCTCTGTTTCCCTCCTCAACAGGCTGAAGGCTGCATCATGTGCATCTCTTCCTGTTTTCCATGACGAGGGTGTATGGATGATACACAAAATATCTCGCTAGCCTGTAAAAATCCATAAATTAGCTGCAGGATTCAAATTGTGTGGAAAAAGTAGCAGCTTATAGCCTGGAAATTATGATAACAACTACCAGTACTGGTAAAAAACCAGAAGCAGTCAGTAGAGGGACATGATGTACGGTGTTTTATGTGTAATGGCAACATGAGGACCTGGAACTCTGAAGTCCTCATTGGCTGTGTGTGCTCTTGTGACAGGATTAGTGTGTATGATGACCTCCAGAAGTCATCATACACAAAGATGTTAGAGTCGATTGTCTTTGTTTATGATAACCTACATTAACTATATATTCTCTCTATTTCTTACTTTATTTTTGCTATTTTTCTGTCTTGGTTTGGTTTTATCTGAATATCCACATCTGTGTTTCTTAATGAATCTATATTTGTGAAGTTCTTTGGTGAATAAAGAATGAATGGATGGACAGTGTTGGCTAACGTTGGTACTTCGCTGCCGTCTGTCCTTCCAGCTGGCGGCTGGGAAGTCAGTAATAATGAGGCTGGACTTTGTCTTTTCCTGGTTAATGCAGGACGTGTATCAGTGGTGCGGCAGCGAGTGCAACCGCTTCGAGCGACTGAAGGCCTCTCAGGTCGCCATCGACATCAGAGATAATGAGAGGAACGGCAGAGCGAAGGTTCACATTCATATAAAGCTACATGATCTCATGACAAATGTTCCCAAGACAAAAACTCTCGGCACTACAAGAACAAGCTAAATTCACACAAAGACTTTTATCATCTTTATGTAGAAAAATGAGAGTATACAAATATTATGTGTATATATTGTTTTAAATAATAAGAAATATGTATAAACCTGCAGTAGTATAACATGTAGCCTACATAAAATCAATTTCCTTTGTTATTTTATCACACTTAACGTCACGTTTTATTTCACACACTGGTGAGACTTGTGTCCTCATATAAGCATGAAAGGACTCGCAGTCCGTCACAGTGATGATTAAATAACCATTTTGTTTGTCAGAAGTCCCTCCTACATGCTTAGGCTATGTGATATTTCTTATCTGACATGTCAGAATGCTCCATTAATTCTTATCTTTTTGGATAATAAAGACTTTTTAGAGTAATAAGTAGAGGAGTAAAACATTTGTCTGTTCACCTGCCCCACATGATCCAGCTACATTTAGACAGCAGGCTTCAGTAGCTACGACATGTAAATCTGGAGAAATACGTCCTGCATACGGTCGGGTGTTCTATAGGAACATATAAGAATGAAAAGAAACAGATATTTTTCTCTTTTTTTGTAAAGAGGACAGACAAAGGTGAGGTTGAGACACATCCTGACCGCAGTGTCAGTAGCCTGGCAGCACTAAGATCCAGTCTACCACCACCAGACAGTAAACCAGAACCGATCCCCTGCTACCACATGCAGCTCCACATCCTGCACCCCAAAACCACCAACTTACCTTTCTATGGACCTTTTTGAACTGCTATAAATATTTCCACTTGGTGATCCAGATTATTAAAGTAAATGTGTTTTATTTCTCATGTCTGTCTCATGTGACTACAGTTATCAAACAGTTAGTGTGTGTTAGAGAGCGGGACACCCTCTCCACCTCCTCATCTATGATATTCTAGCTGCGTGTTGAGAAGGATTCTCTGCTGGTTTTCAGATCTGGCGTGTTGAGAACGGTGACAAGGTGCCTGTGGATCCCGCCAGCTACGGTCAGTTCTTCGGTGGAGACTGCTACCTCATCCTCTACAGCTACAGACAGGGAAGCCGGGAGCAGCACATCATTTACACCTGGCAGGGCCTGAAGTGCACGCAAGACGAGCTGGCGGCTTCAGCGTTCCTCACAGTCAAGCTGGATGACTCGATGGGAGGATCACCTGTTCAGGTAAGATCCTGACCCACGGGACACTTTCACACCACAAACAGAAACATTTCACACCCAAAAAGTGACAAAATATTAAGACTTGTGAGGTGGAGTAGGAGGAATAACATGCAGATTAAAGAGGGAACTTTGGGAACAACGCAGTTACCCAGGATGACCAGCGGAGGGCGGTGTTTCATCAAGTTTCATGTTGATGCCACAAGCAGCAACAGTGTCTCGTAAACAAAATGAGCCATGTTGACTCTCCGTGAGTGATGATCACAGATACAAAGATACTGCGCAGTTCCAGAAGTTCCTTAGAAATCTTCCAGAAATGTGGATTTTTCAGATTTTTCTATTTAACAATAAAAAAAAAACAAACTTTCCATGATAAACATTTAGAAATCGAGAAATTAGATGCTCTCTTCAGCACAAGAGCAGGAAGTTTCAGGAGACATGGGGACCCTTTTTAAATACTTTCCAAAAGACATGGAAGCAGGACTTCTAGTGCAGCTTCAGGTTTACATCACAAAGTATTGTTTTACAAGTCTTATGTTCATTTACTGGCTCATGCCTCCAAACTGAGTAAGGAAACAGGGTTCTGGGTGTTCATCTTCTTCTTTTTCTTGTTTTTTTTATTTGTGCTTTAGTTGTGTTGTTAGGTCTCACTATCTCCTCACCCTCCACTGTATTTATGGTTCCTGCATCTGCCTATTTCTCATGTAAAAGTTTTGGAGTTGTTCTTTTTTTTTCTGTATGCTTGTCACTTAGAAAGCCTCAATAAAAAGATCTTGAATGAAAAAAAACAATCACATGTGTGTGCTGTGCAGAGTTGCAGTCTGGCGGCTGCAAACGGAGGCGGTCTTGGTGAATCTTGGGTTTAATCTTTCTGCAGTTGGATAAAAAGTTCTGACTGACGTTGCGTCATCATCTCCGTTTTATGATGCCGTTTGGGTTAAACTCAACGAGGTGAGGAGGACACCTCCTCCTCTGGTGCAATGGACTAACAGTTCCGCTCCTGCTGTCCACAGGTGAGAGTAACCCAGGGTCGGGAGCCTCCCCACCTGATGAGCCTCTTCCAGGGCAAACCCATGATCATCCACAGCGGAGGAACGTCCCGCAAAGATGGACACTCCCAGACCGCCAGCACCCGTCTCTTCCACATCCGGCAGAGTTCTTCCCGCGCCACCCGGGCCGTGGAGGTGAGTCGGCTGGCGGCACGCTGGCTTGTCCAGAGGAGGACGGATGTCTTCATCTTCCTCTCGCCTGCTTCCTCAGGTGGAAGCTTCTGCCTCCAATCTGAACACCAACGACGTGTTTGTGCTGAAATCGCCTAGCGGCCTGTTTGTGTGGAGGGGTCTGGGCGCCAGCGATGAGGAGATGCAGGCGGCCAAGCATGTGGTGGGCCTTCTGGGTGGGAGCGCCAGTAATGTGTCGGAGGGCAAGGAGCCAGGTGGGTCTCCTACACAGACGGGACTTTGCAACAGTAACCCAAACAGCTCAGCTGCAAACGAAACAGCTGCAAAACATCTGGTCTGACCAGAAGATGACGCATCAAAGAGGCTTCAACTCTTTTCCTGCTAAATAGATGTCGTCTTCCTCCCTCACAGCGGCTTTCTGGTCGACTCTGGGAGGCAAAAAGGAGTACCAGGTCTCCAAGAGTCTGCAGAACATGGTCAGACCCCCGCGACTGTTCGGCTGCTCCAACAAAACCGGGCGACTCATCGTAAGTCTCATCTGAAGCTGCTGCGACACAGAAAACTCGCCGGTGTTACGTCTTATTTACGGATATCTTCTGACATATGCTGCATGCAGGTGGAGGAGGTTCCTGGAGACTTCACACAGTCAGATCTGGCCACTGATGATGTCATGATCCTGGACACCTGGGACCAGGTGAGACAGCTGTTGAATATTCATTGTGCACGGTGTCTTTCTGTGAGCTGGGAGTGAATGAGTGTGTCTCGTCCTGCAGCTCTTCCTTTGGGTCGGCAACGAAGCCAACGAGGAGGAGAAGAAAGGAGCTCCTAAGATAGGTTGGTGTTGTGCAGACTCATGTTTTCAGGAGAAGAGAACCTGGTTTCAGAGCTGCTGCCTTTAGGGTCTGTTCGCAAAGCTGTTTTCTACATATTAAATAGTGATATCGATAAAAACGACTATAAACAAGTAGTTAAATTCACATGCTTGGCCGCCTGCATCTCCTCATCGCTGGATTCAGGTGACAGTAAAGTAAATTTCCCTTCACGTCTTATTTACTCTGATCACACTGCAACAAGTCTAAAAGACACTAAAATTGACTGTTTTTCATGCATAAAGTATTAAAATAACATTTGTACAATTTATCTACATATGTGTACAGTGATACTTTTTCATTTCCAAATTATATTTTAGTCAAATTGTTTTTAATTTTCATCAGTTTTCAGTGTTGAATCAGAAATATTCAGTGAAGGAAGATCAAGTTCTGTTTTTTTTACAGTTGTGATAATGAGGTGATAAAAGTCCTTTTCTAGAAATGAGAAACGCGTCGTTTCCTCTAGAAAGCATGGAAACGTTGCTGCTCATCTCACAAATACCTTCCATACAACGTGGCTCCGTTTCAAACAAAAATAAACCCGATTCCAAACTGCTGCAAAAGTGATTTCAAAAGTGATGCATCCCACAAAATCCTAATAAGATTCAGAGTTTCCGGACTGATTTTATCTCTGCTTACTTCTTACAGCGGAGTGAGAAGTAAGCAGAGATTAAATCAGTCCTGAAACTCTGAATCTTACTGGGGTTTGGTGGAATGAGTCACTTTTAGCTTATCAGAGTGAAGATGGACACAGAACGGACACCATGAGACACCATGACACCAAGAGACACTACGAGACACCATGAGACACCATGACACCATGAGACTACGAGACACCATGAGACACCATGACACCATGAGACACTACGAGACACTACGAGACACCATGAGACACCATGACACCATGAGACACTACGAGACACTACGAGACACCATGAGACACCATGACACCATGAGACACTACGAGACACCATGAGACACCATGACACCAAGAGACACTACGAGACACCATGAGACACCATGACACCATGAGACTACGAGACACCATGAGACACCATGACACCATGAGACACTACGAGACACCATGAGACACCATGACACCATGAGACACTACGAGACACCATGAGACACCATGACACCAAGAGACACTACGAGACACTACGAGACACCATGAGACACCATGACACCATGAGACACTACGAGACACCATGAGACACCATGACACCAAGAGACACTACGAGACACTACGAGACACCATGAGACACCATGAGACACCATGACACTACGAGACACTACGAGACACCATGACACTACGAGACACTACGAGACACTACGAGACACCATGAGACACCATGACACCATGAGACACTACGAGACACCATGAGACACCATGACACTATGAGACACTACGAGACACTACGAGACACCATGACACTACGAGACACTACGAGACACTACGAGACACCATGACACTACGAGACACTACGAGACACCATGAGACACTACGAGACACTACGAGACACCATGAGACACCATGACACCAAGAGACACTACGAGACACCATGAGACACCATGACACCAAGAGACACTACGAGACACTACGAGACACCATGAGACACCATGACACCATGAGACACTACGAGACACCATGAGACACCATGACACCATGAGACACTACGAGACACCATGAGACACCATGACACCAAGAGACACTACGAGACACCATGAGACACCATGACACCATGAGACACTACGAGACACCATGAGACACCATGACACCATGAGACACTACGAGACACCATGAGACACCATGACACCAAGAGACACTACGAGACACTACGAGACACCATGAGACACCATGACACCATGAGACACTACGAGACACCATGACACACCATGACACCATGAGACACTACGAGACACCATGAGACACCATGACACCAATAGACACTACGAGACACCATGAGACACCATGACACCATGAGACACTACGAGACACCATGACACCATGAGACACTACGAGACACTACGAGACACCATGAGACACCATGACACCATGAGACACTACGAGACACCATGAGACACCATGACACCATGAGACACTACGAGACACCATGAGACACCATGAGACACTACGAGACACTACGAGACACCATGAGACACCATGACACCATGAGACACTTACGAGACACCATGAGACACCATGACACCATGAGACACTACGAGACACCATGACACCATGAGACACTACGAGACACTACGAGACACCATGAGACACCATGACACCATGCGACACTACGAGACACTACGAGACACCATGAGACACTACGAGACACCATGAGACACCATGACACCATGAGACACTACGAGACACTACGAGACACTACGAGACACCATGAGACACCATGACACCGTAAGACACTACGAGACACTACGAGACACCATATGACACCATGAGACACTACGAGACACTACGAGACACCATGAGACACCATGACACCATGAGACACTTACGAGACACCATGAGACACCATGACACCATGAGACACTACGAGACACTACGAGACACCATGAGACACCATGAGACACTATGAGACACCATGAGACACCATAACACCATGAGACACTACGAGACACTACGAGACACCATGAGACACCATGAGACACTATGAGACACTACGGGACACCATGAGACACTACAAGATACCATGAGACACCATGACACCATGAGACACCAAGAGACACTACGAGACACCATGAGACACCATGACACCAAGAGACACTACGAGACACCATGAGACACCAAGAGACACTACGAGACACTACGAGACACCATGAGACACCATGACACCAAGAGACACTACGAGACACTACGAGACACCATGAGACACCATGACACCAAGAGACACTACGAGACACCATGAGACACCATGACACTACGAGACACTACGAGACACCATGACACTACGAGACACTACGAGACACCATGAGACACTACGAGACACTACGAGACACCATGAGACACCATGACACCAAGAGACACTACGAGACACTACGAGACACCATGACACTACGAGACACCATGACACTACGAGACACTATGAGACACCATGAGACACCTTGAGACACTACGAGACACCATGAGACCCCATGACACCAAGAGACACTACGAGACTCTACGAGACACCATGAGACACCATGACACTACGAGACACTACGAGACACCATGAGACACTACGAGACACTACAAGATACCATGAGACACCATGGAACCAAGAGACACTACGAGACACCATGAGACACCATGAGACACCATGACACCAAGAGACACTACGAGAAACTACGAGACACCATGAGACACCATGACACCAAGAGACACTACGAGACACCATGACACCAAGAGACACTACGAGACACTACGAGACACCATGAGACACCATGACACCAAGAGACACTACGAGACACTACGAGACACCATGAGACACCATGACACTACGAGACACTACGAGACACCATGACACTACGAGACACTACGAGACACCATGAGACACCATGACACCAAGAGACACTACGAGACACTACGAGACACCATGACACTGCGAGACACCATGACACTACGAGACACTATGAGACACCATGAGACACCTTGAGACACTACGAGACACCATGAGACACCATGACACCAAGAGACACTACGAGACACTACGAGACACCATGACACCAAGAGACACTACGAGACACCATGACACTACGAGACACTAGGAGACACCATGACACCAAGAGACACTACGAGACACCATGACACCAAGAGACACTACGAGACACCATGACACTACGAGACACTAGGAGACACCATGACACTAGGAGACACTACGAGACACTACGAGACACCATGACACTACGAGACACTACGAGACACCATGAGACACCATGACACCAAGAGACACTATGAGACACAATGAGACACCATGAGACACCATGAGACACCATGACACCAAGAGACACTACGAGACACTATGAGACACCATGAGACACCATGAGACACAATGACACCAAGAGACACTACGAGACACCATGAGACACCATGACACCAAGAGACACTATGAGACACCATGAGACACCATGACACCAAGAGACACTACGAGACACCATGAGACACCATGACACCAAGAGACACTACGAGACACTACGAGACACCATGAGACACCATGACACCATGAGACACTACGAGACACCATGAGACACCATGACACCAAGAGACACTATGAGACACAATGAGACACCATGAGACACCATGAGACACCATGACACCAAGAGACACTACGAGACACTATGAGACACCATGAGACACCATGAGACACAATGACACCAAGAGACACTACGAGACACTAGGAGACACCAAGAGACACCATGAGACACAATGACACCAAGAGACACTACGAGACACCATGAGACACCATAAGACACCATGAGACACCATGACACCAAGAGACACTACGAGACACCATGAGACACCATAAGACACCATGAGACACCATGACACCAAGAGACACTACGAGACACCATGAGACACCATAAGACACCATGAGACACAATGACACCAAGAGACACTACGAGACACCATGAGACACCATAAGACACCATGAGACACAATGACACCAAGAGACACTACGAGACACCATGAGACTCCATAAGACACCATAAGACACCATGAGATAGGCTGATTGTGTTCAAACATAACAAATGAATGTGTAAGGCAGTATTTCGGGGCTCAGCAGGAAGAGCAGTCGTCTTCCAACTGGAAATTTGGGAGAACGATTCCATTCCTCTGACCATGTGCCAGAGTGTCCCTGGGCAAAACCCCAAGTTTCCCCCTGATGTGCCTATTGAGATATAAGTGTGTATGTAAGTTGCTTGGATAAAAGCGTCTACTAGATAACTATAGAATAGAACAGAACTCCGGTCCTCTGGAGCCACAATCCTGCAGGTTTTCCATGTATCCCTGCTCTCATCCCTCAGTGTGCAGAACTTCATCAGCTGTTGGATCCTTTTAATGGAAGCCAGTTGTGTTGGAGCACGAATACATGGAATACCTGCAGACATCGGCCTTATTGTGGACCCTACTGTGTGTGTGGGATCTGGCCAGAAAATAGATCTTTGGGATTTTAGCCATGAGAAAAGACTCATGGCGAGCTAGAAATGCTCCCTCACAGCTTCAGACTTCCACCCAGCTCTACCTCCTGCTGTACTTACTGACCTAAAAACGTCATTTTCCTCTGAAGTTTCACTTGATATTTGGTAACAAATGAATTTTCTTGATTTAAAACTAAGATGAACCCCCGACGTTCCCGCCATTTATGGCTTTCCCTTCCTCTGTAAACTCCTTGTCATGCAGCGAAGGACTATGTGGACTCGGACCCGTCTGGACGGAGAGGCCTGCCCATCACCACCATCAAACAGGGGGCCGAGCCTCCAACCTTCACCGGCTGGTTCCAGGCCTGGGATCCCAAGATGTGGGAGACAGATCCACTGGAAAGAATCCGTGCCCGTTTCTGAACACCAAACGCCTCCTCTCGCCCCTACTTTTTACCTATCAAGCACTCCAAACTGCCATTTCCCCGCTGCTTACCGCCAATCCCCAAGTGCCAATGTCATTCACAGTTATCAGGTTGAATGTCTGCCGCCGTGTCTTAAATCCCAGCAGATCATGAGAAGAATGCATCATGTCAGCATCCGAGCGAAACGTTTTCCTGGTAGAAGTCATTTGTTAATCTTTGACATCCAACGCTTGTTGCCTTTACATGATTCTCACCAGTGTTTTCCAACCTTTCCAGATCCACGGTACTCTTTTTTTGACTGGAAAAAGTCCCAAAGCACACCGCAAACCAAATTAAATTAATAATATAAACCCCATCTCTTCAAAGTGTCTTCAACAGAAATCAGATAAACACAAGAAAAAGGAATTTTATGATCTTTCGCTCTACTTTTTAGACCAATTAGGTGAAATTTTCTCGCCACACACCGGTGTGACACCGGCATGGAAAATCTGGGAGTTTAGTGTACCGTGGCAGAAAAACTCCCAGATTTCCTCCAATCCCGTCTCCTTCTGTCGTTACTTGTGTCCAGAAAAACAGACGTTTTAGTTCCAGAAAAGCTTGCTGCTCAGCCCGACACGTCTGGATGTGTCATGTCTCTGGTACTGGAGCGCACACTGACGTTGCATGCTGGACTTTTTCATATCCTGTGCTTGTGAATTTTAAAATACATACAAAGTGTCTGTACCTTTCTGAAACACCCTGAAATGTCCGTGTACCTGGCTTCTGAATAAAACTCCACATGTTTTAAAGACTTGGTTTGGGATTTATTATGGATGGAGATGAGGAGGATCGGTTTATTTGTAGATTTCATGTAGAAACCAAGTGAAAGTGCTTCACATAAAACACCAGAAGCATCGCAGGTGTTGTAGAGAGAAAACAGCAAAGATCACAATGAAATAATTTACATTTAAAAGCCAGATTAAAGTTTCCGTGTAGATTTCATGCAGAAGAAGAGAAACGTTTTTAACCTGGATTACATGTGGTGAGTTTACCTCCACTGGAGGCCAGTTTCTTCCACTGGTTTGCAGCTAAATGCTGATTCTCCATGTTTACTCTGGTCTCTGGTCTGGACTCTGGTCTATTCTCTGGTCCGGATTCTGGTCTGGTCTCTGGTCTGGACTTTGGTCTGGTCTCTTTTATGGACTTTGGTCTGGTCTCTGGTCTGGTATCTGGTCTGGACTCTGGTCTGGTATCTGGTCTGGACTAGTTGACCTGAGTCTCCGCAGGTTTATATTCTCTGAACATCACAAATGTATTCTGGTCCTGAACCATACTGGGATTCTGTAAACCATTAGCTGGCTTTTAAACTATCCTGTGACTGACTGGAAACCAGTAAAGATGTTAAAACTGGTGTGATTAGCATTTGTCTCATTAGCATTTGCCTTGTTAGCATTCCATTTGTTTGCATTTGTCTTGTTAACATTTTTCTTGTTAGCATTAATCTTGTTAGCATTCCTCCTGTTACCATTTGTCTTGTTAGCGTCTGTCTTGTTAGTATTTGTCTTATTAGCATTCCATTTGTTAGCATTTTTCTTGTTAGTATTTGTCTTGTTAGCATTTATCATGTTAACATTCCTCTTGTTAGCATATGTCTAGTTAGTACTTGTCTTGCAAGCATTTGTCTTGCTAGTAGTTGTCTTGTTAGCATTTGTCTTATTAGCATTCCATTTGTTAGCATTTGTCTTGTAGGCATTAATCTTGTTAGCATTTTTCGTTAATATTTGTCTTGTTAGTATTACTCTTTTTAGTATTTGTCTTGTTAGCATCTGTGTTGTTAGTATTTGTCTTGTTATTATTTGTCTTGTTGGCATTGATATTGTTAGCATTTGTCATGTTTGCATTCCTCTTGTAAGCATTTGTCTTTTTAGTATTTGTCTTGTTAGCATTTGTCTTGTTAGCATTTGTCTTGTTAGCACTGATCTTTGTTACCATTTGTCTAGTTAGCATTTGCCTGCGCACCCCTGAGCTTGCACCTTCAGAGAGTCCAGAGTCTCCAGAGGACTTATTCCTTCCTGGATAGACCCAACACCACTGTGTGCATTATGTTGTTTGACTTCTCCAGGGCCTTCAACGTCTGTGAGGCTGAGGGAAAAGTTGGACAACATGCAGTGGATGCATCCTGCATTGAGGGTACATTGTTACAAGTATCTGGGAGTTCATCTGGATTAAAGGCTGGAGTGGTCCACTGATACAGATGCTGTTTACAAGAAGGGTTGAGTTGTCTCTACTTCCTGTGGAAGCTCAGGTCCATTAATGTCGGCAGCATAATGCTCCACATGTTTTAACAGTCTATTGCTGCTGAGGCGCGTGCATCACAACAAAGAATGCACACAGACTGAAGATACTCATCAAAAAGACAGAGTCTGTCATTAGAATGAAGCTCCAGAATGCTGGCAGAACAGCTGGCAATCCTGGACAATAGCTCCTACCTGGACAGTTTGAGGAGCAGCTTCAGCTTCTTCCATGCTCTCTGTCTGAAGGAATGATCCAGAAGGTTGTTCCTGCCTGCTGCTGTCAGGCTCTGCAACACTTCCACCACCCATTCTGGACAGAAACACTCAGGACTGGGCTGATCAACCAGTCAGCATCTTGTATACAATTGTGTACTTATATGTGACTATATATATATATATATACATTTAGTACACCTAAATATGTTAAATAAATGTTTTCTGATTCTGAAAATATCAGATTCAATACGTTTTTGAGTATTTAGACATCACTCTGCTGGTACAAAACATGGCATTTGTTTTCACTTAAGCCCATATGATGATGATGATGATGAGGATGATGATGATGATGATGATGAGGTATTATTGTGGCACTGGTTTTAATAGCGGTTATTGATCACTATGTTTTATTAAATTTATCGTAATACTTTTATTTATGATGTATTATTGATTTTCTATGGAAAAGATAGGAATAATCTTCTATTAATCTGTAGTTCAGTTATTTTTAAAAGAAAAAAATCACTTTGATCTTATTTTTTTGTTTAATTAAATCACCAGTATCCCTTATTGTTGTTTTTAAATGAAATGAAAAATTAAATTAAAATTACTTTATTAATCCCCAAAGGGAAATTCAATATTGTATTAGATAATAATTAACTTGAGGATGTATTGTTCCGGAGGCTGATGGCTGCTGGCAGGAATGATCTTCTGTATCTTTCAGTCTTACAGCGGACCTGAAGAAGCCTCTCACTGAACACACTTTGTTGTTTCATCACTGTGTTGTGGAGAGGGTGTGAAGAATCCTCCATCATCTTCATCAGCTTGTGCAGCATTCTTCTTTGGACAATCAGCTCCAGCGGCTCCAGAGTTACTCCAAGCACAGAAGCAGCTTTCTGGATCAGTTTGTTGATTCTCTTCAAGTCTCTGGTTCTGATGCTACTACCCCAGCAGATGCTGCAAAGCTGACTGCACTCTCCACAACAGACTTATAGAAGATATGCCATATTGATATATTAAATATATATTATATAAGAGTTAGATTATATATATATATATATATATATATATATATATATATATATATATATATATATATATATATATATATATATATATATATATGTAAAGACCTGAAGAAATAATAAATAATAATAATAATGAAATAAATAATAAATTAAATGAATAAATGAAATAACATCAATAAATTCTTTTAAGAATTAATGTTCTTGGGTTTTATTTATATTTCTCATTGCCCTTGCAATTAAAATATTAACAATGGTGACTTTCCTCCAAGGTGGCAAGAAGTATCGATATTGGTGAAACGTGACACGAACTAATATCGACGAGAAATGCAAAGTTAATGCGTAAAATGGATAAAAATATGAATAAATAATGACAGAACAATGTGCAGAAGCTGTTCCCATTCTTCACAGAGTAAGAATAGCTTGTGAAGGACAATCTGTTGGCATCCACTAACATCTGACATGAGAGGGACCGTGAAGTCTTCCTTTAAATAGCCCTGCAGGCTGTTCCCGCACAACGGCGGCGCTGGGAGAGGCGTTCACTGACACAGTAACCTGCGTTAGCAATGCGGTGGCGCTCCACAGAGCTTCCCCCTGCCTGGCGGTGGCTGTTCGGGGGATAAAGCTCCGCGCTATTCAGTCATGTGATTCCTGCCTTTTTTTTTCTCTCTTCCTACGAAGTTGAAAGGCAGGAGCAGAGCGGTGGAGGGGCCCACTTTGCCTTCCTACTTGCCGTGGATGCAACGTTTCTACTCAGCCACATTAGTGTTTGTTTCCCGCTCGCTCTCATACACAGATTTATATTAAAGATTTATATATTTTTTTAAACCTTCGCGATGGCGGGTGCTATTATTGAAAACATGAGCACCAAAAAGTTGGTGATAGTGGGAGTTACTCTGCTTTTGTTTCAGGCGTTTGCCTTCATGGTCAGCGGTTTAATTGGTAAGTTTTTTGTCTTCTTCTTCTCTCCTCGCTTTTTGTGTCTTACGCTCGGCTGGGCACGCGCGTGCCTGTTGAAATGCCCGTAAACTAAATGGCAGAAAAAGAAGGAAAAGTTTTCAATAGTGCCGCTGCTCATCCATCGCAGGGAGTGTGTGATGTTTGCATTGAGACGTGACAGGCGACGGATTGTAACTTTTAACTGTATTTTTTTTTATATTTATTTACTTATTAATTGTAATTAAACGAAGCTCGCGGGAGCCGTTGACTACCAGCAGCTAAATCACTGCTTCGGATCAAGGTGCTCGTGCTGCGCTCGCGGCGCAACCATTGGCTTTAATTCTTTGCCTAATCTATCGAAACACACGGACTTTATGGGTTAATTTCTTTATATTTGTCGACACCATCGCTCTAAACTACACCCAACCTTTTTTTTTCCTATGTTTTTCTCACTTCTTTGATCCAAAGTCGAATCCCCCCTCCTCCTTTTTTCTTCCTCCTTTCCACTCCTCCCATATATAATGTCTGTCTGCCGTGCGGGGCCCCAGGCAGCATCTCTACCTTCCTCCCACTCCCCCCCGTGTGTCTGCCCTTTTCCACGAATCCCCTATCTCCTGGCAGGCTTTAGTATTCACGTTTCTTCCTCTTCCTCCAGTTTCAGTTGCATAGAGAGGCAGTCAGACTGTCGGCAGTGCACAAAAACACACACAGCTGTCAAAGTTGCATTTTGCCTTGAGGTCTGAATAGGAGTTGCTGTCAAGTTTCTTCAAATGCACCCACTCTTTCTGTCTTTCTCACAGAGTACTCTAACAAAGGTTGAGCTCTTGTGAGGGATGGCTGTCTTTCCATTGGGCTGAATGTGGAACCATCCAGCAGCCAGGCTCCTGTGTTCCCTCAGTCCCTCACACCCTCTGCACTGCTGATAAATTAGCTTGTTTGGCTCTTTCCTGCCTGAGATGGTTTTAATGAAACCAGATTCCTTTGTGTTTGCTTGGTAGCCGGGGGGCTGCAGGGGTAATTGAGAAGAAAGGGTTTTTTCTCCCCTTGTTTCCCGACAAACCCGGGAACACGGCATGGGGTCAGCTGGCTGAGGGGACGTCATTATTCTGGACATGCTGGAGGAGCCAAGCTTGACTTGCTTGATAATTGAACTCCCAAGAGGTTTTAGACTATTTGGTTTAATTCTTTTTTATGTTGTTTTAGTATGGAGCAAAGTTTCAGACTGAAGTTTTGTACTGAAGTAAAGCATTTGTCCTATATACCTGTAAAACTTATATATTTTCTTATTTGCAGAATTAACTTTTCAGACTTGCAGAATCAATACATACTTGCAGATTTGATTTTAACTTGTTAGATTTGCAATTAGTAAAGCTCCGTTTTTCATCACATTTTCATGCAAAACACAAAATCCTTTCCTTGCAATATTAAAAAAAAAGCATTTACACAACAATGGAATGACAACTATCTCCATACTATCTCCAACTATGTTTTGCCTCATTAGACCAAATGAACTGGGAACATGCATCTGCACAAACATGGAGGTCTGCCATTGTTGTTGTGTTTTTCTTGGGTTGAACACGGTCTGAGTGCAAGATGACGTGACAAATGTCATCTTCGTCCAATGAATCTGATTCCAGTGTACACGGAACGGACTCGCCTTGCCTTGCAGAAAAATTGTTAAATCTTTGCAGTGTTATCTTCCCAAAACACACCAACCATGTAAACGAGAGGTCAGAATGCAGCAAAACTTTCAGTTTGCTGTCTCTGTGTTGTGATATAAACAGGGTCTAAGATGCTAAACTCCTAGCTGCGTACCTGCTGAATTTTAGGATTTATTGAAGTACCTGGATTTTTGCAAATGTGGCGTCCATTTATTCTCTTTACTCTGAACGAATAGATGTGATTAGATATGTAGTGTATATATAATCTAGCACAGGTACAAACACAGGTATTGAATTTCCATTTTGGAATTAAAGTATTTTTCATTTCATTTCAAACAGTCAACTGCTACTGGTACTCTCGACAGCTCAGGTCGTCTTACCAGACACATCGGTAATGGCTTGATACATTCATGAGAGGCGGACTTCACACGTTATTTTTGTCAGATTTAGCTTTTAAACTGGCTCCTTTGTTTGCAGTCTACCTGTCCTGGAGGTTGTTTTGCCTGCATGAATATGTGCACCGTCTTAAACCATAAGTATTTCAGAACAAAGCTTTCAGCAGAGCAAACTGGCTATATGTTGCACCGGCGGTGTTCTGTAAGCCTGCAGTATGATGGAGCTTTTTTGGCTCAGTTGTTGCATATCTGTTCACTCCCTCAGATCATTTGTCCTAGTTCTGCAGGTTTGCATAATTCCCAGGTGCTTGTGTGTTCTGCTGTACAGCAGACTGCCTGCCTGTAGATGTGGGAAGCATCTCTCTCTCGTCACTCTCACTTGAATTCATACATACATACATGCTAATATCAACCTGAAAGTGTTGATGTAATCAGTTGCTGGTTTCCCCCCAAAATGGCAGGCAGTGACATTCTCTAATGACCCTGAAATCAGTGGTGCTAGGATGACAGCAGGAATTTCCTGGGATCGAGGTCCTATATGGGAACAACAATCAGATTTGCCTCTAAAGAGTGGTGTTAGTGGTGGGAAGTTCTTATCTTTTCCAAAGATTTGGCTCTTTTGTCTTATGCCTCTTTTCCATTAGTATCAGCTTGTCTCAGATTGGTCCTGTTTCTTTTCCATTACAATTTAGTACCTGGTGTAAAAGGGGCGGGTTTTGTGTGAAATCGCTGTGATACAAGTGTTCTGCACTACAAGCTCTATAACAATGCAGGACCTAGAGGTAATCTGCTACTTGGTCTGCGGCTCGCCGGTCGCTGACCATATATCGTATCCATTTGTTGGAACCACTTCCAGTCTCGTCTGTTTGATCCACTCCAGCCATTGTGGTCCTTGACCTGCCGTTGGTCCCTTTTGAGCTTTTTCAGCTTCTCTCGACACTACTGAAAACTTCTTTGCTACCCGTAGCCATTGAGTCGGAAAGCTCTTGATAGATTTTTTCATTTTGTGTCGCTCCATCTTGTTCCCTCTGTATCCCTTCCTCAGCAACCAAGCAAATAAATGTCTCCTCCTCAGTGTTGGACCACGGAACAGACTTTTATTGCACCATTGCTTGTCACGTAACGTAAGCAACTTACAAGTTGGAGTCGCTCTTCCAGTGATATAACCCCCTGACCTTTGATTGGCCGCGCACCTGACCAATAGTGGCATGCAGTCTGGCTACACACACAACCCGACTCAGCTCGCTTAGAACCTGGGCTGAGGAGTTACAAAGAAAGTACAGGTAAACGGGTACAAAAGCCGAGTTGAAAACCCTACAAACCGAGCTGAAGTGAGTTAAGTTGAGACGAGCTGATACTGATGGAAAAGGGCCATAAATTTAGCCCTGCTTCTGGTACGGGCAGTATGTTTTATTGTGCTTCCACGGGCTCAAACTGTTAATGTAGCTGGAACATCTTACCCGTCTTTGTTATTTAGGACCCCTTTGTTGGGGTCCGAAGCTTATTGATCGAAACCTAAAGGGTGAAGCTCGACACGTTGCAATCCAATGATTGGTTGAAAGATTTGTTGTTTTCCGTGTGACTCAGCAATAAGAACAAAGCAAGAACAGCTCCATGTTTCACAGTACACCATGGTTAGTGACGTACCATTGTTTATAACAGTTAGTTTGCTGTTATTTGTTTCTCATAAAGGATGATGCTAGCAGACTTCAGACTTTCAAAACCAGCACTTATTAGAAAAAAGTCCAGAATGTGACATTTAAATATGTGCTTGTTGGTGTTCAAGACCTAAGGCTTTCTTAAACCCTGGTTTACAGACCTCCAAAACGACCAACTGATGGACATATTCCTACCCAGTTTAGCTTACCATGACATTTACAATTACCTAGTCAATCAATAGTTGCACAAGTGCAGAATTAAAAGTATCTAAGGGCACATTTACATCAGCCTTTTTGATTTGAATCAGAGTCCGTTTGCTCGGAAAGTCGCTTTGTTTGGGGAAATGTGAAATCGCCAAAAGAATTCTGATTCGGAGTAGACTTGGTTCGCCTACAAACGCAGGTCTCGGTCAGTTTCAAACGGACTAAATACAGAAAGTGGACTACAAAAGTCTCTTCCTGTGTTTGGCGTTGCATTGCATTGTGGGTAGGTACATAGCAATGGCGTTAAGGATCCCCTGACTCGTCTGGTGTTCATACTGCGTCCATTGTTGCCGTGTATGTCTGCAATATTGATAAGACGGAATAAAAACCCAAAACAGCGATAGTTTCACTGTTCCTCTCCATGTTTAACTCACAAGAGGAGGAAACAGTTTTCTTTTTCTTGTGAGTCCTGTCCTCTCTTTAGCAATGTACTAGTGCAGCGCCACCTTTAGTAGGAATGAGAGTATATTGTAAAGGTGAACACGATCTCAGTCCGCATGGATTCACCCCAAGTCGTAGAGGTTTACTGACTTGACTTTTTGTTCATGTAAATAATATTTTCTTACCTTGTTTTGTGTTCATTACTAATCAGTATTGTTTGTGTGTTCACTTCTTGGTGCTTGTTTGGCACATATGCCGCACACGTTGACACGATAAACATGTTGCATGGTGCAGTATTGACTTGAATGCTAAAGGTGCTCATGCAAACAAGAGCATGAACATGAGATTGGAGGTGAATATAACGGCCGATAGCTTTCTCAACATGGGAGTCTATGGGGATTTGCTCTGTTTTGCAGCCCCTAGTGGATGAATGGGGAACTGCAGGTTTATGCACTTCCACATAGACTTCACTTTTAACCACCAGAGGTTGCTGCTTGGTCCAGACACTCCCACTCTTCTGACTTCTTTTTTAGCTAATTAACTTGGGCGAATGCAGACAGATTTCCAATGATCCAACAGAATGGAAAAATATTTGAACCACTTTTATATAATGTCCTTAATTGTCAGAAACTTACTGAACTCGACATGAAGGGTTTTGTCCTGAGACTACTCTAATCTCAATCCTTTCATGTCCTTTACATCAGCTTTCACAACAGGAGCATTTTCCTGTTCTCATGATAATGGTGGCTCTTTCCTCAAGTGTTGGCCAGACCCTGTGAGTCATGCCTACCAATGCTCGCCCTGCCAGACTCATGAATCTCAATGCAAACAGTGCAGTTGGTGTCTGAGAGTTTTCGGGAATCTCCAGCCCCCTCCTAACTTCAGAGAAACAGAGGGACTCTCTGCCAGACTTTGTTTAGAAGTAATTTCCAAAGTGGTGGAAGCTGTTTTGGCTTAAAACCAGCCTGGTGCCTGCTCTGAATATCCCCCTGTGCACAGTTTAATTCATATGCTCAAGTGTTATTCATTTGATTTTATAAGGTGTTTTTGCGTGTTTTTTTTTTTTTTTTTTTTTTTTTTTTAAATTCTTTATTTATAATTTTTCAATTTTTGTTGACAGGTGCAATTTTTATGTGCAAACACGTGCACAACATTATTCACATTTATAAAAACATTTGCCCATCAAGAAAAAAAGAAACAAAAAAAAAAAAACACAAATGATAAACAATGTGAACAAGGGAGTGACTAATACAATTTGCCATTGTCTTATTTTAAGATTAAATTGGGCTTTTTAATTTGGATATACTTGACCCATTTTTCCCAACATGCTACAAACCTATCTTGTTTCTGATTTACAAACGCTGTCATTTCTTCCATCTTATAAATGTCCATAATTATGTCCCACCATTCTGATATTGTAGGGACATCTTGTGACAACCATTTTTTTGTAATAGATTTCTTACTTGCGACCAATAGAATACTTATTAAATATTTATCTTTCTGACCCCATTCCCAAGGTAGACAACCAAAATAGACAGTTTTCATATTAAAAGGAAAATTACACTTGAAAATATCCTGTAGTACTCCATGAACCCTTTGCCAATATGACTTGAGAAGCGGGCAGTCCCATAAAATATGGAAATGATTTGCACATTGATCTCCACATTTTCTCCAACACAAAGGAGGAGTCCCATTATAATGTATTGTTTGACATGGCGTGATGAAATATCGTATTAATGTTTTCCATCCATATTCTTTCCATTCTTGCGAATATGTAGATTTCCATGAGCGTTTCCAAAGTGCTGTCCATTCTTCTTCTGTTATACTTATACCTCCTTCTTTTTCCCACAGTGTCTTTACACGTTTTGTTGAATGAGTCTCATTATTTGTCAGCCATTTATATATTACAGAAATAAGCTTGTTATTTGTTTTTCCAGCATATGAATTTCTAAACAATTGTAATAGGTCCTTGTTTACATCAGATTCTACTTTAATGTTAGTGTCAATATAATGACGTAATTGTAGGAATCGGTAAAAATCCTGCCTTTCCAAAGCATATTTATCTTTAAGCTCGACAAAGCTGATGACTTTTCCATCTTTAATTAATTTGCTTAGAGTTGTTATCCCTTTTGCTGTCCATAATTTGAATCGTGCATCTAATTTGTTTGGTAAAAAGTCGGAATCATAAGCAAACCATTTAAATCTAACCATATCTTTTTTTAAATCATATTTCTTGACCACCTGTTTCCAAATAGACAAAGTGCATTGAACCCAGGGGTTATCAATACTATCAATGTAATTTTGAATATTTGCATCAGCCAAGATAGCTTGTATAGGGAAAGGAAAGATTTTCTCCTCTATACTTTTCCATTGAGAATCATAGGATATATCACACCAATTTATCAATGCCTTCATTTGTGCTGCCCAAAAGTATTCCCTTATTGATGGCAGGCCCCATCCTCCTCTCTCTTTAGACAGTTGTAATGTCTTTAAACAAATTCTTGACCTTTTTCCTGCCCATATATATCTGGATATCATTTTATCCCACTCATTAAATTGAATTTGCTCAATTTGTATTGGTAATGTTTGAAACAAGTACAATAATTTTGGTAAGACAATCATTTTAATAGAATCAATCCTTGAGTACAAAGAGAGGAAGGGGATTAAATTCCACCTTTTTAAGTCTTCGTTTATCCTTTTATTCAATGGAATATAATTAAAATCATATATTTTTGTCTGGTCTTTTGGAATCGTGATACCCAGATATTTTAAGGAATCAGCCTGCCACAACATAGGGTACTTAGAAGTTATCTCCACCGGTGGGTTGTAGTTATATGTGAGCGTTTGGGTTTTATTCATATTTATTTTGTATCCAGAAAGCCAGCTGTATTGTTCAATTTGCTGCATGAGTTTAGGAAGAGACTTTGTCGGATTACCTAAATAGATTAAAATGTCATCTGCATAGCATGCCATTTTGTGCTCTTTCCCTCCAAGGATTATACCTTTAATATGTGAATTTTGTCTTATAGATTGTGCCAGCGGTTCTAGATACAATGCAAATAAGAGCGGGGAGCATGGGCACCCTTGTCGAGTACCTCTTTCTAAAGCAAAGTTGTTTGACAAGTAACCGTTTATTTTAATCCTTGCAATAGGGTTGGTATATAAACACTTGATTGTATCGATAATTTTATCTTTAAATCCAAATTTATGTAATGTTCTATATAGAAAATCCCAATTGACGGAATCGAAGGCTTTTTCTGCATCGACACTTATAAGTATTGCTTCAATTTTGTTCCTATGTATATGGTTTATAACATGAAGAGTTCTGCGTATATTGTCTTGTGTCTGTCGGTCTCTTATAAAGCCTGTTTGATCGTTATGTATCAAAATAGGCAGAAATTCCTCCATCCTTCTAGCTATTATATTGGCAAATAATCTATAGTCTATGTTAAGAACCGATATTGGCCTGTAAAAAGCACATTCAGTTTTTTCTTTGCCTTCCTTTGGTATTGCTGTAATAATTGCCTCATTCCAACTTGGAGGTATTTGGGCCCTTTTCAAAACCCAATTAAATGTAGAAAGTAAGACAGGGATCAACTCTGATTTTAATCCTTTATACCACTCAGCCGTATAGCCGTCTGAGCCAGGTGATTTATTTGCTTTTAGTCGACTAATAGCTTTTTTAAGTTCTACTTCTGTTATATCTGCAGTCAATTTATTATTTTGTTCTTCAGTAAGAGTTGGTAAATGCAGTGAATATAGGAATTTGTCAATTTCACTATCCTTCCCCCCAGGGACCTTGGAATACAGAGATTTATAATATAATTCAAAAGCTCTATGTATGTCTTGTAATTTATTCTTTATGTGTTGTGTTTGAGGATCTCTAATCTTATTTACTGTATTTTCAGAAATCTTCTTCTTTAATTTCCATGCTAGTATTTTCATCGACTTTGACCCACTTTCATAGTATTTTTGTTTAAGAAACATTAATTTTTCCTTTATATTTTGGGTCGTTAAATTGTTTATTTCTTTTCTAATCTCTTTTATTTCCTCAAAAATACTCTGTGTTACAGATTTTTTATGTTTATTCTCTAATTCTTTGTTTGTTTTGTAATTCCTGCATTGTTCTATTTCTTATTTTTTTCCTATATGAGGCTATTGCAATTATTTTCCCTCTTATTACAGCTTTTAATGTATCCCAAAGTATAGAAGGCGAGACCTCTCCATCATCGTTAATATCAAGGAAGTCTTGTATTTCTTTTTTCATTTGTTCCTTGAAAGTAGCATCTTTAAGTAAACTTGAAGTCAGTTTCCATGTAATTATTTTGGGGCTCATATTTAAATTTATTGTTAAATATAAAGGCGCATGGTCACTTATATCTATTGTCCCTATGTTACATGTCTGAATTCTGTCTTTGTCTTTCAAAAAAGTTATAAAGTAATCAATTCTTGTATAAAGGGAATGTGGAACCGAATAATGGGAGAAATCTCGCCTCCTAGGATATAGGTCCCTCCATATATCAATGAGACCAACCTCTTCAAAAAGTGCGCGTACGTTCAAAGTGCTTGAATCTGGTATTTTCCCCTTCGAGCTATCTAGTTCTGGCCGCAGACGAATGTTTAGATCTCCACCACATATCAAAAAGCCTTCTGTTTCAGTAACCAGTATATTTACAATTTTTTGATAAAAACTTAGTTCGCTCCCTGGAGGCACATAAACATTCATAAAGGTAACTATATTACCGTCTATACTACCTCTAATAAGTATAAACCTTCCCTCTTTATCTTTTAATTCAAACGTTTTTTCAAAATTTAGTTTATTTGAAATAAGGATCACCACACCACGCCTGCGGCCAGATTTATAAGAAGAACAAAACATATTTGTAAATCCCATCCTCTTTAGCTTTCCATGTTCATCGTCATTTAAATGGGTTTCTTGAAAATATACTACTTGAGCTTGTTCTTTTTTAACTTTGGTTAGGATTCTACAACGCTTCACCGGGTTAGTTAGCCCATTCACATTAAATGAAATAATTTTTATCTGGTCATTATTCATATCCTACAAATCCAAAATACAAATTGTCATAGTGCTTTAGTAAATGGTCAACTCCCTGAATAAACAAGAACTCTGGACAAAAAACACAACCGCAACAGCGGAAACAACAGAAAAAAACATAAAAATGTGATTCCAAGGTAGGGGTCTCCTCTAACTGACCCTGTAGTAAGGTGGAAAAATGGTCAAAAAGTAGGGGAGGGCCTCCTCTCACTAAGGGAGGGGGGCCCCTACGGCGGCTCTGTGTCCACTCTTTAGTTACCATAAGTCACATGTCTCTCTGGTTTTAATCCTCATTTATTGGGAAAAAAAGATGGGTAATATTTTTTAATTACCAAACATTGTGTCATAAACAAACCTTGTGTCCTCATTGCTCACTGACAGGTGATGTAGGCCTCCTGTAGATCTGTAGTTTTTCCCGGATGGCTTTTTCTCGTGCGTCTCCAGCATCACGTCGCTGTTGTCCTCCCGCCGTTGACCATGCCGACCGTGCCAGTTGCTCCGTCAGGCTCTCCCGCGTCGTTACCTTGTTAACCGGCAGGCCCCTGGCGATCATATCTGTAGTTGCTTCTTTCGCTGACTGATACAGTTGGGTTCCGTTATCGTAAAACACTCTCAGCTTGTAAGGGTATGGGGTCTGAAATCGAATGTTGTGCCGTTTCAAAACTCTTTTCGCTTCAACATACTCCTTACGCTTCTGTAGAATAGACGGGGGATAATCCTGGTCAAAGTATATCCTTCTTTCGTCCCAGAGCACAGTCTTTTTAGTCCATGCTTTGCGGAGAATTTCTTCCTTTGTTGTGAAACGTGCAAAGCCCACCACTATTGAGCGTGACTTCTCCTCTCCACTCTCTGATGGCCGGGGACGGGGACCCAGCGCCCTGTGCGCTCTCTCAATACCAAGGCTCATGCTTTGGGGAATGTCCAGACTGTCTCTTAATAATTTCTCCACATATTCAATCATCGTTGTTCCAGTTTCAGCCCCTTCACGGACATTATACAGTCTCAAATTCACCCTGCGAGCTCTGCTCTCTTGGTCGATTAGCTTGTTCTCCTGCTCATTCATGACTTTTAACATTTTGGCCAGCACATGCTCCACATTTCCGACTCGGTCTTCAAAATTTTCAATGCGATTTTCAGCTTCTGCAATCCTGTGATTTACAGTGGTCAACTCTGTTTTGAAATCTTGGAAATCTTTACGAAAGTCTCGTAGTTCCTCTAATATAGTCACCACTGAGGCATCAGGGAGGTTCGAGGCCCTGCTAACAGTAGCACCATTGCTAACCTCCGAGGCATTCTCTGAGTTTTCTTCGTTTTGTCTTTCTTCATTGGCAGTCTTTTGTCGTCCATCTCTTTTTCCCATTGTTGTCCCGTTTAACCCTTGTCTGTTATTACGAGAAAAATGAAACTTTGACACTTGTACGGGACGATTTTGCAAATTCGCCAGAGAGCTATCGGTCTAAGCGGCCATGCAGGACGATGACGTCACCGGAACCCCCGTTTTTGCGTGTTTTTATTATTTTAAGGTGGTCTTTGGTTTGCCAGGACCTTTAAACAATTTGTTGCAGTATTCCAGGAACAAGTCTAACATCCCTCCTGTGACATGTTTGTGTTTGTCTCACCAGCTCCCAGTCCCACCACAGCAGTCCACTATGTGGCCACAAAGTGCGTGGACACAGTCAAGAACAAGCAAGAAACAAAATGGTTCATGCCTTGGGGTCTAAACCAGTGTGACAAGGTCCAGACCTTTGAAGAGGCCATGGAAAAGAGGATTGAGGCCAACAGTATTGTGTTTGCTGTCCACATTCCTCTGCCCAACAAGGAGATGAGCCCCTGGTTCCAGTTCATGCTGGTCATTTTGCAGTTTGACATCGAGTTTAAGATGTACAACCAGATAGGTGAGAACCAGAGCAGCATCATGAGTGTCATGTTTCTCCTCCAGGACACGTCTTTATTAGACTGTGTCTGATGATGTGACCATGTTGTAGGGAATAACCTGTTTTTCTCTCTTTGGTAATTCTTAGTTTCACAATCTGAAGGAAAATATTTGCAGGAGTTCACTGTGACCAGAGCAGTAAAATATTCACATCTATTGTCGGGTTTAATCATTGACACAAGAAGTTGAAGTGCATGCTAACAGCTTTATCTTGAGTCTTATCTGACTTTCATCTGTCAGGCTCCTTTTCTGGCCTTCCCAGGTGAGCGCTTGGGCAATTGACATCAATGAAAGCAGCAAACAATGATGGATGTCTTGCAGTTTGTTCTCTACAGAGATTTTTAGAGCCTTGATAGACGAGCTTACCAAATGTTAATTAGCAATAACATGGAGGTTTTATGTTGGTTTCATTTCATGAGATGGGATGAAAGCAACAATAAAAGAACACATAGTTTTTATCATTAAGGATTTAAAAATTTTAGACTATTTAATTTCTTTTTACTTTGAATTCAATTTCTTTTCATTAAGTTACAAAAAATGTATCTATATCTAATATGTCTAAAATCTGTGTCCAAAAAAATTTTTTTATCTATGCTAAAAACAAAAATAAAGGGAACACTAAAGTAACACGTTGTAGATCTGAATGAATGAAACCTTTTATGAAAAACTTTGTTCTTTCCATAGCTGAATGTGCTGACAACAAAATCACACAAAAATTATCAATGAAAATCAAACCTATCAACCCATGGAGATCTAGATTTGGAGTTATACTCAAAATGAAAGTGGAAAAACACACTACAGGCTGATCCAACTTTGATGTAATGTCCTTTAAACAAGTCAAAATGAGGCTCAGTAGTGTGCGTGGCCTCCGTGTGCCTGTATGACCTCCCTGCAACGCCTGGGCATGCTCCTGATGAGGCGGTGGATGTTCTCCTGAGGGATCTCCTCCCAGACCTGGACTAAAGCATCCGCCAACTCCTGGACAGTCTGTGGTGCAACTTGGCGTTGGTGGATGGAGCGAGACGTGATGTCCCAGATGTGCTCAGCTGGATTCAGGTCTGGGGAACGGGCGGGCCGGTCCATAACATCAATGCCTTGGTGTTGCAGGAACGGCTGACACACTCCAGCCACATGAGGTCTAGCATTGTCTTGCATTAGGAGGAACCAAGGGCCAACCGCACCAGCATATGGTCCCACAAGGGGTCTGAGGATCTCATCTCGGTACCTAATGGCAGTCAGGTTACCTCTGGCGAGCACATGGAGGGCTGTGTGGCCCTCCAAAGAAATGCCCCCCCACACCATTACTGACCCACTGCCAAACCGGTCCTGCTGGAGGATGTTGCAGGCAGCAGAATGTTCTCCACGGCGTCTCCAGACTCTGTCACGTCTGTCACATGTGCTCAGTGTGAACCTGCTTCCATCTGTGAAGAGCTCAGGGCGCCAGTGGTGAATTTACCAGTCTTGGTGTTCTCTGGCAAACGCCAAACGTCCTGCACGGTGTTGGGCTGGAAGCACAACCCCCACCTGTGGACGTCGGGCCCTCATACCACCCTCATGGAGTCTGTTTCTGACTGTTTGAGCAGACACATGCACATTTGTGGCCTGCTGGAGCTCATTCTGCAGGGCTCTGGCAGCGTTCCTCCTGTTCCTTGCACAAAGAAGGAGGTAGCGGTCCTGCTGCTGGGTTGTCGCCCCCCCACGGCCTCCTCCACGTCTCCTGATGTACTGGCCTGTTTCCTGGTGGCGCCTCCATGCTCTGGACACTACGCTGACAGACACAGCAAACCTTCTTGCCACAGCTGGCATTGATGTACCATCCTGGATGAGCTGCACTACCTGAGCCACTTGTGTGGGTTGTAGACTCCGTCTCATGCTACCACTAGAGTGAAAGCACCGCCAGCATTCAAAAGTGACCAAAACATCAGCCAGAAAGCACCGGAACTGAGAAGTGGTCTGTGGTCACCACCTGCAGAACCACTCCTTTATTGGATGGGTCTTGCCAGTTGCCTATAATTTCCACCAGCCTTGCTACAGCATGTGGAACTGATTACCAATCAGTGTTGCTTCCTAAGTGGACAGTTCCATTTCACAGAAGTGTGGTTGACTTGGAGTTACATTGTGTTGTTTGGGTGTTCCCCTTATTTTTTTGAGCAGTGTATAATATGATGGTTGAAAGTTTGTTTTTGTTTTTTTGTTTTTTTTTTAGTTTGAACATCAAAGCTGTTTCTGACATTGAAAAATGCTTATAAACCATAGGAGTCCATCTTAACTAATTTTCATTAGCAGAGGTGTGATGAGGTGTTTCATAAAGAAGAAAACACCCCTGCACCACAAAGATAGGAAAAAATAAGAGTTGTTTCTAAATAGTCAGACGGTTCTCTCACCAGCATTGTTTACTTGGGTTAAAAGGAAATGTGTTTGGAGGCTCTGAGGTGTTTACTTGCTGGCTGTTTGGTTGGTTGTCTGACAAACAAATCAGCAATTCAGCCATGCCACAAACATCTTACCAGATGCTACAGACTGATTTCTAATCTTTCTGTTTAGAATTATATTTGTTTGGAAACAGTACAGAGATTTCATGTTCCTCCTGAGAAATATTAGTTCTTGCTAAAAATGGACACATTCCTCAGCAGGCTTTATTTAAAATAAAGTTAAGACAGGAATTTTCACCACCACATTGCTGCAGATCTTATTGTTTTATTTGCATATTTTTCTGTTGATGCATAAAACGTTTTCAGTCTGTGCCAGTTAGAGGGGAGGTTTCATCTTGACTCTTCACACAGAGCCATGCTGTTTAAAGGGGAAATTAAATGCACTTTATACCCACTCTGAAACAGTTCTTTCATATATCAATTAAAAATTCCAGCCCTGTTTTGTTAACGTGGTTCATAGTTTGAGTGCAGTTGCTCTCTCTCCCCCCCCCCCCCGACAGCACTGCTCTGACAACACTTCGTTCCAGGTAGTTCCTTTCCCCTCTGATTCTGGGAGTTTATGTAGAGAAGCCTCTTCCACCTGTCTGGCCACAGCTCCAACTGCTTCCTGTAGGGATGAAGATGGGCGGGGCGATCAAACCCCCACAGACATGGATGGTATTGAAGACGAGCAGAGGGAGGAACGTAACAGTTTATGACATCATAAAAATGGAGATTTTAAAACGAGCAGTTTAGATTATAGACTGTATATAAAGAGATGGGCGGAGCCTCCGTGACGTCACCGTTATATTTCTGAAGAGCTGAATTGAAGCTCTGTGGGCGGTTCCTACCATCGCCATCTTGGCAGGGGCATGCGTGTCGTCTTGGCCAGAAAATACAAATATGGGCAAAGATATGGAGCTGAGAGGGGGGCTGTGAGCATCATGGTTTCTGAGCTTTCTGTAGCTAAGAGCTAACCGAGCTAACCTGGAGATAACATGAGCTAACTAGCTAACGGAGGTAAGCGGGCTAAAGATAAGTCACCGGCTAAAAACTGCGGTTGTTCTATGTTCTTCTTACTTGAAGCGGGAGATCGGGTACCTGTCAGTCAAAAGGACACGCCCCTAAATTTGCCGAATTTGAGATTAAATTACTTTTAAACGGGCGAGTTAGAAAAAAATTCACTCCCCCCACAGTTGTCATGAAGGTAAACCTGACCTATAAACCGAAAATGGATTTTTGAACCAGGCTGTAAACATGTTTATTCCTGCTGTAAACATGTTTATTTCTGCTGTGAAGTTGGTCTTTTTAACATGGGAGTCTATGGGGATTTGCTCTGTTTTGAAACCCCTAGTGGATGAAGGGGGAACTGCAGTTTTATGCATAGGCTTCACTTTTAACCGCCGGAGGCTCCGTCCATCTTTCATATACGATCTATGGTTTAGATACTTAATTTCAAAGTCCACTAAAAACTAATTAGTCCTGAGGTTGTTTTTTTTTTTTTTTTTTTTTCTTTATAGGAGTGTTTTTTTGTCTGTCCATGACTTAAAACGCCACATGACACAATTCTAAACATTAGAAAAGTGATTTTTGTCCCCTTTAACATGTGGAAATTGGCTTGTTGTTTCAATGAGCCTAAATATCCAGTATGTTCCTTGACATCTGGCCGGAGATCCACAGCTGGTATGTGTGGTGTTAAGTATTAATAAATATTCACAGATGTGGATTTTATTCATGCTATTTGGACTGACATAACCCCCATACAGTCACGGATGCTGGTTATGCACATCACTGGAGCCGTTGTATCACAGGGGATGAAAGAGGAAGTGGCTGATTAAGAGGCGAGAGAAGAGTCAACATCAAAATGACTTTTATTGGGGAGATTTAAGAGAAGAGACAGGATGAAGATGGATACTGAATTGGCCCTCACTGAGAAAATATGCTGAACTTCTGTAGTTTGTCTTCAAAGCCGTTGTGTATATATAAACAGCAAGATTTTGGAATAAATTATGGTCGTGTACATTTGTGTTAATTGTATTTTGATTAAAAAGCCAAAGATTTATTCCTGTGAGTCAAACAAATCGATAACTCATCAGTTTTGTAAGGTTCTATCTTTTTGTCACCTTATTATTATTATTATTATTAGATTTTATTAGATTTTATTCAAATGGCATAACTTCATCAAACTTTAATCTCTGCATCCATTTTTAGGTTTCTGATCAGATTAATTAATATTTCTGCCACCATGAGATGTAGAGACATTCCGTATGTTTACATGGAAGTTTTAATTCCTGTTTAATTACGAATAAAAGTTAATTCCACTTTAAACTGATGAAACTGATGAAAAACGACCATGTAAACACTTAATTTCTAATGCTAATTTCTATCAGAAATTAAACCTAATTCCAATGTGACTGGTTTAGTCGCATTTTAATTCAGAACTATTTAATTCCTCTGTCATCTAAACCTTCATCCCGCTCTAAGTTAATTCCGGTCGTTCTGAGCATGCTCGTTACCTTGTCCTGTCCCGATGACGCGCGTTGTTTTACCTCCCGTGTTCGGTGGTCTATCTTTCTTCTCCTTCTCAGTTGCTGCAGAAAGTGAAGTAGTATGCTCGTGTTGAGCTGCTACTTCATATTTATAATAAATATAGCGGTGAAACTGGTACTTATTATGTAATTTTTGCAAGTTACGACTGAAAAGACGAGAAGCTGGGAGCCAACTTTGTTTATTTCCAGTATACGTCATACGTCACGTCACCCTCTGTCCAATCCGAACCCTTCCCAACCTGCCGCTCTAAAGAGGAATTAAGTGAGGACGTGTTTCATGTACACGTTCATTCGGAATAATTATTTTCATGTAAACTCGTGGGAGAATACACTAATTTCAAATGATTTAATTCTGAATGATTAGTTTCGAATTAAAAAACATCATGTAACCGTACTCACCGCTGCTCTAAAGAGGAATTAAGTAAAAGGGAATGTTTCATGTAAACCCCCATTCAGAATTATCTCCATGTAAACTCCTAAGAGAAAAAGTTAATTCCTAATTATTTAATTCTGAATTTTTTAAATGTATTTTTAACAAAGAACACCTTTTACTGGCTAAACTGGCTTTCTTTGGCCAGACCACTGGGTGATGATCACAGGTAGATTCTTTCCTGTAACTTCATGACAAATGAACACAAAGGCATCCTTTCCTCGGCTACCCTATCTGTCTAACAATGCCCTTCTCAGATAAGAGCATCGCCCTTATTAACCACTCCACCCAGGCTTCAAACACTCCTTGGCTGGTATCCAGTAATAACACAGCTGTTGAGAAGGCTGAGTTACCGTGGCAATGGTCGCTGGATTGGAGTGGAATGTTTGCATGAAGTGAGCTGACATTTGAGGGCGTCAGGCTGGACCAATGGCAGAGTGGTGGACATTACCGAGACAGTCGGTTGCCAGCTCTCATCTGGTTCCCCTTTTCTCTCGCTCGCTCTCTTTCTCTTTTCCCCCCCCCTTCTTACAGCACAGGCCACTGGGTTTCTTTATCTTCAGTACTGCTGGTTTCGTAACGGTACAAGAGGCACTCTGGAGGGCTAGAGGAGAGAACCCTTGGCTTTGTAATGTGATCTAAAGATGCAGCTTTGAAAGCATTGCTTTGGATCTTTTAGTTGGACTTGCTGGGTTGGGATGTTGAAGGCCAGCTCTGCTAAGGCTCAAATGAAAGTAAGAAGTAAATGGATAAATTGTTGGGGATCATTTTATGAATGTGACTGTTGGACCAGGTCTTTTAGATGACAGTCTTGTATAAATGCTATATGTAGAAGATAAACTGATTGAGAAATGTCAACATGAAATGTAAATCAGGGCTATTCAACTTCACTGGCTGTTAGATCCATTAATTTGGGTTAGGTATGTTGGAGCAGGGATACATTGAAAACCTCTAGGGCTGCAGCACTCGCAGGACCAAGTTGAATAGCCCTGATGTACATCATCTTCATATTAGTTTCTATGAACTGTGCTGTTTTGGGATTTTACCAAAGAAGCAAAGCTCTGGTCTGCGTGAAAGCCAAAGGTGTTTTGGTTCAATTGGAAACGGACCATTCAGTGACCAAAAAGAAAGCGATGTCTGCCAACAGCAATAACGCATGAAGAAGAACAATGCAATGTGTACAGAAAACGTATGTTCATGCTGCGCCAAACTAATCGTATGATCCATGGAAGCGGACCCCAATTAGTTTAAAGCAGCGCAAACAGAAACAATGTGAAAGTGCCTGCCAGCTTGTGTCTCAGATGCCAATAAACCCCCGTACTTCACAGTCGATAGAAACTAATGTAAAGATTGTGTACATTTTATGTGTAAGCACAAATAAGATTTGTTAGTGGTTGTTAGACCTATGTACAGTAAGAAGGGGAGTGGGTGGTGTTAAATTTAGGATGCATTATCCAATCTTTAATCACAAAACCAGGAGCAGATAAATATCAGTCTGTGCTGGACGTGGGATGGCGAGAACTTCTAAGTGAGGAAATATTCCTGCAGGAATTCACAACGAAGGCGAACCCAACGCCTGATCAGTTAAACACTTGTCCACAAAAATAGGAGAAAAAAAGGCAAAAAAGAAATATGTTTAATCTGTAGTTTTTACCTGCAAGATGGTGTTTTTGGAGGAGTATTAACTCTGTATTAAACAGTTGTTTAAACTATGTGACGTTGCCAAGGCTTCAGTTAACATTTAGTTAGGCTGGTTCTGAATGGCTTTGAATCCTACTTAAGACATTACTAGTCTCTTATGCAACTTTTTTATCAGTCGGCAAGATCAGCAGATATGTTGCGTAGTTTCTTAAGGCTCCATTCTCAGTCCCTATTGTTGAGCATCTACGTGCTCCCAGTAGCTCAGGCGTGTCCAGAATCAACTATGGCTGCAAGATTATGACCAAAATTATAATCATGATTATTTTGAGCAATATTGTAATCACGATTATTAATCACGATTATTCATTGTGGTTGGAAAAATATGTATTTTATCTCACCACTTGTAAACAACCTACCTGGCAACTCTATCCTCCACATGACTTGCTCTCATCAGTCTGAAGCTTGTTACATCCTCCACGAGGAGCCGGGGGGGGATCAGTGCGGGCGGCGATGTCTGCTTTTTGTGCAGTGAAGCTGCTTATTTCATATTTAACGAGCAACTTCGTCCACGGCAGGGCAAGTTGTGCACGTGGCAGGGTTTGTGCATTTTAATGCCACATGTTGTAAAAATGTTCATGTTTTTTCCCACCTCAGTCAGCTGTTTAATCAAAACAATCCGTTTTACCTGCAACAGGAAAAAACGGAGTTGCAGAATACTGGTTGAGAGTTGTGTGATCAAAGACGCAAGCACCAGAGCTGCCTTTTGGATGTAAATATCGTTGATGATCAGTGGCCACCAAAATGGTGATCATGATCATTCATTCATTCATTCATTTTCTAAACCGCTTAATCCAATTCAGGGTCGCGGGGAAGCTGGAGCCTATCCCAGCTGGCTTTGGGCGATAGGCAGGGTACACCCTGTACAGCTCGCTAGTCCATCGCAGGGCCACACAGAGAGACAAACAACCACTCACACTCATTCCTAGGGGCAATTTAGAGGAACCAATTAACCTAAGTGATCATGATCAAAATCCCAATAGTTGTGCGGCCCCAGAATCAACCCAAGAAGGCCACTCTCCTGCAGGCTTTCCCCTAGTGGCACACCTGAATCCGATTATGGGTTTGACATGGTTGTGTAGAACTTGTCAACAAGTTGTTGAGAAGAGCTGTTTAATTTGCATATGGTGTGTTGGAGCAGGGAAGCGTCTAAAACTTGTAGGTTACCGTCTTTGAGGTTTGGAACTGTACATCTTTGAATGAGCCAAAATCCTGAAAACAAACTAGATATCTGATCATGAATATGTTGGCGACACTTGGCTCCTTTTTTAAAAATTGTTATGTTTGATTATGTTCGCTCTGTCTTTGGCCTGTGATGCTTCACCATGTTTTATATTAATGTTGAAATGGACATTCTCCTTCATTCTCTCTCTCCCTCTCAGAGGATGGAGCCATGGCTACCGTTGACGTCAGGCTGGCCTACAGAGACGACACAGGCAGCGAGTGGACAGAGATGGCTCATTCCTTAGAACAGAGAAGGCTCAACTGCAGCTTTACCGCCGCTAAGGTAGAGAAAAGAAGCTGAGAATCTGCGGTTTTATTGTCACTTTTGCGTTTTGGGACAGAGATGCTTGCTAGCACTACTCTGAACAAAACACGCGCTGGGGTTGATGTTGCTAGGCAACCAAGTGTTGCATTCATGGTCTGCACAATTGTAGGATTGTAGGCCACTTCATCAGTGTAGGAATGACTGAAGGTTCTTGACTAATATCTTTTATTTTTTCACAAAAGCTGGGCCACATAGAAGTTGGTTCTGGGCTGCCATTTGAAGAGGCCTGATATGAATGTATAAAATCATATGAAAAGTCTTATAGATTTTGAAGTTTTACTAATTTCCACCAATCAGAGAGCTTAAATTGGTGGTAATGTCCAGGGAGGAGTTTTATTTAGGTTGGCCTTCATGGTGCTGTTTCTATTGATAAATTTAGCCTCAGAACCTGATAACTGAGGCTGTCCATGAAAAGATGTCTGGATGTTGACTGGGATTAAAAGGGTTGAACTTCTACTTTGTATATGTGTTTAAAAACCAAATGAGATTGACAAATCGTGTCTTTTTTAAGTTTTACATTTTAACCTTTCACTGTGTGTTTATTAGATCCCGGAGAATGAGGGTCGGTACTATGAATGTGACCCGCTGCCGTTCATGGAGGTGGGGAGCGTGGCCCATAAGTACTACCTTCTCAACATCCGGCTACCTGTCAATGAGCGCAAGAAGTTTAACATGGGAATTGGACAAGTGAAGGATCTTCGTCTTGTTGTAAGTTGTTTTCAGTTAAGTGTTGATGTGCAGGAATGGAAAGCTTGACCGAGATTCTATGTGTTGTTGATTGTTATAAAATAACCTGCACGGCTGACAGCGATGTTCCCCTTTCTCTCAAGAGCATCCATCAGAACGGGGGCTTCACCAAGGTTTGGTTTGCCATGAAGACCTTCCTCACACCCAGCATCCTCATCATCATAATCTGGTATTGGAGACGCATCACCCTCATGAGCCGACCTCCTGTCCTGCTGGAGAAGTAAGGGGACCACAATGCTCGAATGACTCCAATTCGCACATTGAAGCACTTTAAGTGTTTCCACCATAATTCCGGTTTGTCTTTAAATGATCCAACAACTAAAGTTTAGCTTTACAGTACTGGTGGTTCAGTGATACAGAGGAACACATTCAAGTTAGAATGACTGTTTAACCTCTTCATGACACCAGTCCGATGTGCAAGAGGTCGCATGGGATGCAACAGTTGTGCAAACTACCAAGTAGTAATCCTAGCATTACAATGTACTCAATGTAAGACCAATTTACTCATTTCTGAAATTTTTCCCCACTGATTCCTTGGACTACTTCGCTCATTCCTCAGACTATATTACTCATTCCTAGGACTACTTTGCTCATTCCTAGGACTACTTCGCTCATTCCTCAGACTATATTACTCATTCCTAGGACTACTTCGCTCATTCCTAGGACTACTTCGCTCATTCCTCAGACTATATTACTCATTCCTAGGACTACTTTGCTCATTCCTAGGACTACTTCGCTCATTCCTCAGACTATATTACTCATTCCTAGGACTACTTCGCTCATTCCTAGGACTACTTCGCTCATTCCTCAGACTATATTACTCATTCCTAGGACTACTTCGCTCATTCCTCAGACTATATTGCTCATTCCTAGGACTACTTCGCTCATTCCTCAGACTATATTGCTCATTCCTAGGACTACTTCGCTCATTCCTCAGACTATATTACTCATTCCTAGGACTACTTCGCTCATTCCAAGGACTACTTCAATCATTGCTACGACTACTTCACTCATTCCTAGGGCTACTTTGCTCATTCATAGGCAACTTTACTCATTTGTAAGACTTCTTTACTCTTCTCAATGAAAGTAATTTGGTTTTCATTGAGGACCTGTTATTCCTCTACGTTTTCCACTTTGTCCCAGTTGTATTTGCATATCTCAACTTTTATTTTAGACCAGGATTATAAATACAGTCCTTGTTTTTTGAAGATATAATTCATTATGTTGGTACGTTATTCTGATAGGAGTCCGAAAAAAAAAGCCTTGTGAAGAAGAGTTTTACGTACAGGACTAAGAGTAATAGTTTGATAAGCTGCAGTGACTGCTCAGTACATGGGAGCTTGCACACATTAAGTATGGATGAAATGTACAAGTAGGTCATGCTTATTGTGTGCAGTGCAGGTCAGAGGATGTTGTTTTAACAAGCATTTTTGGAGGAATGTCATGCAGGACATTCAACAACTAAAACTGATGTTGGCAAACAAATCTGGGGAAAAAAATGTGACGGTTTTAAAATTTTAAATAACATGAATGAGACCATCACTTTCCAGACATCCTGCATAGTTTTTTTTTATCCAGGAAAGTAAAAGAAATCTTGTCAGATGTGGGTATAATTGCTTATATAAACGTAAGAGCTTGTGCCCGGAACAAGTAGTATAAATGCCACCATGTGATGGATCAGTAAGAGGCAGCGATCTGCGCCACAGGAAGCGCCTGGCCAAGCGTGAAATGCGCTACAAAATCTGCAAGCTAGCACTCAACACACACACACACACACACACACACACACATCTTACACACACACACATTTGGAAGAGAAACACACCAAACGCACTGCACATACACTCACACACCCTCGCAGCATTGACGTCTCTTTCCTTCTGTCTGTCCTTTCCGGCTCAAAGATCTTATTCCCAGATGACCTGCAGGCTCTCAGAAAGTGCGTCCAGTACCCTATTTGTGGGCAGAGGATGATTTTTTCATGCTGTAAAAGCTTAACCCAAGTCTCCTGTCATGCTCGTCCACAGAGGTGTCAGAATGGGAAACCTCAGACTTCTTCAAACTTAGATGTGACGGGGGAATCTCTGGTGGCAAAATGTCTCGGGATAATATCTCTGAATTACAGAAAAACACACCTTTGTGTGACGTGAAAGGAATAACGTAGTGTTTGTGTGTTTTTGTTTTTCTTCCTTTAAAATCACAAACAGATGGGAACTGCTCAGGAATGATAATAGGACTGATGTCATAGCAGAAGAAAGCTTTAATGTAGCTAATAATTTTAAGCCTTTAAACACCGGTGACACGGAAGGTTATCGCTTATACAGACGACTACTTCTCAGGACCGGTTGTGTGTCACTCTGTGGGGTAAATTGTGATCAATACCTTACCCTTTACATGATTCACAGAAGTTTTATATGTTTTCCAGCATTTCTATCCCATCCAGGCAGTTTAACATCCAGAAACAAAATGTTTTAATTTAGAGACTCTATATGGTAAATCCACAATGATCCATGATGATATAATTATTTATCACAATTTTATTATATTAAAAAGGGAACTTTCACGACTGTGTTTCTAAAAGAGCTCTACTTTAACTCCGAAATAACGATAAAACCACTTCCTGTCAAATGTTCCACCAATCAGAGAGCTTAAATGTTCGAGCTGGAGCAGCTAAAGTTTAACAAGTGAGAAGGAGATTCAGTCTGTATCTGAAAAGAATGAAAATAATCTTCATCTATGTCTGGAGTAAAGACCAAAAAGACGTTTGTAAAGCTGCAAAGTTGGTTTTATGAGGACAGCAGGTTAATAATTTTTAAAAAAGTGTTAATATGGATATCATTCCTGTTGTGTTTCAATGCTTAAATTTTTTCTCCTGAAAAACATGTGGATGTTACTGATGCAGGATTAAAGCGTCAAAAATCTACACATATAGATTCCTGCAAAAATCAGGTGAAACAGAAAGTAGCAAAAAAAGAACTTTAAGGGTTAAGTTGGATGTCCTGGTTGGGCATCAGCTAATCCAGATGGAATGTCGACACAAGTCCTGTCATTAAATCCTTTTCATAGTGTCTCTCGCTAATCTCACTGGTTGCTTTAGAACCACACACACGGTTCATGTTATCTCTGCAGAACTTTACTGCAGAGATACTTTAGTTACTTATTTTACCCACAGTGATTTGCACATTGTTGATAGACAAATCCGAGCAAATACTAACTTGAACTAATTGAACTCATTCATTCATTCATTCATTCATTCATTTTCTGAACCACTTATTCCAATTCAGGGTCGCGGGGAAGCTGGAGCCTATCCCAGCCGGCTTTGGGCGACAGGCAGGGTACACCCTGGACAGCTCGCCAGTCCATCGCAGGGCAACATGTTAGCTGATAAATGAAATAATGTGGAATACCCAATTAAAAAATCAAATAAATATTTCATATATGAGGATCATTGGTGTGCAGTAACCAAGCAGCAACCTCCCGAGGTTAAAAGTGAAGCCTATGCAGAAGTGCATAAAACTGCAGTTCCCCCTTCATCCACTAGGGGCTCCAAAACAGAGAAAAACTCCATGGACTCCCATGTTAAAAACAAATATTCAGAGCCCCTCATCGGGACATTCCAGAAGTCAGACTGCTTTCTGTCTTCTGTGTTTTTGTCTCACTGTTTCAGCCACTTGTGGAAAATTAATTTATGATGAAGGTTGGAGAAGAAACCGTTTGACAACAGGAAATGGACTGAAGGAATGAGTTTATAATGCCATGGAAGCTGCAGGTTTGAAACCTGGATCAGGCGATGTGTGACATGGAAATGAATCGTCCTCTGAGATTTGATAATTGCAACGTTTTAAATGCCGATTTTATTATTTATTTATTTATTTTTTTAATTAATTAAAAAACAATTGTTGAGTCCTCATTCACATGGCCCAGAAGGAAAACATCCCTGTCATCTCACACATGAAGGCTATAACCAGTAACAAGATGGCGCATACCCACTAATCCACTCACAAAATATCTGGTAACTTAAAAATCATGTTGAAGTTGACGAGCAAGTCAGACTGTGGAGAACCTGTTGTGGATGAGAAGGACGCTCCTGATACCTGATCGCTAGAAGTTTGCTTCTGTTTCTGATTTTACTCCATCCTTCCTTTTGTTTTGTGGTTTTATGACCTTAAGTGAAGAGATTAATTTCTCCCAGTCTCGTGGCTCACGGATGACTCAGCCTGTATGGACGGAGATGTCCTTGGATCTGTTGTCACGCAACCATGATTAGGTTATGTGACATTTTCACAACGCAGCAACAAAAAGAAGGTTAAGCTGAAACTTTCTTCTATGTAACGTCCACAAACTGTGAAGAACTGGAAGCATGATGGTTTCCATTCAATAGTACCAAAATATAGACCCCTCCAGAGCGTACACACTGTGTGTGTGAATCAGAGTCCAACATGGTCGATATCAGTGGAAAAGATGTAGTCTTACATTCCTGTAGGTGAAATTGGTGTTAACCGTAGTTTTCTCTCTCTCAGAGTAATCTTTGCTTTGGGAATCTCCATGACGTTCATCAACATCCCAGTGGAGTGGTTCTCTGTTGGCTTCAACTGGACCTGGATGCTGCTTTTTGGGGACATCAGACAGGGCATCTTTTACTCCATGCTGCTCTCCTTCTGGATCATCTTCTGTGGGGAACATCTCATGGTACTGTATAAAGTTTCATTTAAAGATGATTCATAAATCCATAATTTTAGTTCAGGTTTGTGGGAAGCTGGAGCCTATCCCAGCAATCATCAGGCGAGAACCAGGGTACACCCTGGACGGGCTGCCAGTCCATGACAGCATTTAAAGATCCGTTCTGTTGAAATTCAAGTTATGTCTCTTTGTTCAACAACTTGAACTGTTGCCTCACAAACTACGTTAGAAGCATCTGAAATCAGCACTACCAGTTTTCTAGATTGACTCTGACAGTTGCAGACGTGGTTTGTCCAGCATTATCACTTACGGTGTGTTCAGACCAAACGCGTTTTGAGCGTCGAAAATGCTCAAAACGCTGAATGCTCAACGCTGGTCACTAAACTGCCACTTTTGTGTCCGACGCCCAAAACGCTCCCAACGCTCCAACCGCTCCAACCGCTTCTGCCGCTTGTGTGTCTTGAGCGAGCGGCAAACGCGGCGGAAAAGAGAGGAGGCGGTGCTTTCCTTCCGGTCAGTTTGAATGATGGCGGATTCAGTAGACAGATGACATGGTTTTATTTGATAAATAAAGCTAGAGGACGTTGTCTTAGGGCGGTGATAGTCAGTGTTTAATGCAACAAGAGCCGCATTCAGCAGAGAGCCGCCGCCGCCGCCCCCAGACAAAGCGTTGCTAGGCAACGTATCCTGCTACGTTGCCAAATCAGTAACATTCAGTTTTTTAGCAAGGAATGGTTATCCTAAATAACACGGAGTAATCGCATCTCAGCCCCGTGTCTGGATTCACCACAGGAATCCTCCAGGAGCTGTGAGCTGATTGGTTGACGCCCCGCATCGAGCGGCCAAAGTTCAGCTTTGTCCATCTCTGGCTTTTGACGCGCATTCCGCGCGGAACTCGCGTCGAGCTTAAAAACTTCTTAAATTTTCGGTTCCGTTTGGAACGCCGACACCGACGCCCAAAACGACTTTTTTTTAGACTTTACATGGAAACCTGCCGCTCTTGACGCTCAAAACGTCTTTGGTCTGCACACACCGTTAGTTGCTGGAAGTCTTGTCAAACTCCTTTAGAGAGTCCCTGCAGCTCTCAATTCTCTCTTTTTACCGTGGTTGTGTGGATGCATGTCTCAGATATGTCCAGTTCTGGTTCAGATCTGCAGGATTTACATGTTCCTCTGATCATTAACAGGTTTATGCAGAACTTGAGAAGTTGTTGGGGAGATCCATCTAATATGATACAAGTATGTTGGAACAAGGGATGTCATGAGTATCGATCTTCTTGGTATGAATATTAAATGTGTAAATTCACATAAACGCTATTTATACGGGCCTTAAGGTTTTATTCATTTCTGTTTCTTGATGCCAACATAACTAAATATAGAAGCAAAGTAAAGTCCTTTCTGCTTTGCAAATAATTAATTTATCCCACATATTTACTCAGCTCTTCAGGGAGCACTTCTACACTTGGTTTAACTCTTCTATTCATCGTACATTCGACGTTGGCCATGTGTTCATTGGAAAGATTTATCCAACTCTTTGCGACAAGCACTGAATAACCTGCGGCCAAAGACGACTATTGTCAACTGATCACCACCTGGTGGTGAGTTGGCTCAGATGGTGGGGGAAGAAGCTGGTCAGATCTGGGAGGCCCAAACGTGTTGTGACGGTCTGCTGGGAACAGTCTCCTGTCAGAACGAGCATCAACTCCCACCTCTAGCAGAGCTTCAACCATGTCCCGAGTGAGGCATTGAGTCCAAGTGGGTTGTGTTCCCTGCCTCTATTAAGACTTGTGGTCGTAAGGTCGTTGGTGCCTGTTGTGGCGCTAATCCCAGAACTCGGTGGTGTGGAATGCTGTCAAGCTGAAGAATAAGTCATATTTTTGGTCTGTGGGACTCTGGAGGCAGCTGATAGGTTTCAGCATGCCAAGCGGGATGCAGCTTCAGCGGTCGCCGAGGCAAAAACTCGTGCATGGAAGGTGTTCGGCGAGGCCATGGAGAACGACTTTTGGACGGCTTCAAGGAGATTCTGGTCCACCATCCGATGACTCAGGAGGGGGAAGCAGTACAACACTGTGTATAGTGGGGATGGGGAGCTGCTGACCTGGACTCGGGGCGTTGTGATCGGTGGAGGAAGTAGCTCAAAGACCTCCTCAATTGGGGATATTGAGGATATTATTGACGAGGACCAGTGTGGTTTTTGTCCTGGTTGTGGAACGCTGGACCAGCTCTGTACCCTCTTTGGGGTCCTGGATGGGGGGATGGTAGTTTGCCCAACCAGTCTGCATGTGTGGTTAAATGTAAAGCCTATGTGGAAGTGCCAAAAACTGCAGTTCCCCCCTCCGCCACTTGGGGCGACAAAACTGAGCAATTCCCCATACACTTCCATGCATAGACTGTACATAAAAGATGGGCGGAGCCTCCGTGATGTCACCCCTAGGTTTCTGAAGAGCTGAATTGAAGCTCGGTGGGCGGTTCCTACCATCGCCATCTTGGCAGGGGCATGCCTGTCGTCTCGCCTGGAAAATGCAAATATGGGCAAAGAGGTGGAGCTGAGAGGGGGGCTGTGAGCGTCATGGCGGATGATTGACATCAAGCGAACTCCGAGCTGCCTGTAGCTAAGAGCTAACCGAGCTAACCTGGAGATAACAGGAGCTAACCAGCTAATGGAGGTAAGCGGCTAAAGCTAAGTCACGTTGTTAACCGGCTAAAAACCGCGGTTGTTCTACGTTCTTCTGACTTGAAGCAGGAGATTGGGTACTTGTCAATCAAAAGGACACGCCCCCTAAATATGCCGAACTTCGAGATGAAATTACTTTTAAACGGGCAAGTTAGGAAAAAATTCATTCCCCCCACAGTTGTCATGAAGGTAAACCTGACCTGTTAAACTGAAAATGGGTTTTTGTACCAGGCTGTAAACATGTTTATTTCTGATGTGAAGTTGGTCTTTTTAACATGGGATTGTACATGAGAACCACCCAATGAGCTTCATTTCAGCTTTTCAGAAATCTACAGGTGACGTCATGGTGGCTCCGTCCTTCCTTTTAAAATTCTATGATTCAGTGATATTTAATGTCCCCACAGACCACCGCCTGCTCTAAACTCTGCAATGCCCTCTACTGGACAGATCGTCCAGCAACCATACCAACATAAAAGATGCACAGGAGCATGTGTGCGGTGATGTTAGACATGGACGTACCGATTTATGAGGTTAAATGGACCAACAAAAGTTTGAAAAAGTCATTTTCTGAATGGAAACTTCTTTCTTCTGTGGCTCCACCAGAACATTTTGTCTGCTCAAACGGAGCCCTTCTGTGTTTGTGAATATTCTAGTTATTATGCAGTAATATTAATGTGTGGGGATGACTTTCTAGGGTCTTTTGTAATCAACATAGGGAACATTAAACCTGATCCTTTGGATGTCATGCAGTCCTGCCTGCCAACTGTGAGCTCACTCGCGGCCTTGTAGATCCAAACAGTGTTTCTAAACTTGGCAGCTTCACTGCAAGACTCTTTTTATTGTGTTGAGCTGAAAGATTACCCAAGTTTCAGATGAAACAAGAGCAGTTGTTTGTTTAAAGGTATGCGAATGAAGCTCTACATCTTTTCAAATTTTACCCAGCCTGACTTCGTATAACAAAATGTAGTTTGCTACTAACTGGACCCACAAACTGCCTGGATATGTAGGCTCAGTCTGGATCCTTGAAATCTCCTTGTAGGTTGGATAGTTTGCTTTAAGATGGGGTGTGTTCAATATACTCATTTGTATAAGGTCTTCATCCTTATGAAATAAAATAGGACATTAAATGTAGCTGATTATAAGGAGCAGGATGTATTTATTGGCAAACAGGCTTTGCATCTGAATTTCTACCAGTTTGTCAGTTGTGAGCCTTACATTCAGGGTATTTGGCCTGTCCTTTTGAGTTGTGGTTGTTGCTTTTGTACAGCAGACACAGAAATCTAACATCTGTTTTGACCTAGTTTCTGATTCACACTCTTGGAGACCAGACACAACATCTTGGTGCAGTTTATTCTGCATCAGTGTAATTTAGAGACAAGAATAGACTAAATGTGAACTTTATCACTCACTTTGGTAAAAACTTGAACTTGGGTACTTTTGTTGGATACTTTTGTGGACAAATGGTTTGGCCAGTCTCATGTGGTTGCCATTTTTATCCAGGTAATAGAGTTCTTTGACAAACTGGTTCTGGGCAGAGGGAATCTTTTATGAACGTTGCTTTCATCTGATAAATAAATTACAGGTCGTTCTTATCCGACATCTGTCATTTGGCCTGGATTGGGACCATCATTACTTCCTCTTTTTTTCTGCACCAAGCTGTGGCGCAGGAGACTTGATAAGCTTCATGTCTGCCTCGACAGGATGATTATCACTCCTATGCACAGCTAGCTGCCAGGCTTTGCTTTGCATGGCTTTTGCCCATTTTGCCATCGTGAGGATTTAATTTGTTTACAAGCTTCGGTCAAAGCATGAAACTGTCTTTATGGTGATGTTGCATCTACATTAAAACGCAGTGTGTTAGTTATGTCAGCAATGCAGGTGTATGTACTGGAGAGGCTAAATACTAGCCTACTGGATTATATACTCGCTCTTGGGGTTGTCACGTCACTAAACTTTCAAACTCTATGCCATTGCTTAGGATGGTGCTTCATACAACTTTTTTTAAAATTTATCAGAGTCAAAACTCCACAGAAATAACATGACAACCATATGATGAAAAATACGAATAGAAATATAATATTGTAGAATAAATATATCATGTTAAAGCTCTGTTAACTCGTGCAGATGGTTTTAAATGGCTCACTGTTCTCAGTGTTAACATCAGTGTCCTTTTCTTCACTATACTTGAGAACAGATCCATAAATGGAACACGGGTGGAAAGTGTAAAAACACACGCAAGAATTATTGAAACGAGTAAAACTACGTAAGATAATGAGTTTAAATCCATGTATGGGCGTAGTTTGTGTGTTGTGGGCATGGTTTCTATGCCTGCAAGGCGAAGTTCTGCCCTTTGTGCATCTAGAGGGAGGGGGCGGTGAGGTTTTCATTTTTTGGTGACGTAGAGGAGCACCAAGTTACATCTACATCACAAAAAAACAAAAACCTGGCTTTATCCTGTCGACTACCCTGTTTTCAGTCATTCTTTACACAAAAAGTCCTTTTTTTAAAATTTTTTTTATTTTTTAAAAATACAAATTTTAACAACAGCATCAGCATTTTTAACCTGAATTATGTAATACTAAGATTGTTTACTGCCCAACAAACACATGTTGCACAAGCCCTTTAAACACTTTACCTGTCTGAATTTACCATCCAACTGAGGAGGTTCAATCCAGCGAGTCACCAGCCAAGCTTAGCTAGCTGTTAGCCTCTCAAATGCTAACGTACATCTCAGACAATGGACGATCCACGAGGTGCTTTTCTAAAACGTTTTTGTTTCATCGTTGAACAAAGCGTTTACTGGCATCATGGTGGATGTAGCCTCATGGTGTGAGTATGTCGCCACCAACTTGTGCTTAGTAGTCCTACTTAAAGCTCTTTTGCTGGACCAACGGCTGCTTGTGTCTGAGGATCCTCTCGGCTCACTGCCTAAGATTTCCACACTCTTGTTTGCAGCTCCTGACGTTTCATCAGCCAGCTGTACTGCATGTGAAGCGATGCTTCAGACATGGACAGAAAACGATCATTTACCACCTGCAGCCTGTCTGCATTAGCTATATACTGCACAGATGTAGTCATCTTGTTAGTTTACTCTCAATTATTTATAAAGAGCATCCGCTTCACTGTAATACTCCTGTGGGCACTTAAGTTATCAGGGTTAGTAGCTCTAGTGTTGTCACTGGTAAAAAAAAAAAAAAGCTGAAATATTCCCCCTTTTTATAATAAGAGCTGCATAAACCTGTGTAGATCAGCTGACGCAGGGATTAGAAAATCCGAGGTCTGGGAACCGTAGATGTATTATGTGTACTTTGTACTTTATTAAAGTCTATTTTGTTTCATTATATCGGTCTTTCAGGATCAAACGGAGAGGAACCGGTTTTCAGTCTACTGGAAGCAGGTTGGACCCATTGTCTTCGGCTCCTTCTGCCTCTTCATCTTTGACATGTGTGAGAGGTGGGAAATGTTTTTTCTTTATTTTGTTGCCTGTGTTTCTGTCATGTGTTCGTAGTTTACACTACCTGGCTAAAAGTGATTAGCTTTGATTGTGCTGCACATTAGCAGTGAGTACGGTAACATGATGTTTTTTAATTCAGAATTAAATAATTTGGAATTAACGTATTCTCCTACGAGTTTACTCAAAATAATTATTCCAAATGAAGGTTTACATGAAACACGTCCTCACTTAATTCCTCTTTAGAGCGGCGGGTTGGGAAGGGTTCTGATTGGACAGAGGGTGACGTGACGTATGACGTATACTGGAAATAAACAAAGTTGGCTCCCTGCTTCTCGTCTTTTCAGTTGTAACTTGTAAAAACTACATAATAAGTACCAGTTTCACTGATATTTTCATTATAAATGTGAAGTAGCAGCTCAACACGAGCATACTACTTCACTTTCTGCAGCAACTGAGAAGGAGAAGAAAGATAGACCACCGAACACGGGATGTAAAACAACGCGCGTCATCGGGACAGGACGAGGTAACGAGCATGCTCAGAACGACCGGAATTAACTTGGAGCGGAATGAAGGTTTACATGACAGAGGAATTAAATAGTTCGGAATTAAAATGCGAATAAAGCAGCCTCTTGGGGGAGTTAAGTTTATTTCTGAATAGAAATTTGTGTTTACATGCTCATTTTTTACCAGTTTAAAGCGGAATTAACTTTTATTTGGAATTAAAGAGGAATTAAAACTCCCATGTAAACGTACGGATTGTTTAAAAACATTAATCTCTGTCTAGTGTTGCGTTAACATTTGGCTAAATCCCGTCCTCATGTTGGAAGAGTTGAACCTCTTTATCAAGTCCAGTCTGGTGCATCCAAAGATTCATGATGCGTTTAAAGACTGAACTCTCACCAATCCATGTATGAAAGTCACGTCATGTTCCCAGAACTACTATTTCACAATGTACAGCTGATGAATCCTTGTTCTCTGCACCTGGGACAGCCTTGTGTATGGACGGAATGGCAACATCACAGAGATGTTAATGGATTTTTTTCATGGTTACACAAGTTAAGCAATAGCACAATAACTTTTTTACATTTTTAACATGTTATAATTGTTGTTTTGCTTAAAGCGACCCAAATCCTTACATTGCTCACAAGTACACGATTGGCTTCTCCACGTAGAGGCTACCAGCGGTAGCGCATGTGGAGGGACTGGCGTGAAGGTGGAAGGAAAAAACCACCAGAGAATGTGTGTTTACTCTCCTGCCATCTACAGGGAGCTTGAGACGAAACCAGCAGACCAGGGATCGCTGGTGTCCTGCAGGTTTTTCTCTGCTATATGAGGCTCATTTTTATCACTTCATGTTTGTGTTTCTCTCACCAGAGGTGTCCAGCTAACAAATCCGTTCTACAGCATCTGGGCTTCTGAAGTTGGAACCGAGCTGGTTGTATCCTTTTCAAGCCATTTGTAGCAGCAGATGGGTGGGGCTTCAGGGATTCATTTCTCCAAAGTGTGCCAGCTGCCAGGTGTGGCTGTTTTTCTTGCCTCCAACATGAATCAGAAGTTAGACTAGACTAGACTAATAAGGTGAGAGATAATTGAGCGGTGCCATCTGCCAAGCATCGCTCAGGGTTTGTAAGCACCTACTTTTGCCCCGCTTGTTGACCTGGCGACACCCACCACCGCCACTGTTGGCAGTTTTCTAGATGCTTGGAGTGCAGATTTTAAAACCCTGATGAAAATATTTCATCCTGCTGTCTCGCACTGCAGATGATTCACTGACCGACCACTTCATCAGGTTCACCGTGCTAGAAGCAGGTCGGATCCCTTTTACCTCCAGAACAGCATGACTTCTTTGAGCCAAGGTTCTGGAAACATTCCTCAGAATGTTTTGCTCCATGTTGACATGAAGCATCACACAGCTGCTGCACATCACCATGAATCTCCCGTTCCACCTCATCACCATGAGAATCTCCCATTCCACCTCATCATGATGAGAATCTCCCGTTCCACCTCATCACGATGAGAATCTCCCGTTCCACCACATCACCATGAGAATCTCCCGTTCCACCTCATCATGATGAGAATCTCCCCTTCCACCTCATCACGATGAGAATCTCCCGTTCCACCTCATCACGATGAGAATCTCCCGTTCCACCTCATCACCATGAGAATCTCCCGTTCCACCTCATCACCATGAGAATCTCCCGTTCCACCTCATCATGATGAGAATCTCCCGTTCCACCTCATCATGATGAGAATCTCCCGTTCCACCTCATCACCATGAGAATCTCCCGTTCCACCTCATCATGATGAAAATCTCCCGTTCCACCACATCATGATGAGAATCTCCCGTTCCACCACATCACCATGAGAATCTCCCGTTCCACCACATCATGATGAGCATCTCCCGTTCCACCTCATCACCATGAGAATCTCCCGTTCCACCTCATCACCATGAGAATCTCCCGTTCCACCTCATCACCATGAGAATCTCCCGTTCCACCTCATCATGATGAGAATCTCCCGTTCCACCACATCACCATGAGAATCTCCCGTTCCACCTCATCACCATGAGAATCTCCCGTTCCACCACATCATGATGAGAATCTCCCTTTTCCACCTCATCACGATGGGAATCTCCCGTTCCACCTCATCACCATGAGAATCTCCCGTTCCACCTCATCATGATGAGAATCTCCCGTTCCACCACATCATGATGAGAATCTCCCGTTCCACCACATCACCATGAGAATCTCCCGTTCCACCACATCACCATGAGAATCTCCCGTTCCACCACATCATGATGAGAATCTCCCTTTTCCACCTCATCACCATGAGAATCTCCCGTTCCACCACATCACCATGAGAATCTCCCGTTCCACCTCATCACCATGAGAATCTCCCGTTCCACCACATCATGATGAGAATCTCCCGTTCCACCTCATCACCATGAGAATCTCCCGTTCCACCACATCACCATGAGAATCTCCCGTTCCACCACATCACCATGAGAATCTCCCGTTCCACCTCATCATGATGAGAATCTGCCGTTCCACCTCATCATGATGAGAATCTCCCGTTCCACCTCATCATGATGAGAATCTCCCGTTCCACCACATCCCAAAGCTGCTCTGCTGGATGTAGATCTGGTGACCGTGGAGCCATTGGAGGACAGTGAACTCATCGTCATGGTGGAGATGATGTGAGCTTTGTGACATGGTGCATCATCCTGCTGGAAGTTTCCATCAGAAGATGCTCCACTGTGCTCAGAAAGAGATGGACATGGTCAGCAGCAGGACTCTGGTAGGCTGTGGAGGTTAAATAATAACACGTTGCTACTCAGGGAACCAAAGTGGGACAAGAAACCCCCCCACCATTCCACCAGCAGCAGCCTGAAGCGTTGACCCTGACTCAGGATGGATCCATGTTGTCATGATGTTTCCAGCAGATTCTGATCCTACCATGTGAATGTGGAGCTGAACTGGAGACTCATCAGACCAGCAACGTTTCTCCATCTTCTATTGTCCAGTTCTGGTGAGTCTGTGTGAATCGTAGCCTCAGTTTCCTGTTCTTACTGACAGGAGGGAACCCGGTGTGGTCTTCTGCTGCTGGAGAACATCTGCTTCCAGGCTGGACGTGTTGTGTGTTCAGAGATGATGTTCTGCAGATCTTGGTGGGAACCAGTGCTTACTGGACTTCCTGTTGTCGTTCTGTCATCTCAACCAGTCTGTCCAGTCTCCTCTGACACCAACCAGACGTTCTGGTCCAGACAGCTACTGCTCGCTGGATATTCCCTCTCCTTTAGACCTTTTCTGGAAACTCTGGAGATGTTTTTGTGTGAATCCCAGTCACTCAGACCAACATGCTGCGTTCAGAGTCCCTTAAATCTCCTTTCGTCCTCATTGTGATGCTCAGTTTGACCTTCAGCACGCCATCGTCACCGTGTCTACGTGACTAGATGTATGGAGTTGCTGCCATGTGATTGGCTGGTTGGATATGTATGTTAACAAGCAGCTGATGAGGTGAGCTGACTAAGTGAACTACAGAAACATGGAAAAGATGAGGCAGATATTAGAAAATCTGACTATTAAAATGTGTAAGTTCTTCATCTGGACTCTGTCTTCCTATTGGCTCGTTGGTTCCTTGACTACTGTGTCTTCAGATGGCTTTCATCATTGTAGCAGGAATCTGTGCCTGCCTCTACTTCCTGTTCCTCTGCTTCATGGTTTTCCAAGTGTTCCGCAACATCAGCGGCAAGAGGACGTCCCTGCCCGCCATGTCCAAGGCCAGGCGTCTTCACTATGAGGTCAGTGTGTCTTCACACCACTGTTTGACTTTTTTTTTTTTTCCTTTTCTTTAGAAGCAGACACAATTTTCACAAGTTCCTGATGAAACGTGACATGATTTAATGAAATAAAAACAAACACCGCTGCAGATTTTCACGCTTTATATTTCCTTCCCTTTAAGGTTCTGCCTCTTTTAAAATCTCTCTAAGCCTCGCAGCATGTTGTTGTGTGAGTTAGACGCTAGGCAGGCCTGGACGCTCCGGCCTCTGTTGGAAAAGAACTTGAATATATATATATATATATATATATTTATATATATATCCCAGCAGTATGTCTTTAATAAAGTCTCCTTTTGTACCTTTCAGGGTCTGATTTTCAGGTTTAAATTCCTCATGCTGGTCACTCTGGCATGTGCTGCTCTCACCGTCATCTTCTTCATCATCAGCCAGGTGAGTCTCCTCATCTGGACCACCTGCTGTGTTTTACTGATGAGCTTTCAGC